>NC_046167.1:74455507-74802798 GCF_011064425.1 Rattus rattus | reverse complement strand
TTCTTTTGGTTTGTACTAGGTTGTTTCCATGTGTTCTTTCTTTTGATTGCTTCTATTTCCATTTTTAATTCCTTCCACTGTTTGATTGTGTTTCTTTCTTTAATTCTTTTCAAGGGATTTTGTGTCTCCCTCTGTATGGGCTTCTACTTGTTTATTTATGTTTTCCTGGAATTCTTTCTTACATTTTTTGCTTATTCCTCTGTAGGCTTTACTTGTTCTCTAAGGAGTTCATCATGTCTTTCTTGAAGTTCTCAGCATCATGATCAAATATGATTTTTGAATCTAGATCTTGCCTTTTCTGGTGTGTTTGGATATTCCATGTTTGTTGTTTTGATGGGAGAATTGGGCTCCGATGGTGCCATGTAGTCTTGGTTTCTGTTGCTTGGGTTCCTGCGCTTGCCTCTCGCCATCAAATTATCTCTAGTGTTACTTTGTTCTGCTATTTCTGACAGTGGCTAAACTGTCCTGTAGGCCTGTGTGTCAGGAGTGCTGTAGACCTGTTTTCCTCTCTTTCAGTCAGTTATGGGGACAGAGTGTTCTGCTTTCGGGCGTGTAGTTTTTCCTTTCTACAGGTCTTCAGCTGTTCCTGTGGACCTGTGCCTTGAGTTCACCAGGCAAGTCACTTGCAGCAGATAAGTTAGTCTTACCTGTGGCCCGAGGCTCGAGTTCGTCATGGGGTTCTGCCCACGGGCTCTCCAGTGGCAGCGACCGGGAAGATCTCGCCCGCCTCTTCCGGGAGCCTCCGTGCACCAGGGTTCCAGATGGCCTCCTCGTGTTTTCCTCCGGTCTGTTTCCTTCAGGATCCGGCGGTGTCTCAGGCAGGGCTCCTGCTGCTCCTGGGCCCTCCCCCACAGGAACCCAGAGGCCTTGTACAGTTTCCTCTTGGGTCAGGGATGTGGGCAGGGGTGGGCAGTGTTGGTGGTCTCTTCCGCTCTGCAGCCTCAGGTGTGCCCACCTGACCAGGCGGTAAGGTATCTCTCCCACGGGTTCTGGGAGCAGAGAGCTGCTGCGGGCCGGGATCCGCGGGTGTGTCGCCGAAACATTTCTTGATGAGTTTTTCAACAGAGAGGCTAGGAAGGTGCTTCGTGGAAGAGCATGCTCAATGCTCGCCTCAACATTTTCCATCAAATCTTTATTGTAAATTAGTGACAGAAATTTCGATGATTTCTAGTGCAAATATCAAGTCATGTGCCACTCCTTTACTAAGGAATTTCAGTTGGTGCTCATGAGGAGGTTAGAATTTTTGTACAAAAAGATTTCAGTTCTGCAACAACTTTAGTTTTATTAATAAGTTTCAAACCCTTTAATATTATAGTGAGTGAGGTTCTTACTTCCATATACTGTTAGTGTTCCAGTATACTGTCATGTTACATGGTAGGACAACGTCTGGGTAACGAAGTGCCTGTTGTCTGCAATGGTAATTCTCTTTTCTTACATTGCCGGGTTAGGCAGATGTTGGTTATAGGTTTTAGTGTCTGCAGTTTTAGCTTCCTTATGAGTAACATGAGGGTTATAAAAACCATTCTGTCCAATTTTTATCTCGCTGAAAGGTGTTTCTGAAATTCTAAGGAGCTACACAAATAAAAGATTTAATTAAGTTTTTGCTCATAAGATGAATTAACAAGACTGTTTGATTAAGACACTTTGTAATATATGTGTTATTTGAAAAAAGTATATTGATGATAGCTATAGTACACCAGTAATGCAATTATTCTGATTATGCCCTAAGAACATGTCATGAAGCAATTAAATGGTGTTTTTACAGGTATTAAAAATAAATATATTTATCACCTTAGTAGGAATAATTATTTTTATGTAAAGGTTAATCAATAGAAAACTAATGAAACATATAAGACAACACTGTAGATAAAAAAATCTAATGAAACATGTAAGTCAACACTGTAGATAAATTTAAATTAATGCAAAGAGATAACTACCTTTAAAATGCATGTAAATAAAATGCATTGGATTTGGAAATTATAGAGATAGAAAGGAATGAATGGATAAATAAATGAATGAACAAGCACTAAAGCCATAACAGGGGCATGTTATCTAGATGTGAGCCATCATTTCTTATCCATTACTCACAGAGGAAGGTGGTTCACCCTCAACATCTATCTAAATTAACAAGCAAATCTTCAAAAACTGACCCCAGCATGTGGTTTCTGGTATCTTTCTGAGGAGCTGTCCACATTATGTCAAACCCTATTCTCTCCTCTGTTCTCCAGGGATGAGCCTGGGATGAAAATGATGAGTTAGTGTAGGGCACAGCTTAGATATGGCCATAACTTTCAGCAGGATGGAGTTCTGACTGCTGTGGATTGTGTCTCCTCTCCAGAATCCATCTTGAAATGTAATTGCAATTATAACAGTATTAGGGGTGTTATTATGGTCGAAATGGGTTAGCTAATGCAAGAGTGGGTTTCTGATAGTCAGAGTGAGTTTGGCCCATGCTTTCTGTCTGCTTCACTTGTTGATCTGCCTATCCACACTGTCATGATGTACCACAATGGTCTTTGTCAGATATCAACATCATACTTGAGAACTTCTGTAATATTTAGAACTGTGTCAAATGCATTTTTATTGTTTGTCAATTACCCAGTTACCTATAATACAATATTTTGTTGGACAAAACCAGATTGCCAAAAGTTCCCCCCCTCCTTTTGTTATTGGTGTCTCCAGTATCTTGCCATTCATTCATTAAAGCTCCAAAGTTAGAGACTTGGATCCAAGGCAAATCCCAATAGAACTTACTGGTTCTATTACTGTGAGCAAGGCATATGGCTATGTCATTTGAAATAATCTGTTGTCTCGGGGAGATGGCTTAAGAGTTAAGAGCACATGCTGCACAAGCACAAGGACCTGAGTTTAGATATCACACCCACATAAAAGTGGGAGTAGCTTCAAGCCTGTACCACCAGCAAAGTTGAGGTTGGAGATGGGTATCACCTGGGTTTGCTACAGGTCTACCTCCATGTTCAGTGAGAGATTGTCTGATGTTTGAAAGGTTATGGCAGAGAGTGGTAGAGCAGGATGCCTGACATCATCTTCTGGCCTTCACAGGACACAGGTAGACATATTACCTGCAAACACACATATGTATATGCCGCACACACCCATATATACACAAAAATTAAAAACAAATAACTAAATAATTAAAGTAACAAGTAAAGTAGAACTAGGCATTTAGTCTTCCCTGTATACCCATGACAAATACATATACAACGCAGTTTAATTACATTTTCATTCTTTAAGCAGCCCTGTTAAGGCAGAGTTTTATCTAAAAGGCAGATAATTTATCTAACTGGTCAATAGACTTAGATGTCAGACATGATTGTCATCAGTATAACTCTTTGTGCATTTTGACTGTCCAAGAAGTCACAATGAAGCCACATTGGGTCTTTCAATGGGGTCTGACACTGAGAAGGCATTACTTCGGAGTCTGCAATTCTCCCTGTGGTCTGTGGGTGGTAAATGTCTGTTGTGCTAAAATTTATGGCAACATTACCAAAATTCACAGCCCTTATGTTAACCCCTTGTTTTAAATTTCATAGACCTTATTAGTACTTAACAGATAGTGGAAGCCTGGTAAATACTTTGCTCAATTATTAGTGCCAGTCTTTAGACTACTACATTTAGCTCACCGTCCTCATTTGAGCCAGCATCTAGCTTTCTTTAATTAGGTGAGTCACAGCCACTCACTACAACTTCATCTATAAATTCACTTCAATCTAGTCTATCAGTAATTTCCCACTTGCCATTGTCAAATTTACTTAGTTGGAATAATTTATTTTTTATCCCTGATGATCTCAAGTTGCTGTCTACATTAAGAATTTAACTAGGGATGTCTATATTCAAGCAGTGTTTTGGATATTTTTGTTATTCTGATTGCAAAATGTAGTTGCGTGTTTACTCCTCAGTAATTGACCATCAGCTTTAATTTATCCATATACTTTTGCATACAAACCTCTGTGTGTAGATGATTCATGTGATTTTTTTCCTCTGGACATTAGATATGTACATTAAAATAATTAGGATTAGTATGCTATTATGCAAGGCAGTTTTTTGACCCAGAGAGTCTAGAATAGAGATAACAACTGTTACAGTAATTTTAAAAATGCTTGCTCAATATTTTTCATTCTCATTGAACCATTAAAACAATCTAAGAGAACAAGCATTTTATTCTCCCACATTTTTATAATTGTCATTCATAGGATGTTCTAAGAAAAGGGTCATCATCTCTATGGAAAGTATCTACTGCAAAAGTTTGCTTCTTAAGCAGTATAGGTGAACAATTCTGTCAACGTTGGCAATAAGAAGATCAAGTAAATCAGACTAAATCTGAGCATCATCTGTGATTACAATATTGATTGGTAAAATCATCTGGACACGTAAGTCTCCACCAGCTTCAATCATGTTCGTGTAAGATAGAGCACTAGCAAATTTTGTGAGATAGCAGCACTAGCATGGGATCCTTAGTGTCTTGGAACCAGAACAGAGTGTTTTAGCCAGAAGCTCTGTCATGTCTTATAAACAGCAAGGCTTTTCCAGAAGAATGAAACCCAAAACCACAAAAAGTTACCAAAAGGCCCATGACAGAAGCCTTAGTTCAGAGTAAGTCCATCACTAGCATCTGTTCTATCCTCCTATAGAAAAAGGAGTCATTTATCAATTTAGGAATTCTGAATACAAATGAGGAGATGCTGAGAGGGTTTGAAAGACTCCTTCAGTTTCTTTTTAACTGAAGCAAACATGTTGCCTATACTTCCTGAAGAATCTGAGCCAGACAGATTCTTTTAGGAATAGTTAGTGAAGGGTTGGAGACATATCTCAGTCAGGAAAGTGCTTGCTGCACAAGCATGAGGGCTTGAGTTCCAGCCTTAAATGAACATGAAAAGGAGGGCATGCGACTGTCACCCTGATCCCCAAACCAAATAAAGATCCAACAAAGAAAGAGAACTATAGACCATTTTCTCTTATGAACTTAAATACAAAAATACTCAATAAAATACTTGAAATCCAAAACACACATCCAAAAGATCATCCACTGTGATGAAGTAGGCTTCATTCCAAAGATGCTGGAATGTTTCAACAAATGAAAATCAATAGATGCAACACATCATATAAACAAAATGAAAGGGAAAAAACATGCACATCTCATTAGATATAGAGAATGCCTTTGGCAAAATCCAATACCCTTTGTGATAAAAGTACTGGAAAGATATAGGTATACAAAAGACACATCTAAACATAATAAAGACAATTTACAGAAAGTCCATGGACAACATCAAGTTAAATGGAGAGAAACTCAAAGCAATTCCACTAAAACCAGGAAGAAGACAAGGAAGGTTTTCCACTCTCTCCATAACTATTTAATATAGTACTTGAAATCTTAGCTAGAGCAATAAGAAAACAGAAGGAGATCAATGGAGATACAAATTAGAAAAGAAAAAGTCAAAGTATCTTTATTTGAAGATGACAAGATAGAATATAAAAGTGATCCTAAATCTTCTACCATAGCTGATAAACACATTCAACAAAGTTGTATACAAAATTAACTCACAAAAGTTATTAGCTCCCCTCCCTATATACAAATGACAAATGAACTAAGAGATAAATCAAGGAAACATCATCTTTCACAACAGCCTCAAATAATATAAAACACATTGGGATAACTTTAACTGAGCAAGTAAAAGACTTGCATGGAGAAACAGAATGGGAGGATCAGTTGGGGTGGGGAGGAGGAGTTAGAAGTGAGGAAGGAAATGTGGGTAGAAATGGCTGGAATTGATGGATATTTGGGGAGTGATATGGAAACCTATTGCAGTGCAAACTTCTTAAAATACATGAAGGTGATTCTAATGAAGTCTCCAAATTATGAGGGAAACAGACTCTCAGTTGACCTTCTCTTATCATCAAATGAAGCGTCCAGTAGAAGGACAGGTTTGCATTCAACTAAGGGATCTCATGGAAATACCAACAGTTACTCTCTACAAGCTGAAAGCAAGGTCTCATTGTTGAGGACAACCTACATAACATAACGAACATGAAGGGATCAGACTGATGCCTGCATGAGCCTTCACCCCTGTAATCTAGTGTCCTTGGCATGGGAAAGCACTTTGCATGTGTCCAGAAAGGAAATGTAAGCACCAGGCCAGCCACAAAAACTTTGATCTATAACCTGTTCTATCTGCAAAATATGTTAGGGCAATGGTGGCACAAAGCTTGTGGAAGTAACCAACCAATATCTGATTTGACTTAAGACTCACTCCAAGAGATGGAATCCATACCCAATACTGCTTGGGTGACCAAGAACCAGAGACTAGATACCTCAGAGACCTAGGGTAAAACCAAACATTACTGTTACAATAAAAACCAACAAGATGATAGACTCCTAATGACATTCTTCTATACTCGTAGGTCAGTGCCTTATTAATTCATCATCAGAGAATTTTCCTCCTGCAGCAGATGGGAGTAAATACAGAGACTCAGAGGTAGACATTATTCAGACAGAGAGAGGGGGGCATACTTTGGAACACATTCCAAACACTATTTATTTACATACCAAACGCTGACCCCTATCCTGGCACCTGCCTCACAGAATTCCAACTCCTCCCCTCTCTGCACTTGATCTTAGCCAAAAGGCCGAGAAGCGATTCCTCCCCTCTCTGATAGGAACCCCACAGGAGAATCAACAGAGTCAACTAACCTGGACCCACGGAAGCTCTCATAGACTGTGCCACCAACCAAAAAACATACACAGACTGGAATGAGGCCCATACATAGAAGACGTGCAGCTCAGTCTACATGTGGGTCCCCCAACAACTGTAATGGAGGTTCTCTCTAAAGCTATATTATTATTATTATTATCATTATTATTATTATTATTATTATTAAGCTTTTAGTTTAGTTTAGTCTTTTCTTTTTCTTTTTAATGGGAACCCTGAGAGTATGAATGAGTGGGTCTTATTCTTGTGACTTCTCTTTAGGCTTTTGTCCTTTTGATGATTTATCTTGTTCGACTTTAATGTGGAGTTTGTTGTTGTTATTATTGTTTAAGCTTAAATTTATTTCATTTTTTAAAGAAGCAGGGAATGCTGTCATATATTTGTATTCTTAGAGCTGGGGAGACAGAAACTAGTAACCCTGGAGATTACTAGTCAGTGAGCCTAGGCTACTTGGCAACTTTTAGACTAAGAGTTCCTGTCTTATAAAACAAGGTGAATACCTCCTGGGAAACATAAATTGAACACAGCATTTAGAATATAAACAAATAAATATTAGTTTAAAAATTGTTTAATAAGAAAACTATAACACATACACAAAGTACCTGGTACAGACCCATGTAGACAGTGTGCTTGCCATTTTAGTCTCTGTGAATTCATATGATCTTTGCTCAGTTGATTTGGAGGTTGGAGGGAGTTGTTCTGGTGTCCTCCAAGCTCTCTGGCTTTTACACTCTCTCTTTTCCCTTTCTCTTCTGGCTGCACATGCACATAATGATTATGCACTACTCCTTGTCTGCGCATATGCATGCATGCACGCATACACACACAGACACAAATCCATCAATGACACAGCGACCGAAATCTCAAGCCGCATTTTAACTGATAAACTTGGATTTTAATGGTAGTTGGATTTTATTTATGAAGAACTGACTAGGATGGAATTGTTTTCATTGGTCCATCAAAAATGTTTCAAATATTTGAATTATGTGTGATTATATTCCAAATTATCTGGGGATGCTGTATGTCCTTGGGAAGCTGAAAACTTTAGTAAGTTAAATTTTCTTCTTTATAAGCATTGAAGTGTCAGCAGCTATGAATAAATCATTTACATACTGAATTAGTGTGAAGCCTCAAGGTGAGGAAAATTACTTTGTATTCTCTTATAAATATCTAGAGAATATAAGAGATGAATCTTTAAATTCCTTGGGATCCTTGCCACTAAACTAAAAGCTGTCACCGGTAAAGGCAAAAAGAACCCTTGATATTTCATTTAAAGTTAAAGAAAGAAAACAAGACATACTGTAAAGCTACTTTCTGCAAAGCTGACTACTACAGCTGCCACAGAATACCAAGGACATTTATTTCTGTAAGTTCTTGCATCTGTCTATAAGCAACTCTTCTTTCTCATTAAATTTTCCTTTCTTTTTACATGTAATATGAAAACATGAAATGCTGTACGTCCCTTCTTTATCATACTTTATTCCACCAAGCCCCTTTGTAAATTACAGATTCTTTTTACTTAAGCTACAGAAAGAAAATACTGGCTTGCAAGAGCCATGGACTTTCTTTCTTGTAAGCTATAACAATAGGACTGATATTTTTACTAGCATTGTTTATTTGATCCCCCATGAGTGACTCTGCATCTTAAATATTTTGTTATCTTCCTCTTCGTTTTTGTTCATTTATTGTTTTATTAACTTTTGAGAAGATGCTTTCAAGTGCAAAACCCAGGGCTGACATGAGTGATCACTGGGCAAAATGGCTTTCTGGCCAGAATGTTAGATCATGAGAACTTTACTATATCAAAGTGAGAGCATGTACACCCTGAAACCATCCTCTTCCCATTTTATTTCTAGAAGGCTCATATTTACCAACTCAAGTGCCTTGCTTCATGGGTAAAGGCAGGGTTGGTCAAGAATTACGTAGATCAGACAAAGGCAAGGTTATTAAGAAGTACAACTATAAAACCCAAAGGTCTGAAAGAAATCAAAACATAAGAGCTACTGGGTTGACCAAAAAGAAAATAGTGGGACAGGAAACACTGTGACAAGGACAAGGAGACAACAGTCTCCTGAGTTTCCCTTTTCCAACTCAGAGGATCCCCATTAGGTGTTTTTGTCATTTGCCAATGATTTCCTGAGAAGAAAAAAACAATCCTAGAGGAGATAGTAATAAAGTTTCAGCCACACCACACTTTGCATCTTATGACATTCTTTTTTTCCCCAAAAAAAATATTAGTTCTGTAACATAGTGGCATATTGACTTTCTCGGAAAACAATTCTCTTCTTTTTTGTTGCCTCCAAATAAAGTACGTGCCCTTCATGTGTAGTTCTTGATTTTTATTGCTGTTACATGTTTACCCCAGTTGGGGTGCTGATATTAAGACCTGAGAGACTGTCCTTTTCATAGAATTTTTCCACTAAAAATTTCTGGTAAAAATTTTGTACTAAAATTGTTAGCATTTAGTTTCTGCCCCACAGTTACCTGGCAACAGCTAGGTGTGCCTGATTCACTATAAAAGGGGCTGCTTGCCCCTGCCTCACTTTCTTGCTCTTGTCCTCTTCTCTTGTTCCTGATCCCTTACCCTCTTTCCTCCTCCTCCTCCTCCTCCTCTCTCCATGTGCTCATGACTCGCCTCCTCTCTCTCTCTCTCTCTCTCTCTCTCTCTCTCTCTCTCTCTGCCTTTCTCTCAACTCCCCTCTACATGCTCTGAATAAACTCTATTCTATCCTATACTGTTGTACCTCAGGAGGAAGGGATGCCTCAGCATGGGCCCATAGAGGCACCCCCTTCCCCCACACCTTACTGCGCCTCCCTCAAACCTATCCATGGCTTCTCTCTTTTTCTAAAATACAACAAACATTTTTTGAAGATATATTTTAAGTGTGTGTGTGTGTGTGTGTGTGTGTGTGTGTGTGTGAGAGAGAGAGAGAGAGAGAGAGAGAGAGAGAGAGAGAGAGAGAGAGAGAGGTGGGATTTAAGGAGATAAGTGAGGGGGAAAGAGGGTAAGGGATCGGGAACTGCTTAACAAATACATCCAGAGATTTGTCTACCAGATCCTGTGAAATTGATATGCAATGTTTACTGGTGATAGTAGAGAGCTGCTGGAGTGATATTGCTCTATAGAGGACCCAAGGTAACAAGGCCCACCCTAACTGTGGGTGGCACCATTCCATGGGCTGAGTTGAGGTGGAGGCAAGGTCTTCAGCTGAACAAGAAGGAGAAAATAAATGGAACAGAACCATTTCCATCTCTGTCTGCTTTGTGACTATAGTTTTAATATGATTGCTGTCTCAAGCTCTTGTACCATAATTTTCCCACCATGATGGGCTGCATTCTCAAAGTGCTAGCCAAGATACACACTTCTTTCTCTAAGTTTCTCTTGTCATATATTTTATTAAGTCAGTGAGAAAAATAGCTAAAACAAAATTCCCAGCAGTAGAGTAGAAAGCGCTACAAAACAGCAGGGAACCAAAACTATATTCTAGTCTCCCCTTAGGTTGAAATAAATTTAAAACATGCTTCAGTGAATAACATATGAAACAACAGGTTCTTTAGCGTACCTGGTAGCATTGCTAGAAGCAGCTAGATCTCAGTATTTGTACCAGATGCCCCTCTTGGTTTTTCCATGCACAGAAAATAACTCAACATTATAGCAGGTACTGAGGGAATGTTTTCCTGAAAAGCACTGGCTCCTCACAAGGTAACTGTGATGGTTTATATATGCTCGGCCCAGGGAGTGGGACTATTAGAAAGTATGGCCCTGTTGGAGTAGGTGTGTCACTGTGGGTATGGGCTTTAAGACCCTCATGATAGCTGCCTGGCAGCCAATATTCTGCTAACAGCCTTCAGATGAAGATACAGAACTCTCAGCCCCTCTTGCACTATGCCTGCTTGGTTGCTGCCATGTTCCTGCCTTGATGATAATGGACTGAACCTCTGAACCTATAAGCTATCTGTATCCAGGTTAAATGTTGTCCTTATAAAAGCTGCCTTAGTCATGGTGTCTGTTCACAGCAGTAAAACCCTGAATCAGTAACTAAAAGCAAGCTAAAAGCCAGGCATTTTAAACTTTCATTTCCAAATGTGCTTTTCTTGAGTAAGATCTTTGTTTAATTCTGTACTCAAGAGCCATTGTGTAAATACTGGTGAAAACATGTTTTTCTTCTTCGAGACTTTAGGTATAAGAGTACCTAACTATGGTAATTTGTTGTCAGCTTTTAGAACGTTCTATTCCAAATGACAGAAGATTCACCTGAAAGTCCTCAGTCATTGTCCTACACCTTTTAGTGTTGGATCTTAAGAAGAGCTAGACCTCACGGATAGATTATTCCACAATGAAATCAGTCACAAGTGGGGTCTATCCTTTAATAGGAGCTAAGTAGTCCCCTTGAAAGATCAGAGCTAATCCAGGACGATCTTTAAGTGTTGGAGCTGTGATCACGCTCAGTCAGACAACATACTGATCAAGACTGCTAATTATGTAAGCCTCTTGCCTCCACCTCAATTTCTCCTCTGATTAAACCTAACACTTGAGGATGTAGAAATGGCATAGTAGTGAAGGGCACTGGCTGCTGTTCCAGTAGACTTAGGCTTGTTTTCCAGAACTCACATGACAGCTTGAAACTCTTCATAACTCCAGTCTCAGGGACCTGACATTCTCTTCTGGCTTCCCTGGGCACCAGGCACATACATGGTACAGAGACATACATACCAGAAAAGCACTCATCTACATAAAATAAAAATTTTAAGATAGTTTCTCTACATATTTAAAAACAAACAACCCAAGTCACCCAAATCTCATATTCATACCCCAAAGTTGAAATGATTAATTCCCATCTTCCTCAAATGGGCATTTGAGTAAAAACTTTTGTTTGTTTTCTTTGGAACGAGTACCAGACTTGATATGTTAGAATTCCCAGCGATTGGACTCTGTCTTGGACTCACATTACATTATCAGGGAAGGCTAATATCTGGCTTCCTGAGACCACCTTGTTCTCTGGTGAGCAAAGTCATCATGTGGCCCCTTTTATACTATTTTCTTAACTGAGCACATCACCCAAGGGGAAAGATTCCACCCAACAGTCATTGCCTTTCCCACCTTCTGCCACCATGTATGACTGTCTATTGAAAAAAAATAAAGAACCCTGTGTTATTTTGTGAACCTCTCATCCGAGTTACTAGGATAATTATCCAACAAAGTCTCTTGATCTACATATAATCTCTTACTAAATTCAGAAAGGCTGATTTTGATCCTTAGCTCTGTTCTTGCGTGTTTCACTTGGAGAAGACTATAGAAATTGTTCAGGACTGGCATTCCCAGAATCAGGAGAGTCTCATGAGGTTGGTGTTTTACTTCCAGGTACTGGAACTCAGAAAGTGGCATTCCCCAAATTTGGCAAATTTTGACATGCTGAACAAATTCATCTAAAGAAAATTAAAAGGATGTAAAGCAGCCTCAGAACATGAATCTATTACCTTTGTCTTGCTTCTTCCACTGACAACCTCAAGTACATGGAAAAGCAGCTTCCTTATGTGTCTAAAGTCTACATGGACAAAACAAGAAATCATTTCTTTAGTCTTTCCTTCATCTTTTACTAACTAAACTCATGATATAGGAAAGGAGGTAGAATTCTGTTCACACATCAGGACAGACATTCGTCATATAGAGCTGTGCTTTCTTTCATTTACATTCATTTTACTTGAGAGAATCATTTATCATCGTCTCTTTTGTGGCTCAAGGGACTTTGTCCTCAACAGTTTCCTGCTTCTCCAAGCTCAATACATTTTCATAAATTTACTCTACCTTTACAAATTATATGCCCCATTCTCCTCTAGTCCCATGAAAAATAGATGTGGAATTTTCTGAATTGTATTGGGTTGGTAAGAAGTGATACCTTACAGTTGCCTCTATATGTTTCACACATTTGTATTGCTTATGCCGTGGTTTGTCAGTTGTTCAATGATCCTTAGGAGAGTAAAGAGCATACACGGTTTTCTACTACAATAGAGCATCATTCAGATAAGAGGCAACTACTTTCCTATTCATAGACTCAGGATTGAAACAAACAGGGATAAAGATATGTAGAGGGAACAGAAAGAAAAAAGGGAGAGAAATAGGGAGGGGAAGGGAAAGAGAGAGGGAGAGAGACTGACTTAATTTATCTGCTTGGCAGTTTATTCCCTGAATAACATTCACCCTAGTGATATAAATAAACCCTGTGTTTTGGGTCCATCTTTTCTAACAATCTCTATGCATACAGCAATTTGTGTACTTCAAAAGAAACTTTCTCTATACAAAATGGAATCTTCATGAATATGCCCATTCCAAACATGGCAGAGTTAAAATGGCCTTCTAAGAGGTTTGCTGGCAACATCTGAGATTTTCTTAATACAGTCAACACTAAAAATATAGAAAGGGCTGGAGAAATGACTTTGAGGGTAAAGTGCTTGCCAAGAAAGCACAAAGGCTAAGTTTGGATCCTTAGCACTCATGTTAAACCCAGGTATTGCGGCATGCACCTATAAACCCAACACTGAAGAGTTGAAGATGGGAGGATTCTGGAATTTTCTGGTCAGTCTGTCTAGTCAGTTGCTGATCTCCAGGTTCAGTGGGAAACCCTGTTTTAAAAAGTAAGATGGAAAAGCATTTGCAGAAGGCACTTAACATTGACTTCTGGCCTCCACATGTACACATACATGAATAAGTGCATCAGCATACAATGTGCACATGCAAGAACACACACACACACAAATAAAAAGTAAAGTGAGTCCTTAGAGCCCATGTTACATATTTTATTCAATTATAGCTCAAAATTTGTAGTGAGAGGTTTACAATTTCCTGGGAAACCCAACACTGCTACCCCCAAACAAATGAAGGGAAATCTAGTCAGCAAATTAGGCTTCTTACCTAAAAATGGTAGCCATAGATTTTGGATTATTCTCTTTTTTCTTGTGTGCTTTGTATACAGTGCTGGGGATCAAATCCAGGGCATTATGAATGTTAGGGAAGCAGTCCATCACTGACTTGCATTCTCTCTCTTTCTCCCTCTAATGTCTTTTCACATGTATGCACTCTCCCCCACATAACAGCAGCAACACAGCAATTTCACCCTTTAAAAGAACTCAGTCAAGAATTCCCTTCCTCTGCACCTGGAGAAAATCCTATTAAGTGAATTAAGCTAATCATGTATAAATGTATATACATTTAAATATTTATATGTATATACGTTTATATGTATATACATTTATATGTGAATATATACATATATACATGCATATATTTAATGCATATACATGTATAATAATATATACAATGAAAAATTAATATCCTACAAAAGAATGTCTACTTTTATCACCAAATTGTTGATAGAAAAAAGAAACCAATACTTACAAAGACATACAAACCTTCAAGTACAGAAGTAGTTGATTTTATTACTACACAAAACAAGTGTCATATATATATATACATACAGATATATATGTGCATATATATGTGTGTGTATGTGTGTAGTCAATGAACATTCAGCTCTACTTAAACGTTATTAAATGTTGGATTTACTATGTAGGTAGATGATATTAGATGGATGTCAGTTATTATATTGTGCCTACTCTAAAGTCCACCTTGGCACATTTCTTTGTTAGGATGGTTCTGATGCTATGTTCTAAATTTTCTATGTGAACTCATGGCTGCCACAAATAATTAATTAGTACTTGGTTTCATATTCCCATGTTCCTGCTGCATAGCAATTTCCTTCAATTGCTGTATTATATCTGCAGGCAATGTCTTTGAAACTCAGCATATTCTAAGAAAGGCTCCTCAGGGTTCAGAAGTATACACCTCAGA
Source organism: Rattus rattus (assembly GCF_011064425.1). Taxonomy (NCBI): domain Eukaryota; kingdom Metazoa; phylum Chordata; class Mammalia; order Rodentia; family Muridae; genus Rattus; species Rattus rattus. Next base: position 74,788,224 of record NC_046167.1, on the reverse strand, counting down.
ATTACCAGTAAGTACCTAAAATTGACTTATATAAACTGTAAGGACTTCTAAGAGATACTCTCTCAGACTATCTGAGAATAGACACAGAACAACTTGGTGAGCTGCCTGAAAGATGTTCAGTGAGCTCTGGGTTTCTAGTGTCCCCCCCACCCCCAAGGGGTGGTCTTTTGGTGATACAGCTGTTTCCAAATCATTCCTCCTCCTGTCAGTAACCCTTGGTTTATCAAGAAGGACTTTGGTAACGCATTTGCTTTAGTCTGTCATCAAGTGTCTGTCTATAGTGAGTTGACTTTTGTTATTGTCTCACTGGGAACAGAGTCACACAGCACTCAGCAAGGTTGGACCAGGTAAATTCTCCCCTGTGGTCCCCACAGGTTCACTTACTTTTTTTGCAATGATTATGTGAAAACCAAGTTAAAGATTTTGCCTCTGCAAAGTGTCATGGTTATCTAAAATGAAATGACTGATAGCCAAAATAATAGTCATACAATTTTTTTGTTTCCTAAAAATTTAAAGTTCTAAATGTTTACTTAATTCTTTACATTTTTTAGAATGTATCTAATCAATTATTATAGTATTACATGTTTGAGTATGCACTCATTTATTCAGACTTGAAAAGGGCTCAACTCTGAAAGACATAAACGTATGCTTATGACATTTTAGGGGAAATCAAATGGACCATGAAATTAAAGTTAAGCTTCAAGACCTCACATTTTGATGACACAGAAGAAAGATAAGTAATTATAGGGGAAAAATAAGCTGTCTTGGACTCAGAAAAGAAAGAAAAAAGCCAAAGTCAAATGGTCAATAAAATATAGTTAATGGAAATAAAAGCAATAAGTAAGTTCTATATGATTTTGTTAGATAGTATTATATGCATCTATTCCATCCAGTCCAAATATGACTCTGCAATAAGGAAGAGAGTTTCCTGTATATTTAACTTTTGACTTACAATCAACATGTTTCTAGAGATAGACTATTGATAAGTCAGCTTACATTTTTCTAATGTCATTCCTAGGAGGCACACACACACAGGCACACGCACACACACTCACACACATACACAGAGCTCTTTCAAGAGTTGAACTGCATGGTTTTGGGCTTGAGATTATCAATTTTACTTACGATATGTGCTTAAAGTATGTAAATAAGGAGTTGATGTGGTGATCAGCAGATAAAGATGTTTGCCATCAAGTCTGATGACCCAAGTTCAATCTGTAAGTCCCACATAAATGCTGAAAGAAAAACTCAATACCCAACAGATGTCCTTTGATCTCTACATGTACGTCATGGCATTTGAACCCTAACCATGCATGAACCCTAACCTACATATACAAAATAAGCAAATAAAAATATATGTGCATATGAAAATATACTACTATTTTTGTTAACCATTAAAATTCATATGATCTGATATCATATTTGAGAAAAAGGAAAAATAGTTTAAAAAGAACAACTACTTAGAGCAAATAATCCATTGCTCGGCAACAATTTTAGCCATAATCTATGTGAAATCACTTTAAATTAGCTGAAACAAGCAACTGCAGAGCATCCAGTAGCAACCTAATCAGGAAGATACATTTACCAACTAAATCTTAAATAAATAATAATTCTTTCCTAAGCCAATTTTTATGAATGTTGTTCATTTTGATATTAAGAAACAACCTAATAAGAGAAAAATCAAAATTAATTTATTCAAGCTTTTCTTCTCAAATCACAACTTTTACACATGCCTTTATTGTGGTTTAAGTCTTCCCTCTAAAAGTTCATATATGAGAAACTTAGTCCTCTAAGCAGCGGGTGCTGGTAGGATGTCTGTAGGTCATAGAGGGGATGAGTATGGGAGGGACCAGAAGACCTCAGTTTCTATGGCTTTCTATTCCAGATGTGGCCTCTCCCTCTCACCCTTATCCTCTTCAACGGGATGCAGTTAAGAAGGCCCTCTCCAGAAGTGGACTGGGACAGTGTCATGCCCTTGAACTTCCAAACCTGTGCTACTGTTACTGTTATTTTTTTGGTTTTTGTTTGTTTGTTTCAAATCTCAAGTTTAGTGAGCATTACAGTCCTAAGGCAAATGTCACAAGCAAAGAATTAAAAGCAGAAATTTTCTCCATGGCCATGTAGCTTTTATAAACGAACAAATAAACAAACAAATAATGAATAAGTAAATAAATAAATATGAGTTAAATAAATTGCTTTAATTTATTTCATTTTAGTAGAAGAGATCAAAGTGACCTAATGAGTCTTAAGTTTCTAAGAGAAATATTAGCACTGATGTTTGTTATCCATTAACATAGTACCTAGTATTTCTCAAAAATGTCAACTTTGCACTTTAAAAACCTATTAATCGGGTCTCATTGAACGCGGAGCCAGCTCTCGGGGGTCTCTGTGTGGTCTCGTCATCAGCACAGCCGGGCCTACACGCAAGCAACCATGTCTAAGGGACCTGCAGTTGGCATTGATCTTGGCACCACCTACTCCTGTGTGGGTGTCTTCCAGCATGGAAAGGTGGAAATAATTGCCAATGACCAGGGTAACCGCACCACGCCGAGCTATGTTGCTTTCACCGACACAGAACGATTAATTGGGGATGCGGCCAAGAATCAGGTTGCAATGAACCCCACCAACACAGTTTTTGATGCCAAACGGCTGATCGGACGTAGGTTCGATGATGCTGTTGTTCAGTCTGACATGAAGCACTGGCCCTTCATGGTGGTGAATGATGCAGGCAGGCCCAAGGTCCAAGTAGAATACAAAGGGGAGACAAAAAGTTTTCTATCCTGAGGAAGTGTCTTCAATGGTTCTGACAAAAATGAAGGAAATTGCAGAAGCTACCTTGGAAAGATTGTTACCAATGCCGTGGTCACGGTGCCAGCTTTTCAACGACTCTCAGCGACAGGCAACAAAAGATGCTGGAACTATTGCTGGCCTCAACGTATTTCGAATTATCAATGAGCCAACTGTTGCTGCTATTGCCTATGGCTTAGATAAGAAGGTCGGGGCTGAAAGAAATGTGCTGATTTTTGACTTAGGAGGTGGCACTTTTGATGTGTCAATCCTCACTATTGAGGATGGAATTTTTGAAGTCAAATCAACAACTGGAGACACCCACTTGGGTGGAGAAGACTTTGACAACCGAATGGTCAACCATTTCATTGCTGAGTTTAAGCGAAAGCACAAGAAGGACATCAGTGAGAACAAGAGAGCTGTCAGGCGCCTCCGACTGCCTGTGAGCGGGCTGCGCACCCCTCCTCCAGCACCCAGGCCAGTATTGAGATTGATTCTCTCTATGAGGGAATTGACTTCTACACCTCCATTACCCGTGCTCGATTTGAAGAGTTGAATGCTGACCTGTTCCGTGGCACACTGGACCCTGTAGAGAAGGCCCTTCGAGATGCCAAACTAGACAAGTCACAGATCCATGATATTGTCCTGGTGGGTGGTTCTACCAGAATCCCCAAGATCCAGAAACTTCTGCAAGACTTCTTCAATGGAAAAGAGCTGAATAAGAGCATTAACCCCGCTGAAGTTGTTGCCTATGGTGCAGCTGTCCAGGCAGCCATTCTATCTGAGACAAGTCTGAGAATGTTCAGGATTTGCTGCTCTTGGATGTCACTCCTCTTTCCCTTGGGATTGAAACTGCTGGTGGAGTCATGACTGTCCTCATCAAACGCAATACCACCATTCCCACCAAGCAGACCCAGACTTTCACCACCTACTCTGACAACCAGCCAGGTGTACTCATCCAGGTGTATGAAGGTGAAAGGGCCATGACCAAGGACAACAACCTGCTTGGGAAGTTTGAGCTCACAGGCATACCTCCAGCACCCCGTGGGGTTCCTCAGATTGAGGTTACTTTTGACATTGATGCCAATGGCATCCTCAATGTTTCTGCTGTAGATAAGAGCACAGGAAAGGAGAACAAGATCACCATCACCAATGACAAGGGCCGCTTGAGTAAGGAGGATATCGAGCGCATGGTCCAAGAAGCTGAGAAGTACAAAGCTGAGGATGAGAAGCAGAGAGATAAGGTTTCTAAGAACTCGCTGAGTCTTACGCTTTCAACATGAAAGCAACTGTTGAGGATGAGAAACTTCAAGGAAAGATCAATGATGAAGACAAACAAAAGATTCTTGACAAGTGCAATGAAATCATCAGCTGGCTGGATAAGAACCAGACTGCGGAGAAGGAAGAATTTGAGCATCAGCAGAAAGAACTGGAGAAGGTCTGCAACCCTATCATCACCAAGCTGTACCAGAGTGCTGGTGGCATGCCTGGAGGAATGCCTGGTGGCTTCCCTGGTGGAGGAGCTCCTCCATCTGGTGGTGCTTCTTCAGGCCCCACCATTGAAGAGGTCGATTAAGTCAAAGTAGAGGGTATAGCATTGTTCCACAGGGACCCAAAACAAGTAACATGGAATAATAAAGCTATTTAAATTGGCACCATAAAAAAAAAAAACCTATTAATCTAAATACAATCTACCTAGAAATATATCTGATCCGCTAAAAATCAAATGACTGGTCTCCATAAAATTGTGTCTTGAAACTGTTTTAGTGATAAACAGAAATACTTTTCTTGCCATTTAAATGAACCCATAATATAAATTACAGTAGTCATATTATCAACAATAAAAGCTTAAATGAATCCTTACTGCATGCAAAAATATCCAATACTGTGGAGGGAAAAGAAAAGCAAATGTCTAAGAAGCCAAGTGAAAACAGACATGCAGCCTTGTCTGTAGGAGGGACATCACGTGTAAGCGCTTCATTCGAACGCCACCAAGCTACCTTCCAGGGCACTGACCATCATCTCCAAGGAGTCAACAACATCCAGGATATTCTGTCGGCTCTGTAGAAGATCTGGATGTTAAACAGAGGTCTCCAGTTTCTATCATGTTGATGTGATATTTTCTTCTATGAGGGTAGAGAGTCATATTTTATTGTTTTGTTTGGTGCATGGAAAATGTGCATTCTGAAGCTTTATTTTCTCATTTCTTCTTATTGTTTAATTTTGAATAGAGAAAGACAAATCTGAAAGTGTTATTTATAAGGTCATTAGTCAACCCCTTTTAATGCAAACATATTAGGGCTGGGGATATGGTTCAGGGGGTTAAAACTTTGCAAACATGAGGGCTATGTTTTCTCTTCTGCGTGCACATACTCAGAATCTATGTAAGTGTCAGGGCAGTGTGGTGGTCCACCTGGTGAGTCTGGGAACGTAAAGGCAGGGGATCTCTAGATGAAGCTGACTTGTAAGATTAGCCATACCAGTGAGCCTTGGTTTTGACTGAGGAACCCTGCTTCAATGAATAATGTGGAAGAGTGTTAAATAATTCACAACACCAACCTTGGGATTCTACATGCACACACATGCATGTGTGACCACACACATACAAACATGTATGTACAAAATCTTGCATGCTATAACACACCCAAAAATGGAAGGAAGATACAATTACAGTGGCATGTGTCCGTAATTTCAGCACTGAAGAACAGATATCCCTGGAGCCCATTAGCAAGCTAGGCTAGCAATTAGTGAGCTCAAGGTTCAGTAAGAGACCCTGGCTCAATAAATAAAGTTTAGAGTGACTGAGTCAAGTTCTGGCCCCTATATGAATGTACACACATGTACACATGCATACGTACATTCACACACACACATGCAAACGTACATAGATATGTTCTCTACAAGCAAAGAAGTGTAAAAACGATACATAGTTAATGTCTTCCTTCTTTTCTCTTCCACATGCACATCTATCTCTGTGATTAGTCTAGTCTATCTACCTACTTACATATTTATACCAGTTATCTATGTCATCTATCTCTATGAATAAAAACTATCCCTTTTCTCTACCTCCTCACTTTCCTTCCTCTCCCCACCACCCACACAGGCATTACAAATCTGCCCACTTCTTACAGCAAATCATGTGGAACTGCAAAGTCTTTCTCTTACCCTTGGACACCTTCTGCGTATTCTATATCTTAAATATTCCTGTAATGCCCACAGGTTAAGGCCTGGCTTCCTCAACAATTTAACAACAGTACTCCTTCTGAAAATTAAACACTCTTAGCCATGTGATACCATACTCCATGCCAAAACAGCAATTTCAATTACTTTGTGACCTACTTTCTGTTCATAATTAACATATAGCAAACTAAGAAACACGAACCTCATGAATTATATATCATATTTTCTCAAGCTAAGTTTCACAGCACTGAATTCTGCTTCTGTAATTTCAGCCTTTGCAGTTTGTTTCTGAATAGTTGCCACCTGTATTAGTCAGTATTCTCTGGTGACAGAACTTATGGAATTAACTTCTCTGTATATGTAGAAAGTGTATTTACGAAGTGATCACAGGCTATGGTCCAGCTAGTCCAACAATGTTCGCCTATCTAAGAATCTAGTTGTTCTGTCTATGAGACTGGATGCTTCACCTAGTCTTCAATATATGACAGCATCCCAAAGAAACAGGCTGTAATAACAATGAGGGCATGTATTTGCTAGCAAGGTGAGAACAGGCAGGCACAAAGCAAAAGCATCCTTCTTCCGTGTCTTTATATGGAATTATACATAATATTTTCTCTAGTAAGTTTTGCAACACTAAATTCCTCTTCTGTAACTTCAGTCTTTGCAGTTGGATTCTGAAATACAGTTTCCACCTGTACTGGCTTCCAGCAGGTGTAGCAGACTAGAGTTGGGTTTTCCCAGCTCAAGGGAACTGGATGAAAGATGTGACTCCCTGCCTTCAAAATCCAGATTAGAAATCAATCTTCCCACTTCAAACTCAGCAAAATCTTTCACACGTGTGCCCTTTTTTGTTTTATTTAATTCCAGATGTAATGGAGTTGACAGCCAGGAATAGCCATCGACCATATATTTAAAATCCTGAGATGATGGAAGGTGCCTGTACTATGTCATGTGATTGCTTCAAAATGTTTCTGTCCTATGTTTGAGAATAGTTAGATGGTAACATTTACACGAAACTCTTGAGTGTGTTTTTGATACTTAAAAAAGTGCATAAAATTCAGAATTCTGGGATTTTAGATTCCAGACTTTAGGAGTGGGGCCTTTGCAGTTGAGGGATTTTATAACTTCTTCCCTTAGGTCTTCTGGCTGGTTCCTCATACCACAGTAAGCCTGTGAAACTGCTACTGTGCTTTTCAGTTTGGAGATCAGCAAACAGGCTTAACAGGACTCCTCAGAGGTGGCTCCTTCTATGGTTTTGTTTCCAAATCAAAAATCTCCCTTTCGGTTTGACCTACTCAGAGCCCGACTGTCAGCCCATGAGAAATCAGGTTCACTCCCAGATCTGTGGAACATTAGAGAACATTCCTGACCACCTCACGATAAGATTGACTGAGGTCCTTTTAGTTGTACACAGCGTGATTTCCTCCTCCTATAAGCTTCCAGAAACCAGGCTGCTGTCAATTCATGTGCATATGTGTGCATGTATGCACATATGTGTAGACGTGTGTGTCTGTATGCATATGCACACACACATGTGTGTATGTGCATGTGATGTGTGTGTGTGTGTGCGTGTGCGCACATGATAAATATGATGCACACGGCGCACTATGATCTGGCTCATGGGTCTTCTTGTCTCCACTTCCCTTGCGTTGGTATTACAAGTGTACACTACAAGCTCAAGATTTTTGTTTTTTAAACATGTTTTAAACACGTTATTCTGAGTATCAAACTCAGGTCTCACACTTGTAGGGTAAGCACTTTACTGACTAAGCTGTCTTTTCAGTCCAAGGGAGCAGTATGTCAGGAGCCAACAAGCTAATAACTAGTAGGCAATCTTCCTGAAATGATTTCACTTTAGATTTATATCTACGATGAAGGCAAGGCCCAGAAGGAAATCATTTTAGGAAAAGATTTCTGCTATTAATATGCGTTTCCTGTTATTATTAAACATAAATGACAATCACTAGGGATTAGCCCACCCCTTTTAAGCAGACCTCTGCAGATCTATGAAGATGTACTGTATTGTAGTGATGCTATATAGACAAATGGATGACTTTTTAATTCTTAATAATGATCCTATAAGAACTCCTAAAATTATATCGATATTTATTAAGCTCTTTTATAATGGGACTGTTATTACGTCTCTTCTGATAGTCACAACTGCAATGAGAATTCTGTCAATCTCCTATGTGTACCAGTTAATTGCTTCTAGATAGTAACCAGACTTTCTAATTATTCATAACACAATAGGTGCTAGGACAGAAGAAAAAATATTGACTGCATTTATCTATACAAAACTTCACTAGTAACTTAGTTATGATTTTTAACTCTCAGTGAACCTGTGGAGCTGTTACAGGTGATGAATGTTTATCCAGATAATTACTTCTAATACATATGCATGTAAACATTCACTGTTGTAAACCTTTTATTCGATTTATGATCTGAATTTGTGTACACTTGTGATGAACTTTTTACCATGTGAACATGTGTTCTGAAAGATATATAAGTGCTGAGGACAGAGTGAAGACAGAACTCAGCTGAGAACTTTTTGGACAGAACGTTTCCTAGACAAAGAACAGAAGAATTTTCCCTTATCTCTCCTTTTCATTCATTCCGTTTTTTCCCTTTTTTTTTCTTAGATAGCTTTCATAGGAAACTTTTTACAACTTAGTAATAAACTCTAAAATCACTTTTCAAAGTGTCCCCTTTTCTTCCTGTGACTTCTACTAACAGGCTGAAAAGTTAGAGCAGAGCAGTTCCTGTTGAAATAGAACACAGGCCAAATTGCTTAATCCCCCACTGTTAGGCCACAGGTGTCAACCACCTTAGCCAGCAGCTTTTTCCCCTCAGAAAGAGCAAGAAAGTTTTTAAAGGACTTTTTAGAAGTTATCATCAGCATTTCCGTATAGTTAAAGAGCTAGAGCATCCTGTGGTTTTAAAACCACAGGAAATCCTCTCCAGGCTGGGAGGCTCCCAACAAATTGTCAGTTTTGATTTTTCCTAAACGAGGTTTAAATGAACATCGTGATAAATAAAGGACAGGATTACACTCGGTTATCTCTGTTTCTGGTTCCTAATAACAGATTTTCTAATCTGTAACTTTTCTTACCTATACATGGGGATATGTTTTAAGCATTCATTCAAGCAATGAGAATATACTATACGTTTTTTCTTTAGGTCCACAGAAGAACAAGAGGCTGCTATAATAAAGGGATAATTAAAAATGCTTTCATAATTGTAGTATTTTTCTTTAACTGAATTTTTGTAAGGTTTAGAGAGATTTGAAGATAGAGCATATTCCTGAATTTAAATTAATATACTTCCATTACCACCACTATCACCACCATCATCATCACTCCTAGCGGTAGCAACAGCACAGGCTGTGTTCATTAGGTTCATTCCAGGAGCTTTCTTAAGGCTTTTGTTTACATATGGCCCTCATTTAGGTTGTTATGACAACCAAGACTACCCCAACCTGCATTCAATTGAAACACAAGATTGATTATGACGCTTATATAAAAATAAGGTTTTCACTATTTCTCCTCTATATTATTTTATAGATTTGAGATTTGAGGTTCCAGGAGAAAATTATATGATTTTAGCAGAGATATTTTCCCATATTTTATCACAAAGCTTAGTAACACAAATTTTAGCACTGTATATGTATTTTTATGATATTCTTTACAACAGATAAGAAAAGATGTATCTAACGAATACATTTTAGCCTAGCATATTTTACAACTGGCTTTCCAAGTTCTATAAGAAAAAAACAAAATCAACTTTCTATTCGACACATGAAAAAATATAACTGGATGTATACTAAAATGATAACCTTTAAAAATACACCTTCCCATATCTGGTATGTCATATGTCTCCATAATCATGCTTGCAGTCTGAAGTCTGCAGGACTTTTCAAGCTCATAGTATCTTTTATTAAAGCTTAAATATACCTTTGGAGGAATTGTTATCCGTCAGTGTCTTTTTTTATTAATTGTATCAAAATATTTGTGAAATCAGAATGCTGAAAGGTATTATTTAACTTGAACACAGTTAGTAAACAGGTGAGGCCTTATAAAGTTTATTCTTCACCTGAGAACAATTGAACAAGGTGAAATAGAAGAAATATGCAGACAAATAAATAGGTAAATGACAAGGAAAACTTTAAATGACTCATTTTTGTAGGGGTCTAGTTCAGTGTGGGAACAGAAAGCACATTAATGGCAAGCGTTTCATGAGAGGAGTGTTTTTAAGAACTGTGAGGCTTCCAATAGATTATTCTTTCCTATAAATATGTTTGAGAGAATAGTCTTGAGCAAAAAAAAAAATCCTGGGCAAGTTAAAACAATAAATGTACCCCACTGTAATGTAAAGGACACTTTTGATTTATAATTTCATTCTCGTCCTGCTTGCTGTTCCATGCCTTACAAGTCGAGCCTATTGGGAGTGTGATCTGTGGTTTTATATAATTGGTCTTCTCTACACTTCTGCAAGAGCCTGCTTTTCTTAAGAATTTTATGGCTGCTTGTGCAGTGACTCCAAATAAAAACAGTAAAACCGGTGATGACTTTCTTCAACTATAAACACTGCAAATGTAGCTGAAGTTGTGAAGTACATACTTGTCCTTTTGGTTTCTTTAGGCAGATTTTGAGTTTTCTAATCAGTTAAGAAAATATTATGTATGTTTTGCGGCATGTTGTTTTTATTGTCACTGGAATACTTAACAAATAAAGTTAAGTACTTAAATCTTAAGTGCACAATACAACACTGTTAACTATAAGCATAGTGTTGTACAGCAGTTCTCTAGAGCTTTTTCATCTCGTATAACTGAAGTTGTATACCTAAAAAGTCAAGTGTGGCGAAGAAGTGGAGGAAAGGAAACCCCTGTGCCTTATTGGTGTGAAATGTGCCTTATGAAATGGTGTCACTCCTTAGAAGTTGGTAATGGAATACCTAGTCGCTGTATTTAATTCCATTGAAGCTCCCTAGAGAATTTGCTAGCATGAAATCTGAGAGAAAAAAAAGACAGAGACATTGTCTTTCTTTTTTATTCTTTTCCTGACATCTTTCTACCTGGCTTCATTATAAGAAGCTCTGGAGAAGATGTCTTTACCACAGGCACACTGATACCTCTCCTTGAGCAGTGCTGTTGATGTTCCCTTTGCCTCCGTTTTGAAAATGACGACAGTAACGTTCTAGACAACAGCTCCTTAGAAGATTAAAAAGAGAACTACTGTGTGATTAAAAAAAAATCAAACCCACACTTCTGAGTATTCACACATATCTAAAATAATTGGTTTCTAAAGGTCTGTCTCTTTTCATCTCATGTTTATAGCAGCACTGCTCACAACAGCCAGGGTGAGGAAATGATACTCATGTCTATCAACATAAATGAAAAGTGAAGAAGCTATGACAGAAGGTTTTAAATCACAGGCTGCATCAATCTAACGAATTTTAATTTTCACAAGGCATTATCACTTCATCTCATAATTTGAAAACGTAATTGAACACAGGTTAGGGAGCAATGTCTTTAAACATTATCTGTGTGGCCTTGGACTTTTTCTATTGCTATGTCTTTCAGATCCTCAGTGCCATAGCAGCCCATGGGCCTCAGTAACCTGTTCGCTACAATTCCTGACTTCCAAGTTAGACTCAACAGAAGAACCACTCTAAAACTTTGTGGTTTCCAGGCAGCCATGGAGTAGACTAAATGCACTGGCAAACGTTTCACTTTTTTTTTTTATCATCCACTAGGCTCAGATCCAGGCAGCACTCTGTGCGCACATACATTGAAAATGTCCATGAACTTGCCTAGAATAAACTTTCAATGGATGCTGGGGATTTCCCTTATCCTGAGAAGCTGAACTTTTAGGTTCATTATGTTCCATATGTGATCCTCTTAAAAGCAGAAGGCAGTTTGGGGGTCATTGTAGGGAAAAGAGTTGTAATTCAGAAGATCTAAATGAGTTCAGGACATATCACAACTCCAACTATGTTGTAAATCACTTGATATTCTAGAATAACTCTGTCCCATCTTTTATTTCATTATACAGAACTAGTGTTAATCTCGAGTTTTTGCATACATGAAGCAGGCGCTCTATCACTAAAGTGTACCACTAGCTACATTTTACTTTATAGTTTAATATGGGATCTAATGAGTTGTTCAGGCTAACCTTGAACTGGCTGTGCAGCCCACACCAGTCTTGAATTTGTGTTTCTCATATTTCAGCCTCCCAAGTGGCTAGGGTTACATACCTGTATCACCGGGCACCTTTTGCTCAAAAAAGTTGTCTCTTTGTCCTACCCAGGTCCAACAAGCATTTGTTTCCTGTTCATTTCTTTTTATATTCTCAGTCATTTTTAGATCTAATCGCAATCCTCTCCCAACATTTTATCTGTTTCTCAAACTGCTTGTTACAAGAGGTAGCAATGTACTCATTCACTCTTCCTTGTGTTATTTGTGTAATAAGTACTTGGGAGGGAGCGTTGAGAAACAGATGATTGAAAAAATAAAAACACAAGTTTCTACAATATCCTTAAATACTGAGTAACATTTTATCCAAGTTATGAGGTGTCAGCATTAATGCAACAGTGAGCCAGTCAAAGGATTACTTAAATGTGTAGAGGCAGCCCCCTGGGACAATGGTTCTCTTGGTTTATCCAGCATGGGACTTCTTTGAAGGTGACTTTAACTTCTAAAGTGTAGCTACATGTGTAAAGGACAGCAAAGCTTCTCCATATCATCTGTATCACTGGAGTTAATGCAGAAGATGAACCTTCCCCATACCAAAAACAAAATGAAAAGAAAACAAACAACAAACAAAACCCAGCAAGAGTAAGAAAATGAAAAAAGAGAAATATAGCAGAATTAATAAAGTTGAAATAAAGAGGAAAGACAGAAAGCAAAGCAGAGCAATTTAATCCCCAAAGCAGTTTAAATGGGGCATTTGTTTTACTTTTAAAACAACTGTAAATCAATGTATTTCATACAATACATTCTGATCATCATTTCTCCTCCTTTCACCTTCTCCACCTACCCATCAGTTCAACTCCATGTCTCTTTTCTTTCTATTTTTTAGAAGATAGAGAGGCAAATAAAAAACAAAACAAACAACAATAAAACAAAATAAAAGCTTCACACACACACACACACACACACACACACACACACACACACACCACCACCACCACCACCACCACCACCACCACCACCACCAAAACACCAAATTGGAAACCATAATATACAAGTAAAAGATGAGTAAGGTTAAAAATGTCCAAACAAGGCTATATGATACCAAAACAATTTCTAAAACATGCCATTGAGTTTTCTGTGTTGATCATCTACTGATGGGAATGGAGCTCATCCTTAAGTGTGATTTGTGTACTCAGTGAGACTCCATTGGAAAAAAATAATTTTTTTTCTTCGCACACAGTTGAAAACGGAGACTTCTTTAAAATAAAAATTTAGGGCATGGCGGCTCACATTTGTACCCCAGAATTTGGGAAGCTGAAGCAGAGGGATCATGTGTTCCGGGCCAGCCTGGGTTATATAACAAGATGCTGTTGAAAAACAAACCAAAAACAGTAAAATTCTAAAATGGTCAAACAAATTCGAAGTAGAGGAAACTGAGTGTGAGAGATGGTGAAGTAGAAGACTTCAGCTTGCCTCTCTCTTCTCTCCAATCTTTTTTTTTTTTTTTTTGTTTCTTTTTTTCGGAGCTGGGGACCGAACCCAGGGCTTGCGCTTCCTAGGTAAGCGCTCTAGCGCTCTACCACTGAGCTAAATCCCCAGCCCCTCTCTCCAATCTTTTAAGAAAGGCTGTCCCACTCCGCCCTCACAGTCCTCACCTGCCACAACCCCCTACTCTTTCTCCCTTTCCTTCTCAGTTCTCAGACTCGGGGGTATTTATTTGGGACCAGCCACTTGGGCTCACACTTCTCATAGGAGGGCATCCAAAGGAAGGTTTGTTTTTTTTTTTTAATCCTTAATTGTGAAATTCATATCTGTACAGGAAGCAGGGGCACATTTTGCTCAACATGGATTAATGAATTTCAGAGTTGGCGAGAATAACCTTGCCCGAGTTATGCTTTCTCTCCTTGAGGGAGACAAACTCCACAGAGGTACCAGATGATCTGAGATCTGTGTTGCTATGTGGAACCCTGAACAGGGACTTGGTCTGAGCTGAGATGGCAACAAAACCACCTCAGAACTCTGAGGCTGGCAGTCTCCTCGTGCCCTGGACAAGTCTGCAAAACCTTATCCCACAGGTCTGCTGATTTTATTGTCAGCTTTTGTGTTCTACACTCCTGTGCAACATATCCTCCTCCTCCCTTACAATTATTTCTTCCAAACACTCTGCCCCTCAGTCTTTCATAAGGAAAAAAAGAAAAATGAAAGGAAGGGAGGGAGGGAATAAATGAAGAGGGGAGAAGAAAGAAAAAAGAAAAGAGACTCAATGTTATCTAAGAATACTCCAGTGTAGTCAAGAAAATGGAGACTGTGACAGTCATCCAGTTGGACAGCCAAGATTTCTAGTACATATTCTCTTACTGACAAGTTATGTGGAACGACTTGAATATTTTTATCCAAGTAAGACTATAAAAGAGTAAATAATATCATATACCTAAAATTTTCATCAGAGTGCCTGATACTCAATTAAAATTCAGAAACATCGTGTGTCAGACACCATTGTTCAAGATGTTTCAAATTCAGCCCATTTACTCTTTATGTAATTTATTAGCGCTCACAATCATCATGAGGCATGGGCCTCTAAGACAGAAGAAAGGAACATAATGATTCCCTTTCTTGTTTCTTGTCTTCAATTGTAAGCTGCCTCATACCCCACCCCTGGAAATAATTTTGAAATCTAAATGATATTGTGGTGGGACTGAAAAATGAGGCTTCAAAGAGGTTACAAGGTCATTAACGGAGAAATGTCTGTCCTGGTACTTCATTAGTTACTCCCAGGGTAGGCTGTTCTAAAACAATGTTGCCATGTGGTTTTTCTTTCCTTGCCTCTTTTGTACACATCTATATGCTCTCTTGCTTTTTGATGAGAAGAGTTTTGTGGTCCCCAACCAGCAGCTGAACAGATATCAGAGCCATGATATTGGACCCTCCAACTTTCAGAGCTATGAGTCAAAATAATACATATTATGTAACTATATATCCAATCTGTATATGTCTGTATATCTTCTACATCTATATCATCATATCTATCTATATAGCTATCTCTACCTCATTATCATCTCTCTATCTCTCTATCTCTCTCTCTAATCTATCTCATCTATCTGTCTAGTTATATTGATATAGGTATAATAAAAGTATTCTTTATAACTCACTTGGCCACAGCAAGGCTGTTACACAACAGAAAATGTACTATAATAGCCAGGTTTTCTCTCTAGGGTCCACTTTAATATTTATTCATGTGTCTCTTGTTTTGCTAATCCTTGCCTCTTCCTGAAGATTTCTAGAATAAGTATCATTATTTAATGTGTCCTTAATTTTTTTCATTACCTCATTTTCTTTTCTAAACCCATTACAATCAGGCCTCTGTCTACTGTCATCAACTAACAAAATCACCGATAACTTACATGTCAACTCTGTCTATAGATACGTTTTGTTTCATTTTGACAGTGATCCTAAAAGTTATGTGGTCTAGTAAGATCTACACTATTCTAGGATGTCAAAAAACCAGACCAAGTTGGATCCAATGTTTAAATCCAGCTGACCTGACAATGGAATTCATACCTACATGCAACTTCTCTCTCTCTCTCTCTCTCTCTCTCTCTCTCTCTCTCTCTCTCTCTCTGTCTGTCTGTCTGTCTCTCCAACTGCAAGACAGAGTTTTTCTGTGCAGTACTGACTGCCCTGGAAATTGCTTTGTAGAGCAGGCTGGCCTTCAACTCACAGAGATCTGCTTCCCAAGTAGTGGGATTAAAGGCATGTGCCACTATTCTTGCTGTATCTTCTCATTTAACTAATCTGTGTATTGAGGCTAAAACTCTTTCCTATTTGATTTGACATTCCTAGCATTCTAGTGGGTGTTGAGTTGACAGGAGAAGTAGTAGTCAGAAATCCATTAAAGATTAAAGGACATAGCTTGCCTGCAGCAGTAGTGGGTAGATTGGTGCTTCTCACTGGCCTTTGTCTTCTGACTCATTAGTTGGAATATCTGATTCAAACACTTCTGTGCCACAACACATAGACTCCGGCAAGTAAAAAGCACCAGAGAGAAAGAAGTAGGACAAAATGGAGGAAACAAGATGGAATGAGAGGAGGGAAGAAAACAGAGAGGAGTGACTACTCACACTAAACTCTGCAGGTAAGGCAAGAAGGAACTCCTTGACTGACAATATGGCCCCATGGTAACCCTAGCAACTAGAGTTTCAAGCGTGATTTCCACAGGTGTCACATAAAGGACTGGGTGAGTAATAGAACAGATTAGATTCCTGAGAACAAATTCAGGTGTACCTAGAACTTCCCCAGTCTGATCACAGCACACATGAGTAGTTTCCTTTCAGAAAACTAAAGTTTATAATGTATTTTGTCTCAGATCTTCAATAATTTAACATGGAGAAAAATCTCATGAGACTAAGATTCTGACTGAAAAATATAAGAAACGTATGTATAAAATAGTCCATATAGAAATTCAGCATATGGATTCAAGTATTTGTATACAGAAAGGTAACGTGATGATAAGATCTCATTGTACTAGTGCAGGGTGCTTAATCAGGAACTGCCATCTCTGATGTCTAAGCTCTTTCCATATCGGTTTCCTTAAGTAACTAATTAGGGAGGTGATTCTGAATAATGGGTGGAAAGCCATTGTTAATGGAAATTTATTGACCATTTTAGTTTTTATTATTCTGGGAAGAAAGTGTGGGAAATACATGGCCAGAGTAAATCTGTGCTAAATTTTTGAACACTTTGCAGGAATCACCGAAAACTTTCTTTCAAAATAAGCACAAGCCTTTCCTGAATGTGAATTTACTTTTCTTCTCAGTCACAAGTTTGGCTAATGAAGCTTTTGCAGAGTA
The DNA here is from genome assembly GCF_011064425.1 of Rattus rattus. Classification (NCBI taxonomy): domain Eukaryota; kingdom Metazoa; phylum Chordata; class Mammalia; order Rodentia; family Muridae; genus Rattus; species Rattus rattus. The sequence goes on along the minus strand of NC_046167.1, from coordinate 74,771,220 downwards.
GCGTACAATAGCTCCCTGGGGATCTCTTCCCACTGCTTAAGTGATTTTTTTCTTTCTCTCTTAAAGAGAATGACATGGTGTTTTAGAAAGTTCCAGGCTCTGAAAGAAAGGCAAGCCATCCGAATTGAATAACTAATAAAGACATTAAATAATACGAAATAAGAGGTAGAGTTCAAATCCTAAACATTTTCAGTTTTAGATTGCAGGACAAAACTAATTTCTTTTTACATTGTTCTTGATTGATGGATGAAGTTCTGAAGCCCAGTGGTGAGGTCTCTAAGTTCCACCTTCTATTCTCATATCACAGCTCCAGAAGTGATAGCTCATCACTAGAATGTTTCCCAAAGGATGCTATCCTTCTGCGCCCAACATTTACTGCATAGGACATTTATAAAATGTATTTTTTTTTCTGAGACAGGGTCTCATTATGTAGCCCAGTCTGGCCTCTAATTCTCAAGCTTTCTACCTCCCTTTCTGGAATGCCAGGGTTACATGTGCATACTACCAGAAGGAACAATATTTTAATACTAGAGAGAAAATGTTTTAGGCCAGTTCTGTGATATATGCCTTTAGTGCAGAGCAGATGGATCTCTGCGAATTCAAGCCTATCCTGATCTATGTAATGAGTTCTAGGGCAGCCAAGGATGAGTAGTGAAAACTTGTGTCTTAAAAAGTGTGTGTGTTTCCCAGACTATCCCAGAACCTCTTGGCTACCCTCTCTCACTGAGACCTGCTGAGTATTGACAGAGTATTGCTCTCTAATCAGTACTACCACTTCAGTTCAAATAAAACCGGCTTTCTTCTTTTGCAAATCTCTGTAAGCCCTTATTTCAATTTTCTGCGTGGAATGCTAAGAACTTGAAAACACCTGGTCTAGACCCTGATCACCTGTAATGCCAGATTCCCTCAAACACGAACTCATTCTATAACTGGGAGAAATAGACAAACTTGTTCATTTCCAAGCTTTATGTTGTGGGTTTGTTTGTTTGTTTGTTTTCACCTTTCTTGTAATTATCTGGGCAGAATACTGGTGTCTGTCTTATACAATTTTTGTAAGGATTTAAGTGGAAAAAATATAAAGAAAGCATAGAAGAACCTTGTCTGGTTTCTCTAAGCACTCTTGACATATTGATTCCACAGTTACATTTTGCAACTTTTCCTTAAATCCGTTTTATTTTAACGCGAACCCTGTGCTAAGTAATAGTACCCATGATATCATAGATGAATCACAGGTGAGTGAATATTCTATTTTCTTGTAAAATACTTTAAACAATACCTAATTATAAGACTCAGGGAAAGTAATTTTATATTGGTATAGTGTGAAGTTCTGTCCTTAGCAACAGACCATCTTGAAGTGCTTTGGTGTGTTTCAGTTTGATTGGTAGAGCAATATATCATTTCTTCAGTTTGTCAGCAGGATAGAATAGCATTTCATACATTTATGAGCAGCCTTCTTCATGTGGATCCACCAAAAATTTTCTCCTTTTCACACTGTTTTTCATCATTGTCTTTCAGTGAACAAAAGGTGCATGATAGGTTGGGAAATTAACTGTCACACATATAAGAATTCCTCTTCCTAGATTGCTACCTTCTGGTGACATTTGTTTCAACAAATCTAATTTATTACCAACCTCACTGTGATATGGTTTTTGTGTTTTGCATACATTTACCTACCCAGTGCAATCTGACATGTGCAAATATTCTTCGCAGATCATCTAGTGCTGTTTCTGAGGACATTTTACTTTAGAATGTTTAACTATATGAAATGCACTTTGATAGGATGAGAGAAGCATCCAGCATTGGGTTTTTTTTTTTTCCTGGATGGCTGTCCAGTTATCTCAATATTATTTATTGGCTAGTTCCGTTTACTATTTTCTTTAAAATATGATCATTTGTGCTTGGTATACCAGCATATGCTTTTCTCCTCCACTGGTCTTTTTATTGATATGGCAAGCATCCACAAAGAGTGCTGTTAGGTTGTGTGAAATGGCTCTCTTTTGAGATATGTTTTTCTCTCAACATCATTCTCAAAATTGCTTTACCTGCATACCATTCATACATTTAAGCATGTTGTGTGCCATTTTTTAATCTTTCAGACACTTAAATTTCCCCTATATTTCTTTGACACTTGGTTGTTAAGGCATGCATTAATTTTAAAGTAGGTTGCTTTCAAGAAAGATATTTGACAGAATTTCAGACTTCTTAAATTCACTGTCTTACTTTATGCAGTGACACATATAATCTATTTTAGAGAGTGTTCTTTGTGTTTATGTGACACTGTATGTTTTGCTGCTGTACCCAAAATGTTCTTTCTATAATAGCCCTATCCACTGGAATGAAAATGTGATTCATGTTTGATTTCCTCCATTGTTTATTTATCTGGATGAGATCTCTGTTGCTGAGAGTGAGGTGTTAAGGGCCTCATAATATTCATTAGCGTCTCACTGCCCTTCCCTTTGGTTTATTAGTATTAAGGGCTTTATGTTTTGATAATATTTTATAGGCTCTTGATGAATTGTCTCTTCATCATAAAATGGTGCTGTTTTTTGTCTTGTAACAGTTGTTTTACTTCAAGAGCATTTTCTCCAATATAAATACAGCTAAGCCTACTCTCAGTTGTTTCCTATTTGCATGGAATATTGTTCTCCTATGTTTTCACTTTCAGTTTGTTTAGTTAAAGGCAAAGTGAGTCTCTTCGTTGTGTTGTGTGACACTATTCCTCGGAAGACGTGAACAAACATGCACTCACTCCGGATAGGGAATTAAGCTACAGCAAAGTGAGGGAAACTCCAAGTCCAATTTACTGAATCAATGACTTTTATTTGGTTTACTCAGGGAGGAGCAAGATGACCCAAAGCCTACCCCAGGAGAAGTGACAGTTCACAGAAACTAGAAACCTGAAGAACATTGCATAATATACATCAACAGGTTATAGAGTCCTTTCCAGATAACTCAATTGATCTGTGCCTTGTCTAGGCAGCTCAGCTTGCCTCAGAGCATCTCTGAGCAGTCTTTTAAAAAATTAATTAATTAATTTTAATTATTTTACTTATTCACATGCCAATTGTTCCCTTGCCCCACCTCACCTTGCAGAATTCTTCCCCTCATTCCCCCTCCTCTTCCTCTCTGAGAGGGTTCCGTCCTCATGTATGCCCTCTCCCTGAGATGTCAAGTCTCTACAGGACTAGGAGCATCCTTTCCCACTGAGGCCAGAGAAAGCAGTCCTCTCTAAATATGTGCCCGGGCCTTGGACCAGACTGGGTATGCTCTTTGGCTGGTAGCTTAGCCTCTGGGGGCTCCCAAGAGTCCAGGTTAGTTGACACTGTTGGTCTTCCTATGGGGTTACCATCCCCTTTGGGATGGGGACACCAACCCACCTTTAAAGTTTTCAGCTTGGCAGTCTTTACAGCTTATATAGGCTTGGTGAGGGAGAGCTCTACCATATCGGGTCAGTTTCAGGGACTGACTGAAACATTTTAGTTGTTTCCTTCCTGAGTTTAAGGAGCTTCTCTGAAGAATGGAATGTTTTTTATCTCCCATTTAGAACATCTCTTTTCGGCAAAATTCCTCTAGGACCGGGCACTTCCTCTGTTTACCGGAAGTCCCACACCCACGGATCCCGGCCCACAGCAGCTCTCTGCTCCCAAACCCTGTGGGAGAGAGACCTCACCGCCTGGTCAGGTGGGCACTCCTGAGGCTGCAGAGCGGAAGAGACCACCAACACTGCCCACCCCTGCCCACATCCCTGGCCCAAGAGGAAAATGTATACAGCCTCTGGGTTCCCGTGGGGGAGGGCCCAGGAGCGGCAGGACCCCTGCGCCTGAGACACCGCCGGAACCTGAAGGAACAGACCGGATAAACAGTTCTCTGCACCCAAATCCCGTGGGAGGGAGAGCTAAACCTTCAGAGAGGCAGACATGCCTGGGAAACCAGAAGAGACTGCACTCTGCACACATCTCAGACGCCAGAGGAAAACACCAAACGCCATCTGGAACCCTGGTGCACTGAAGCTCCCGGAAAGAGCAGCGCAGATCTTCCTGGTTGCTGCCGCTGCTGAGAGGTCGTAGGCAGCACCCCACGAGCAAACTTGAGCCTCGGGACCACAGGTAAGACCAACTTTTCTGCTGCAAGAGACCTGCCTGGTGAACACCAAACACAGGCCCACAGGAACAGCTGAAGACCTGTAGATAGGAAAACTACACGACCGAAAAAGCAGAACACTCTGTCCCCATAACTGGCTGAAAGAAAACAGGAAAACAGGTCTACAGCACTCCTGACACACAGGTTTATAGGACAGTCTAGCCACTGTCAGAAATAGCAGAACAAAGTAACACTAGAGATAATCTGATGGCGAGAGGCAAGCGCAGGAACCCAAGCAACAGAAACCAAGACTACCTGGCATCATCGGAGCCCAATTCTCCCACCAAAGCAAACAGGGAATATCCAAACACACCAGAAAAGCAAGATCTAGTTTCAAAATCATATTTGATCATGATGCTGGAGGACATCAAGAAAGACGCGAAGAACTCCCTTAGAGAATAAGTAGAAGCCTACAGAGAGGAATCGCAAAAATCCCTGAAAGAATTCCAGGAAATCATAATTAAACAAGTAGAAGCCCATAGAGAGGAGTCACAAAAATCCCTGAAAGAATTCCAGGAAATCATAAATAAACAAGTAGAAGCCCATAGAGAGGAGTCACAAAAATCCCTGAAAGAATTCCAGGAAAACACAATCAAACAGTTGAAGGAATTAAAAATGGAAATAGAAGCAATCAAGAAAGAACACATGGAAATAACCCTGGATATAGAAAACCAAAAGAAGAGACAAGGAGCTGTAGATACAAGCTTCACCAAAAGAATACAAGAGATGGAAGAAAGAATCTCAGGAGCAGAAGATTCCATAGAAATCATTGACTCAACTGTCAAAGATAATGTAAAGCAAAAAGCTACTGGTCCAAAAACATACAGGAAATCCAGGACTCAATGAGAAGATCAAACCTAAGGATAATAGGTATAGAAGAGAGTGAAGACTCCCAGCTCAAAGGACCAGTAAATATCTTCAACAAAATCATAGAAGAAAACTTCCCTAACCTAAAAAAAGAGATACCCATAGGCATACAAGAAGCCTACAGAACTCCAAATAGATTGGACCAGAAAAGAAACACCTCCCGTCACATAATAGTCAAAACACCAAATGCACAAAATAAAGAAAGAATATTAAAAGCAGTAAGGGAAAAAGGTCAAGTAACATATAAAGGCAGACCTATCAGAATCACACCAGACTTTTCCCCAGAAACTATGAAAGCCAGAAGATCCTGGACAGATGTCATACAGACCATAAGAGAACACAAATGCCAGCACAGGTTACTGTATCCTGCAAAACTCTCAATTGACATAGATGGAGAAACCAAGATATTCCATGACAAAACCAAATTTACACAATATCTTTCTACAAATCCAGCACTACAAAGGATAATAAATGGTAAAGCCCAACATAAGGAGGCAAGCTATACCCTAGAAGAAACAAGAAACTAATCGTCTGGGCAACAAAACAAAGAGAAGAAAAGCACACAAACATAACCTCACATCCAAATATGAATATAACAGGAAGCAATAATCACTATTTCTTAATATCTCTCAACATCAATGGCCTCAACTCCCCAATAAAAAGACATAGATTAACAAACTGGATACGCAACAAGGACCCTGCATTCTGCTGCCTACAGGAAACACACCTCAGAGACAAAGACAGACACTACCTCAGAGTGAAAGGCTGGAAAACAACTTTCCAAGCAAATGGTCGGAAGAAGCAAGCAGGAGTAGCCATTCTAATATCAAATAAAATCAATTTTCAACTGAACGTTATCAAAAAAATAAGGAAGGACACTTCATATTCATCAAAGGAAAAATCCACCAAGATGAACTCTCAATCCTAAATATCTATGCCCCAAATACAAGGGCACCTACATATGTAAAAGAAACCTTACTAAAGCTCAAAACACACATTGCACCTCACACAATAATAGTAGGAGATTTCAACACCCCACTCTCATCAATGGACAGATCATGGAAACAGAAATTAAACAGAGATGTAGACAGACTAAGAGAAGTCATGAGCCAAATGGACTTAACAGATATTTACAGAACATTCTATCCTAAAGCAAAAGGATATACCTTCTTCTCAGCTCCTCATGGTACTTTCTCCAAAATTGACCATATAATTGGTCAAAAAATGGGCCTCGACAGGTACAGAAAGATAGAAATAATCCCATGCGTGCTATCAGACCACCATGGCCTAAAACTGGTCTTCAATATCAATAAGGGAAGAATGCCCACATATACGTGGAAATTGAACAATGCTCTACTCAATGATAACCTGGTCAAGGAAGAAATAAAGAAAGAAATTAAAAACTTTTTAGAATTTAATGAAAATAAAGGTACAACATACCCAAACTTATGGGACACGATGAAAGCTGTGCTAAGAGGAAAACTCATAGCGCTGAGTGCCTGCAGAAAGAAACAGGAAAGAGCATATGTCAGCAGCTTGACAGCACACCTAAAATCTCTAGAACAAAAAGAAGCAAATACACCCAGGAGGAGTAGAAGGCAGGAAATAATCAAACTCAGAGCTGAAATCAACCAAGTAGAAACAAAAAGTACCATAGAAAGAATCAACAGAACCGAAAGTTGGTTCTTTGAGAAAATCAACAAGATAGATAAACCCTTAGCCAGACTAATGAGAGGACACAGAGAGTGTATCCAAATTAACAAAATCAGAAATGAAAAGGGAGACATAACTACAGATTCAGAGGAAATTCAAAAAATCATCAGATCTACTATAAAAGCCTATATTCAACAAAACTTGAAAATCTGCAGGAAATGGACATTTTCCTAGACAGATACCAGGCACCGAAGTTAAATCAGGAACAGATAAACCAGTTAAACAACCCCATAACTCCTAAGGAAATAGAAGCAGTCATTAAAGGTCTCCCCAACCAAAAAGAGCCCAGGTCCAGACGGGTTTAGTGCAGAATTCTATCAGACCTTCATAGAAGACCTCATACCAATATTATCCAAACTATTCCACAAAATTGAAACAGATGGAGCACTACGAATTCCTTCTATGACGCCACAATTACTCTTATAGCTAAACCACACAAAGACCCAACAAAGATAGAGAACTTCAGACCAATTTCCCTTATGAATATCGACGCAAAAATACTCAACAAAAATTCTGGCAAACCAATCCAAGAGCACATCAAAACAATCATCCACCATGATCAAGTAGGCTTCATCCCAGGCATGCAGGGATGGTTTAATATACTGGAAAACCATCAACGGATCCATTATATAAACAAACTGAAAGAACAAAACCACATGATCATTTCATTAGATGCTGAGAAAGCATTTGACAAAATTCAACACCCTTCATGATAAAAAGTCCTGGAAAGAATAGGAATTCAAGACCCATACCTGAACATAGTAAAAAGCCATATACAGCAAACCAGTTGTAACATTAAACTAAATGGAGAGAAACTTGAAGCAATCCCACTAAAATCAGGGACTAGACAAGGCTGCCCACTCTCTCCTACTTATTCAATATAGTTCTTGAAGTTCTAGCCAGAGCAATCAGACAACAAAAGGAGGTCAAGGATACAGATCGGAAAAGAAGAAGTCAAAATATCACTATTTGCAGATGATATGATAGTATATTTAAGTGATCCCAAAAGTTCCACCAGAGAACTACTAAAGCTGATAAACAACTTCAGCAAAGTGGCTGGGTATAAAATTAACTCAAATAAATCAGTAGCCTTCCTCTACACAAAAAGAAAAACAAGCCGAGAAAGAAATTAGGGAAACGACACCTTCATAATAGACCCAAATAATATAAAAGTACCTCGGTGTGACTTTAACCAAGCAAGTAAAAGATTTGTACAACAAGAACTTCAAGACTCTGAAGAAAGAAATTGAAGAAGACCTCAGAAGATGGAAAGATCTCCCATGCTCATGGATTGGCAGGATTAATATAGTAAAAATGGCCATTCTGCCAAAAAAGCGATCTACAGATTCAATGCAATCCCCATCAAAATACCAATCCAATTCTTCAAAGAGTTAGACAGAACAATTTGCAAATTCATCTGAATAACAAAAACCCAGGATAGCTAAAACTATCCTCAACAATAAAAAGGACTTCAGGGGAAATCACTATCCCTGAACTCAAGCAGTATTACAGAGCAATAGTGATAAAAACTGCATGGTATTGGTACAGAGACAGACAGATAGACCAATGGAACAGAATTGAAGACCCAGAAATGAACCCACACACCTATGGTCACTTGATTTTTGACAAAGGAGCCAAAACCATCCAATGGAAAAAAGATAGCATTTTCAGCAAATGGTGCTGGTTCAACTGGAGGTCAACATGTAGAAGAATGCAGATCGACCCATGCTTATCACCCTGTACAAAGCTTAAGTCCAAGTAGATAAAGGACCTCCACATCAAACCAGATATACTCAAACTAATAGAAGAAAAACTAGGGAAGCATCTGGAACACATGGGCACTGGAAAAAATTTCCTGAACAAAACACCAAAGGCTTATGCTCTAAGATCAAGAATCGACAAATGGGATCTCATAAAACTGCAAAGCTTCTGTAAGGCAAAGGACACTGTGGTTAGGACAAAATGGCAACCAACAGATTGGGAAAAGATCTTTACCAATCCTACAACAGATAGAGGCCTTATATCCAAAATATACAAAGAACTCAAGAAGTTAGACCGCAGGGAAACAAATAACCCTATTAAAAAATGGGGTTCAGAGCTAAACAAAGAATTCACAGCTGAGGAATGCCAAATGGCTGAGAAACACCTAAAGAAATGTTCAACATCTTTAGTCATAAGGGAAATGCAAATCAAAACAACCCTGAGATTTCACCTCACACCAGTGAGAATGGCTAAGATCAAAAACTAAGGTGACAGCAAATGCTGGCGAGGATGTGGAGAAAAGAGGAACACTCCTCCATTGTTGGTGGGATTGCAGACTGGTACAACCATTCTGGAAATCAGTCTGAGGTTCCTCAGAAAATTGGACATTGAACTGCCTGAGGATCCAGCTATACCTCTCTTGGGCATATACCCAAAAGATGCCCCAACATATAAAAAAGACACGTGCTCCACTATGTTCATCGCAGCCTTATTTATAGTAGCCAGAAGCTGGAAAGAACCCAGATGCCCTTCAACAGAGGAATAGATACAGAAAATGTGGTACATCTACACAATGGAATATTACTCAGCTATCAAAAACAATGAAATTTATGAAATTCATAGGCAAATGGTCGGAACTGGAAAATATCATCCTGAGTGAGGTAACCCAATCACAGAAAACACACACGGTATGCACTCATTGATAAGTGGCTATTAGCCCAAATGCTTGAATTACCCTAGATGCCTAGAACAAATGAAACTCAAGACAGATGATCAAAATGTGAATGCTTCACTCCTTCTTTAAAAGGGGGAACAAGAATACCCTTGGCAGGGAATAGAGAGGCAAAGATTAAAACAGAGACAGAAGGAACACCCATTCAGAGCCTGCCCCACATGTGGCCCATACATATACAGCCACCCAATTAGACAAGATGGATGAAGCAAAGAAGTGCAGGCCGACAGGAGCCGGATGTAGATCTCTCCTGAGAGACACAGCCAGAACACAGAGGCGTATGCCAGCAGCAAACCACTGATTTGAGAATAGGACCCCCGTTGAAGGAATCAGAGAAAGAACTGGAAGAGCTTGAAGGGGCTCGAGACCCCATATGTACAACAATGCCAAGCAACCAGAGCTTCCAGGGACTAAGCCACTACCTAAAGACTATACATGGACTGACCCTGGACTCTGACCTCATAGGTAGCAATGAATATCCTAGTAAGAGCACTAGTGGAAGGGGAAGCCCTGGGTCCTGTTAAGACTGAACCCCCAGTGAACTAGATTGTTGGGGGTAGGGCGACAAGGGGGAGGATTCGGAGGGGAATACCCATAAAGAAGGGAGGGGAGGGGATGTTTGCCTGAAACCGAAAGGAATAACACTTCAAATGTATATAAGAAATACTCAAGTTAATAAAAAAAAAAAAAAAAAAAGAACATCTCTTTTCTAATAACCTGTGTCTTAAGCTTTAGCTTGTCTCCAAAATAGAAGGTTTTAATCTTCTAGGAAACTGCTATACAACACCTATAGCAGCATGTTGTTTTGTTGTTGTTATTCATGTATTTAGTTTTATAGATCTATTCAACCACTCGTTGTCTTTTGATTACATAATTTATGTGAGATAATACTGATAGGTAAGGATTACTGTGGTAATTTTAATGGCTTTCTGTTTGTTCTCTAGATCCTTTGCTCTTCTGTTGCTGATCTCTTCGTGGTGGGGATCTTTTCTCTAGTACTCAGTTTTGATTTATTTCTTTTTATCCTTTGCATATCTAGTGTACAGTTCTACTCTGTGGCCTCTAAAAGACTTATAGAAACACTCTTCGGTTTTAACTGGACTTTGAGACTGACAGTGACTTGATTTTAGTCATATAATAAACATTGTCATTTCTAGTGCCTCACCTCTACCTTTTGTTTCTGTTGTTATAGCTTATATCTTTATGTGTTGTATACAAATTATTGTAGTCATGCAATACTCTAGGTAAGGGTTGGTTGCTGGCTATGGTGGAGATGTGATGAAAAGGCTGTCAAATTCCACATAGCCTTTGGAGATGTGTCCGTCAGGATCTGCTGAAGGGTGATAAGTTGAGAGGATATCCTGACAGGTAGAATGTCAGTAGAAAGGAATGGATATTGACTATTCTAAGGGTTTGAGCTCAAGTGGCTGGTGCATGCTGGGATATTTACTGAGAGGAAGAAACCTGGGAATGACAGGTTTGGTATGGTGAAGGTGTGGAATGAAATCACTTACTAATATGCTAATTGTTTTGTCTAATTAACATCCAAACAAAAGTGGAGTAAATATGCAGAGAAGCCACTTGAACCTGTGTCAGGACTAGATAATTACCCCAATATATCTAGTTACAGCCTGTAGCAAATTTCAAAATGAAAGAAAGGGTTATCTGTTTCCTAATAGGATTTTAAAGTTTTCATAGAAGAACAAGTAAACATAGACATAAGAGAGGGAGGCATGTCGACACGTCAATATTTCTAACCTGGTACTTTGGTTCGTAGAATGTTATTAAATACTCTCATCATGATCCTAGGATATGTCTCAGATGCTCCTTCATACCCAATTTCCTTGTTTACAGGATAGTCTCCTTACGTATCTTTATGTCATATTCTTTCTGTGTGTTCAAATGTACTCACCAATAATGGTGGATTAGGGCCAACTCTACTGGCCCCATTTTAACTGATCACCTACTTAAAGCCCCAATTTCCCAATAAAAAGTCACAAATCCCATGTACTGAAAGTTATGAATTCAATACATCTGGTTACGAGGACTGCTATTCGACCCATAGTGAAGATGCATGGACGAGAGACACTGCCAACACACCCAGTAAGTGCTCACACAGGGATGGTGCATCAGAAATGTAGGTCATCATTCTAATGATGAGAGATACACTCTAACAGGGGATAAGACTGAGTTATACCTGTCGCTTCAATAATAAGAACCTTACCCTTTTCATTATTTCCTCATAGGCATATAACCTTCTAGAGTCAAAGGATAAAAGCAAATGGTGTTGTCACTGGGCAGCAGGGCAGATGGCTTCCTATTGAACTGTGGAACTGACAACAGAGTCATTCATAACTCCACCATCACTCATACTTTCTTTGATAGGAAAGAAAAAAATTCAAATTACCAATGCTGTGCAGAGTTTATAAGATCCATCTTTTGCAGCATCACTCTTATAAGGAAATTGTTCCCAACATTCTCAATGTCATCAATCAGTGTAAAGTGAGACTGAAAACACTTTTGAGTATTTCCAAACACAATTTAATATACATATCGTTAAAAACTAAACACATTTACAATATTCACAAACTTTCAAAAAGTGATTATTTAAAGAGACTTGAGCATAGGATCAAAACCAGAACTAATGTCACTACTATGCATATTCTAACTGATCTTGCTGAGATCAGTAGATCACAGATCGTGGTAGATCACAAAGTTCCAATGCAATGTGCCCCTTAGTAAAGATCACATCATCCTCCAAGTCCAAAGCACATTTCCTGAACTTGTCATACATAAATTGTTCATTAATAAACAATCCTAACACTTTAATCCTAAAGTGTCCTTTAGAAGAATGAGATTAAAAGATAATCTAGAAAAGAATGCATTTAGTATACTAAAGCAAAGTAACACAGAGCCAGTGATGGCTTTGTTAATAAAAGTAAAGGAACCATATGTGGCTTACATTATTGTTAAACTTCCATACTACTGAAGGGCATAACATCATCAGGACCTTTTAACATTTTCTTAAAATCTTAATAACAGTTAGAAAATATTTTCAAAGTAATTTTTAAAATTTGTTTCTTGGCATATGTATAGTTTATAAGTATCTTCGTATCTTTCCTCATTCCAAGGGTCATCTTTTCACTCTGTCCCTTGTTTCCTATGTTGAACAGAACTGGTTTAGGTTGACAGTATCTTGTATGTCTACTTCTGCATTTGTTACTTGTGCTTTTGAACTCTTACCCCCAAAATATCTTTAGATCAACATTCTAATTTAGTTATTACATAGTTCATACATGGGTCAAAATGTCACACTTTTCTTCATGAATATGTGTAATGATTACATATCAGCTGAAAACACTGCTTTGTTGACAGTGTGCAACAACATATAGCAGTTATTATCACGGTTATTATCAAACATACCGAGATGCTTTCTTCTTGATGATACTGTTTCCAGTTCCTTCCACCATCACTGAACATCAGGAGGTAGCTGGTCACCCAGTCAGAACTCCCGTATCCCCCCTGGGTAGCCACAGCAGTGACCTCCATTCGTTCTCCAAGGTCAATCTGCAGCCACTGATACTTATTTGACACAAGTGGTGTCCATCCACCAGCTCCTTTTTGGAACAAAAAAAAGTAGAAGAAATATAAGATGAGGAAATGACTGAAGATATATATGGAGAGGAATTCAAACTATAAGATATAAATATATAGTAACTTTAAGATGCTTATAGATTCTCATTAAAACAATAGCCAGAAGAATTACATGCAAATAAATGGGCTCTGCGTTGTTTTTGCAGTTGGCTAGGTGACATATAACACCCAGTGGTACAGGTCTTCCCAGAGTGTAAAAAGTTCTTGATGTAACATAGGTGATTCATTAATCATTTCTGTTATGTCTGGGGACCAGTGTGTTCAGTGGTCCATATGCAGGTCCATATGCATCTCCTTTTTTGCCAAAAAAGGAGATGAAAAAGTGACAGCAGGAAGTATGGTGTTGAGCATGATATAAACATAAGTAATTATACATTCATTCAAACAGACATATAGAACCATCCAAGAGGATGGGATGGGTGGTTTTTCCTGTGAGAAACTGTAAGTTAGAGTGCTAGCACTGCAAACAGTTAAAATTAAAAAGAGAGGAAAGGTTCATAACACCCCTTCATTCACATACACTTCAATTTCTGAATGAGATTGTATTGAGAAGCCATTGGTTTCTCTCACATTTTATCTCTTTTGGTGAACAGGTTAATTTTTAGGAGCTCTTATTTTACTAAAGACTGAGCTGATGACTGTGAAGGGGATGCCAAGCTCTGCCACTGTTTTATCCCTACATGGTCATATTTTGCCTGCTGTTTTTTTCTACTTTTAAACTTCAGAGCTCCCAGGAAATAATTGAATTCTTCCATGTGTTTCACAATTTCAAGCAAGGGAAGGAAGGGAAATGGAAACTACAAATCTTAGATCATTTGCCGAGAATGTTAACAAATGTTTTTATGCACATTACTTTCCCTACTGAAAGCATCTAATAGTTTGACCTTATCATATCTATTTTATTAATGAAAGCAAATAACCGATTTACATACATGTACAAAATATTATCTCAAAAATCTGCTCCTCGGTATTTTCTTACCCTATACAAGGACATGTTTATGGGATTTATTATCCACTTTATGCTTTTTGATACCACTGGTTGAGTTAAGTTTGTATTTTATAAGTTTTATCCTTCTATTATTTAATGCCACACAATATAGTAGGAAACTCAGGTGTGAAATACTTAGAAATAACAATTTCATTGGATCCTAAATTAACCATTTGAATATATGAACTGTTCAATCAACTGAAAGTCTTCAGTTGCTCTTCCTTCAAAATATTTACATTTTCTTAAGTATATAACATAGTTAAACTATCATTTGTTAAATTGCAGTGAAGGTCTTCTATGAGGAGAATGTGGGGATGTTGGGTTGGGCAGAATGATAGCAATTTCTAATAGTTAATGAATGACCATATGCTAGAAAAAACATTTAAGGATCATTTTTCCAGTTTTCAAGCTATGATCCTAAGTTTCTACTAGGAGTTATAATTTCTTTTTAAACATTATCTCTCTTACCATACACACACACACACACACACACACACACACACACACACACACACACACACGTATGCATATGGGAAGGTGTGTTGGAGTACAGATGTCTAGAGAGTCTCAAGGCATCAGATCTCCCTGGAACTGGAGTTACAGGTTTTTGTAAACTCTCTGATATGAGTGCCGGAAAACTGAATTTGGGTCCTCTACCAAAGTAGTATGTGCTCTTAGCCACTGAGCTTTCTCTACCGCCGTGAAGTTATAATTTCTAACACGAAATAATTTTTTATATCCAATAGCCATTATAAGTATTCAGAACCATGTTTTTAAGTTACCATAGCATTAGGCCAGTATTTTTTTTTTCTGCTTCTTGGTCAAAAAAAAAAAATTAGTCAGAGTTTTAAGGAAGCAAAGTTAAGTGCCTGGATGTTTGGGATGCAAAGGAAATAATACCCAGTTTGTCTTCACTTGCTTTGTGTTTGAAATGTAATGTATGCATTTCTGACTTATCTTTTTGATAGATGAAATTTATTCCTGTACAGCAATACTGACTTTCATTCTAATCTGTCTACCTGACTCTGGCTAGACTCATGGCTTGAAATTCATGGCTGTTGGCATACAGAGCTTTCCTGAGTAATTAATAAAGTATTACTTCTGGCTACAAATGAGAGATAATGGAAGCACTTACTGGAAACAGAAAATGAGTACAAAATATATACATGCATCAGCCCAACCAATGTCAAATTGCTTCTGGTAAGAGTGTCTATGTCATCTCAACCCCTGTCCTTCCGTTTCACAGGGACAGAGGAAAGTGGGTGACAACAGAAGTGGAGGCAGTCTCGTGTAAAATGCTGCTGGGCTAATCAACACATGTTCACAATCAAATGTATAGTAAAATAATGTTCACAAAAGAATTATTAAATACTAACACAATATAAAATAATTTCAACTGTATGTGGCCCTGGCAGTCCTGGAACTCAGTATGTAGACTGCCATCAAACTCATAGAGATCTGCTTGCCTCTGCCTCCTGAGTGCTGGGACTAAAGGGCTGCATCACCGTGCCTAAACATTTTAACTTTTTAAAATTATATATTTACCCTTTTAATTTGGGTCCTGTGTGAATGCAAACATATGTGTATACATGGCAAAATGTGACAGTTATCCTCTGGCCTCTACTTGCACAGTATTCTCTCCTCTCACTTGGGAACTGAACTCAGGATGGCAAACTTGGCAGAGAATGTCTTTACGCTACTGAGCCACCTCACTAGTTCCAGATTCTCCATTTTCATTTTTTAAGTGTTTATTTAAGTAACTTTGAATCATATAGTTTCCCTAAAGAGACAAGAAGAATGAAAAGTGAAAGCCAATGCTATCTATCTATCTATCTATCCATCTATCTATCCATCTATCTATCTATCATCTATCTCACTCTATGTCTCTCTTTCTTCCTATTTTATTCCTTTTCATGTTTTGGAATATAGCACAGATTTCAGAACCTTTGGATTTTCAAAACACTTAGTAATTTGCATTTCTAGGAACTATCAAAGTAAACTTGATAATCAAAACCATAGGTTTAATGGTGAAGCTCAAATTTCAAGGAATGCATAGCATGCCATTTTTTTCTGCAACTGGATGACAACACATATATCATATATGTAATTATTTATGTACAATTACTTTATATAAGTTTTGTAAAATCATACGGACAAAATTAAGCAGCATTGTGACTATCTTTTCAACCTCGTGGTTCTTTACAGAAAGAAGAGGCAGACAAGCTTATGGAGTCAGTAGAGAAAACAGCAATACCGACATACTCACGTGCCAGTCATGAACCTTGAGATTTCAACTGTTGTTCCCATAAATTAAGAGAGTATCAAAGTCATATGTTTGACTTCTAAGGCCTTCAAGAGCCACAACCTCTTACTTTGTTGTGTGTTATTCTTACTGTTTCTGTACAGTGCTCACCATTCATCAGGCTCAGGGAGGACTCTGACTAAAACAGGAGGACTCTGACTAAAAGGCTTAGAAGAATAGTAGGTGGGTCAGAAGTGAGGCCGCAGCAGCAAACCACTGAACTGAGAACGGACCCCGTTGAAGGAATCAGAGAAAGGACTGAAGAGCTTGAAGGGGCTTGAGACCCCATATGAACAACAATGCCAACCAACCAGAGCTTCCAGGGACTAAGCCACTACCCAAAGACTATACATGGACTGACCCTGGCCCAACCTCATAGGTAGCAATGAATATCCTAGTAAGAGCACCAGTGGAAGGGGAAGCCCTTGGTCCTGCTAAGACTGAACCCCAGTGAACGTGATTGTTGGGGGAGGGTGATAATGGGGGGGAGGATGGGGAAGGGAAGCCCATATTGAAGGGGAGGGGAAGGGGTTAGGGGGATGTTGGCCCGGAAACCAGGAAGGGGAATAACAATCAAATGTAAATAAGAAATACTCAAGTTAATAAAGATAAAAAAAAAAAGTGAGGCCGAACCCTGTCTCATAGGCCTTATGCTTAGATTTCAGGTCATCTCTGCTGTCCTTGACTCTCTTCTACTTATCTAATCTAATCTCCTCAGACCTCATCGACCTTTGCTTTCTTCCTGTTATAGCCTCTTTTTTAAAAATGAATTTTACATTAATTTATCTAATTTCTTTAAGTGTCTGAACAATGTATGAGTTCATGTTTATATATAATAATACCTTAAACCATACATGTCTTGTTCTTCCTTAGGAAAAAATTACAGATGAGTTCATCTAACTTAATTATAGAATATCTGCCTACAGCTTTTTTATAATAAGGATGAGACACATGGAATTCTTTATGGACACTCTGGTACATACCATTGTTGATTCTAAATACAAACGTGAAAACTAAATAATTTTAGGAATAATGTGAAATGGGCTGGGGAGATGGCTCAGTCAATAAAGTGCTTATTCTACAAGCAAGAAAAACTGAGTTTATATCTCTAGCATACATGTAAAAAGTCAGGCACCAACTGCACACTTGTAATTTTAGCAGTAGAGAGGCAGAGATGGGGCTTAGTTGACCACTCATCTTAGTTAAATCTGTGAGCTCCGATTCAGTGAGAAACCCCGTGGAGGGGAAGGGAAGGTGGTGCCAGGTGTTATGTGTAGTTCCTTTAATCCCTTTGTGTGAGAGGTAGAAGCAGGAGGATCTCTGTGAGTTCAAGATTAGCCTGATCTACATAGCAAATGCCAGGCAAGCCAAGGCTACATAGTGAGATACTGTCTGAAAAACAAAACAAAATGAGGTGGGAAACATTGAGGAAAAGTCTCAGTGCTGGCCTCTGACCTCATCATGTAAGCATATGTGCTTATGCATGCACAGAAATCCACACAGACAAACATATATACATATAAATACACCAGAAACGAGAGAAGAAAAAATAATACTTAAAAAATCTCATAATAAGATAGAGCACAGCTTTTAAAAATTTTTTTTCTAATTTTCATCTTTGTGATGTCTATGATCAAAGGTTTCTGACTTGAGCAGTTTTTATGCTAGATCAAAATAAATTTTCTAAAATCTATGATATGGAAAGAGTTGCCATACTGATCACTACTACCATTAGCACCATTTTATATTCCACAATCTGAACTGAAGGGAGTTTAATTCCCATGGTATATGTGACATCAAATGGAATTGAGCCTATACAATAGCTATGACCTAACTAGCTATATATATAAAAATGTACACAGGGGATAGCTCAGTGGTAAAAATTCCTGTTGCACAAGCATGCAGACCTTAGTCAAGATTCCCTGTACCCAAGTAAGAAGCTGAGTGTGGTAGTGCGGAAAGGAGAATCTTGAGGGCTCATTGGCCATCTAGCCTGCATCCCTGTCTCTAAATGTAAGGTGGAGAGCAATAAAGTAAGACATCTACCTCTGATACCTATGCTCACATATGGGTACAAACCCACCTTACACACATATACACACCAAAGGTGTAGACAGGCATGAATATGTACACACATAAAATATGTATATACACATAAAAGATAAGTATGCATATATGTAAAACATAGATTCATTATAAGAAACAATCCAAACTGTTATGTTCTAAAAAGTATTAGGTGTAAAATTATACTTTAATTTTCAGTGAAGCAAATTAAGCAAGTTCTCTAGGTTCGCAATTACAGAAGCAATTATAAAAACCTATTGACTTGCCTTACAAGACTACCTAACGTGCAAAACATTAGATTTCACTTCTAAAATTTGACACTGGTACAGTAATTTCACAATAAGACATAATATGAGAAACATGTTCATGTTATTCTTAGGGTTTCTTCCTTTGGGTTTTTTTTTCAACCAGTATCACAGTACGAACAGAGTGATGCCAGTTTAAATGAGTCCACAAGGGGATTCTGTCATGAAAACTAATTGTACATCACAAGAATACCATTGGTTGCCATAATTTAATAGTCAAGCTTCTTAAGGACTTTAATATGTCTTTGGTAACACCTGACATTGTTAGGCATTGGTTCATGGCTGAAGCTGGAGTTTTCTACAACAAAGGCTTAGGTTGAATCCCGCCAGTGCATATTATTTAGTCTTTCCCTGTTGTAAGGTTCTGGAACAGATTTGTAATGTATCTAGTAGATTATACTCTCAGTATTAGCACTCTCAATTATTTTTGTCTCTGAAGTACTTGCTAAATACTAGCTATTTAGGATCATAGCACACAGAGTTTTATTGCTCTAAAATACACTCAAAATAAGAAATTTAAGGACATAGTTAAGTTACATTAAACACATCATAGTGCTCAGCTATCACTACCACTTATCTCTAGGGTTTCTTTTGTTTTCTCAAACTTGGTACCCATTGATGAGTAACCCCACCTATTCTAGCTGCTGTCGACTACTCATGTATATTCTCTGTCCTTGGACTCTGACTAATCTGAGCACTTCATATAAATGGAATCACCGGTTGTGTGTTATTCTGTATCTAGTTTGTCTTACTAAGCATGATGCCTTTAAAGTTCTTCTACATTGTAGCATGGTTCTAGCATGGTCAGAACCTCCAGCTACTCCATGTATGGATCACATGGTGTGTACCCATTCATCCAAAGACAAACATTTAGGTCATTTCAGTCCGTTTGGCTCTTGTGAATAAAGATGTTGTTTTGTGTGCACCACACCATATGCTAAGTGAACTACTTCATTTAATACACATACAACCTATTTCTCACAACTTAATTATCTCCTGAGAGATATAAGGTACAAATCTTATATTTATGGAATCAGTGTCTTGGGAAGATAGAGGAATTTATCCAAAGTCACACAACCAATAGAGACTGAAACAAAACAAAACAAAACAAAACAAAAAACCAAAATAAAAAAAAAGTAGAGACCTATGATTCTAAGTTTATTCCTTCTCATTAGTGGTGAGAATACTCCCTTCCTTCAAGAAATTTGGAACTTAACAAAGGGAAAAAACTACAAAATCATGAGGTAAGTTAGATGGCATGTGGTGCTATGAGAGAAGGGTTTTGTTTTTTCTTTTTCTTTTGTATGATGGTGAGGGGAATGTTTGTCATGTTTAGCTTACATTGATAAGTAGTCATCTTTAGTTGACTTGCAAATTTGGAGCTCAAATATGGATTATGATCTGGTTTTATATAATTAGAGAGTTGAGAATAATCTTACAAGGTTTGAGGATGGGTATAGAGACAGAGATAAGAAAAATGAGAATTTATGAGCCTCAAAGCCAAAAATATTTCTGTCTCAAAACAGAACTTTTCTAGGTCCTGTTTTAAAAGATGGTGAAATTTTTGTTGACAATGTTTATTAGGAAATAGAATGTGTCTCATCAAGGACATGATGTAAGATTTTTATGACCACAAAAATGGGGATTTATCTTCCTGAAGGATTCTAAAAATGTTTAATGATGCTAGACCAGGTGGATGCAGAAAGACTGATGAAGGCCCAAAGGACTCAAATAGTTGAAGAGTGGTAGAGCCTGGTTGTTGAAGGTCACTCACACAAAGGCACAGGATTAATAGTCACTGCTAACATGACTGATTGGCATATGTGTAGGTCAGGGATCTCAGAAATTTGGAAAGGAATAGTCACAATTTTAATCTTAGAAGTAAACCAGGGTAAAGAAGGTGGCTCATGCAATAAAGTGTTTGCCTTGTAAGCACAAGAATCTGAGCTGATTCCCAGAACTCATTAAAGGTCAGGCATGGGGCTACATATTTGTAACCCCAGTACTGGGTCACTATGAAAGTAGAGAAAGGTGGATTTTTAAGGTCTAACTGGCCAGCCAGTCTGGACACTTGGAGAGTCTCAGACTAGTGAGAGACCCAGCCGTCCCCCTCAAAAAACAGCAGGTGGTGAAGCCTGACTGAGGAGCAATAACACCAGAGGTTGACTTCTAGATTCAACACACACGCACACACACGTGCAAACACACACACACACACACACACACACACACACACACACAGGCACACACAGGCACACATGGAAGGGGGCAAGCACACATGCATATATGAATATGCAGCAGCACACATATATGTCATAAGATGTGTAAGTGATGACAATGATTAACTCACAGTGATGATAGAGAAATTGGTATGTGTAAATTTCCTCAAACATATTCAGTGACAAAGAGCAAAGGACATCAGTCCTTAGAGCTATGAAGGAGAAAATAAAGGAGGAAAATCTAACTCAGAACCAAAGGCTCCTGCGGAGGGCACTGAAGTTTTACCAGGTAATTCCAAATATTTGGGAGCTACGAAAATCTCACACAGTTGCTTTATATCCAGCAGACAATCAATACTGAATTGACCAAAATACCACACATAAAATCTGAAATCTGGTTGCATTTTATCTTAAGAGAATGTGATCAACTAACTGGGTTTGGTTCCATGTCTCTGACATCCTTGGATCTCACCCAATGGGCAATCTCATCTTAACTGATAATGTGAAGCTTTTTGACACAAGTATTTTGCAGTGAATTTCCATGTTTTTAAGAAAACAGGAACATCTACACATTCTAAAGTAGAAGATTTAGAAGTGAGCATACAGACTGTTGAAGACAAAGAATATCTACTATTGAGGATATCTATTTGAATCTCACATTTTCAACCACAGAGTCGGGGGATATGATTTCGTTTTTCATCACCCAGGGAGTTGTTAAATGGGAGGTCCAGCTCTCAGGCATAAAAAGTGTCTCAGACCAGCTCAGGATATTTGTGGCCATCCTTTCCTGTAGTTGTTCACTGTGTTCAATTCTGCTCCAGTGAACCACACAATCATCAGGATATGGTATGGACAAAGGGCAGGCTGCCTCCTCTGCAAGAGACAGTTGCATATGGACACTTACATTTCTGAACTTAAGTGGAGCTTAAGTTTCAGATACAATGGCATGGGAAGACCAAGTATAAGACCAGAACTCTCAGGAAACTTGTTATTTAAATATTCATTGTCCCCCATAGGCACATGTGTTTAGACACTTTGTTCTCAGTCAATATTAGTGTTTAGGAATGTTGAGGAGTCATTAAAGTGTGCAATTTTACTGAAGAAAGTTAGTCACTAAAAACAGGCCTTGATATTTTATAGCCTAGACCAACTTCATGGGTGTTTCTGTTTCCTGATTTTGGTTATAAGGTGACCAGCTGCTTTCCTCTCCTGCAACCATACCTTCAGCACCATGATTAGACTGTATCCCTTCAAACATTAAGACAAAATAAGCCCTTTCTCCTTGAAGTTGCTTCAGGCCATGTATTTGGTCACAATTATAACTGACATAGACTTATGCTAAAGTCTAACCCTGATGAGATTTCTTGGTTTCTGGGTCATTTAGTCTTCTTCACACTAGTATAACAAAATACATGAGATAATTACTAATAACATAAAAAGAGAAGTTTGGCTCACAATTCTGAGAGTTTAAGCCCATAGTCAAGTGGCCCACTGTATTTGACCTCTAGGAAGGGGCATGTAGCTGAGAAAAATAATGTACTTCATGAGCCTTACTATCCACATTACCCCAGTCAAGTAACGTGGTGACCTACTATTTGAAAGGTAAGACACCAATGGCTTATACTCTAAGATCAACAATCAACAAATGGGACCTCATAAAATTGCAAAGCTTCTGTAAGGTAAAGGACACTGTCAATAGGACAAAATGGCAACCAACAGATTGGGCAGAGACCTTTAACAATCCTACATCTGATAGAGGGCTAATTTCCAATATATACAAAGAACCCGAGAAGGTAGATTCCAGAGACTCAAATAACCCTATTAAAAATGGGGTACAGAGTTAAACAAAGAATTCTCAACTGAGGAATACTGAATGGCTGAGAAGCACCTAAAGAAATGTTCGACTTCCTTAGTCATCAGGGAAATGCAAATCAAAACAACCCTGAGATTCTACCTCACACCAGTCAGAATGACTAAGATGAAAACTTCAGGTGACAACAAATGCTGGTGAGGATGTGGAGAAAGAGGAACACTTCTCCATTGTTGGTGGGATTGCAAACTGGTACAACCACTCTGGAAATCAGTCTGGAGATTCCTCAGAAAATTGAACATAGTGCTACCTGAGGACCCAGCTATACCTCTCCTGGGAGCATACTCAAATGATGCTCCAACATACAACAAAGACACATGCTCTACTATGTTCATAGTAGCTTTATTTATAATAGCCAGGAGCTAGAAAGAACCCAGATGCCTTTCAACAGAGGAAAATGCCCTTCAACATAGAAAATGTGGTACATCTACACAATGGAATACTACTCAGCTATCAAAAACAATGACTTCATGAAATTCGCAGGCAAATGGATGGAACTAGAAAATATCATCCTGAGTGAGGTAACCCAATCACAAAAGAACACACATGGTATGCACTCACTGATAAGTGGATATTAGCCTAAAAGCTTGAAATACCCAAGATACAATTCAAACCGTATGAAGCTCAAGAAGAAGGAAGACCAAAATGTCGATGCTTCAGCCCTTCTTAGAAGGGGGAACAAAATACTCACAGGAGGAAATACAGAGACAAAGTGTGGTGCAGAGACTGAGGAAAGGCCCTCCAGAGACTACCCCACCTGGGGATCCATCCCATATACAGTCACCAAACCCAGACACTGTTGCAGATACCAAGCTGTCTCCTGAGAGGTTCTGCCAAAATCTGACAAATACAGAGGTGGATGCTCTCAGCCAACCATTGGACTGAGAGCTGGGTCCCCAATGGAGGAATTAGAGAAAGGACTGACGGAGCTAAAGGGGTTTGTAACCCCATAGGAAGAACAACAATATCAACCAACCATAACCCGAACCCACAGAGCTCCCAGGGCCTAAACCACCAACCAAGAATACACATGTGGGGACCCATGGGTCCAGCTGCATATGTAGCAAAGGATTGCCTTTTGGGGCATTAATGGGAGGATAGGCCCTTGGTCCTGTGAAGTTTTGATGCCCCAGTGTAGAAGAATGCCAGGGCGGGGATATGGGGGGGTGTAGGTGGGTTGATGGGTGGGTGAGAACCTCATAGAATTATGGGGAAGGGGAATGGGATAGGGAGTTTCTTGGGGGGGGAGGCGGGGAATCCAGGACCAGGGATAACATTTGAAATGTAAATAAAGAAAATATCCAATAAATTAAAAAAAAGAAATGTAAATAAATAAAATGTCCAATAAAAATAAAAGAAAATAAAAGAAAAGAAGAAAACTCAGAATTTGGCATCGATTAAGAAGTCTGGAGAGAGGTATGAATGTATTAGAAACTTCACCTCCAGAAAAAATTATATTATAATCTCTATGGAGTGTAGGTACTACTGTAACATATCGATACTTGGATTATAAAATTAAATTACATTTATTTATGCCTGTGTGTGTGTGTGTGTGTGTGTGTGTGTGCGTGTGTGTGTATCTGGGTGTGTGAGAGCACACGGGACATGGCTTTATGTGGAGGCTAAAAGATGAATTGTAGAAGTCAGTTTTCTCCTTCCACCATGCCCCAGGGATGGAACTTGGGACTTAAGGCTTGGCAGCAGGCACCTTTGCTCACTGAGCCATCTCATTTGTCTGATACTTGGAGCTTAAAAGTTTAAGCCCTGAGCAATTCTTCTCTCTGTGTAGTATACATTCATTTTCAAAGAAGTAGAAAGTATTTGCATTGCTGACTCTGGATTCTGTCCTATGTAGATTTGTCATGTCAAAGAGGTCCCTGTCTGACTCCAAAATACATGCAGTTTTGTATGTGCAAAATTAGCACCAAATGTGCTCTCTGTTCTTGTGGGAAAACCACTAATTATGTTGTTATCGTTATTAAATAAAGGTGTAAATTTACACCTTGTTTTTGGGTTGATCCAACACAGCTCCCTTTTTCCTGGGTTAATTATTTGTACAGCTAAGGGAATGTACACTTTCATTCCTGGAAGGCGATGTGATGTGTCTGCAGAGACACACAGTATTTCTGGTCCAGAACGACTGCTGCAGTCTGATGTTTTTGTACTGCAGTTCATCTTACAAAAAAAAAAACAAACAAACAAACAAAACAAAACAAAACAAAAAAAAAACAAAAAACTCCTGTTTCAATCCTTCATTTTCAATACTAGTCATTTTATGCAAGTATTTTTAAAAATTCTTCAACTGATTCCCATGTTCTTCTAGTCAGTGACAATTAAAATCACACAGTAATCTCTCCATGTTACGTGATAAGTATGGCCTTTAATCCATAAACAAGTTTCATGCCAGATATTATTCTTCATACTCTTGATTTATGCTTATATTTTTATATGGGATTTTGTTTGTTTGTTTGTTTGTTTAGACCATTTCTCTGGATAGCCTTGGCTATCCTAGAATTCACTCTGTAGGCCAGGCTAGCCTCAGACTCAAAGATCTGTCTGCCTCTGCCCCCAAGTGTTGAGATTAAAGGCATGCATTACTACGTGTACATGGGCTTCTTAAGATTCTCATTTAAGTATCATGATAAGAGCTGTATACATGATCTTAGTGGGGTTTGAAGTGGCATGTTCAAAGGATTCAAAAGATCAAGTGACAACGTGTTTTCTCTCTTTAGGCCAATATGCATTTCTTGTGTTTTTCGTAAGTGTCCCGCAAAGGCCTGTATATCTTAATTGGTCCCTCAGGTGGTACTAGTGGAAGGTGGTGGGACATCTGAGAAGCTAGGCATTATGGGAGTTCATTAGCTCATCACAGGTGTATTCTGGAAAAGGATTGTAAGATCTGGCTTCCACCTTCCTGATTGTGTTCCCTAGTTATAAGGCGAGTGGCTTTGCTCAAATAGGCGTTCCATCCGGGTAAGCCACCACAGCACCAAAGCAGGTGTGAGCCAATTGAGAAGGGAGGGATGGCTCTAGAATTCTGAGCCAAAGTAAATCTCCTCTCTCTAGAAGTTCCAATATTCTGTTATATTGGCAAAAAGCGCACACCCTTCTTGGTCTATACATAGCCAAGGCCACTAGTGGTTTCTAAGAAATTGCCATCTGCTCCTTTATGTTAAAACAGTGACACTGTGAGATACAAAATGCATGTCCCTGCAGGTCCAGGGTCAGAGGTATTCTAACTTCAAGCCTCTAACAGGAGTAAAGATGTGCCTTCCATAGACTGAATATTTAAAACAAAATGAAATTCCAGTCCAGAGAAAACCTCATTTGAAGAGGACCCAAAAGCACAGTTGAGGACGGAAGCTGAAGGGCTGTTGATGCAACATCTTTCTGCTCTGAGGACATTAAAACACAGCAGCAGCAGCAGAAGCAACAACAACAACAACAACAACGACACACCAAAAACAGTGTCTCCAAAATAAAAGTAAATAGAAAAAGTGAGGGGAGAAAATTTTTTAGGCATCTTATATTTTCTTCCCTTAAAATAAATTTCTGTTTACTCTAGCTTATCAATTGTTAGAAAATAATGCAGGGTGAGATTGAAAGACTATTCCAAAGAAATTTCTTTTCCCTATCTTGAAAAGGCTTATCTTTATGAAAATCAGCATAAGAAGCAGGGAATCTGAATAATAGTAAAGTAAACTTTAGCTGAATATGCTAAAAAAAAAATACCTCCAGGAGAGGGCCTGAACAGTACAAATAATGTCTCTAGTCAGCACACAAAACAATACACGTAATGGCTATTCCAGCTTAAACATAGTCACAAAATAAAGTTTACTTCCTGTTAAAACTGCCTAAAATAAGACAAGTTTTTCACAAATCGATGTTACACAGTCATAACTGTAGCACACAAGGGCAAACCTAACACAAAAAGTGAAACCAGTTCACCTGAGCGTATCTGAGAATTAAACAAAACACGAACCATCTTATTAACAATCATAATGAAACCAGTGATGATGACTTCACATTAATTATGTCCTGGAAGTCAATTACTGATGATGGAGAAACTAGACCTGGAGCTACATGCATTTGTCATATAAAGATATTACTTTCCTAATGCATAGAATACAGTCACTCAAAATATTAAAGATTACCCTTACGCTAGAACATCATTTGAATTTTTCTACATTATATGCTTCAAACCATGTGCTAATTTTCAAAACTTCTCATTTATTGTCCCATGAAAGTTACTTTAAAATGGATATAGGTTAGGGAGGGGCCTCAGTAAGATAAAATGTTTGCCATGAAGGCATATAGATATGAGTTCAGTCACCAGCACTTTACTTAAAAATCAGGGATTGTAGTTTGTGTTTGTGCCTGCAATCCCAGTACTGATGAAGTTGACACAGGAGGATCCCCGGGCCTCACTGCCCAGCCAGTGTAGCCTTCCTGGTAAAGTCCAGGTTCAGCAAAAGATTAAGTTTCAAAAATGAGGGAAGTGTGATAGATTAAGATAAGAGATAGCAAACTTTAGCCTCCATATACCTGTTCATGCACACACACATGACATACATATACATAACACACAAAAATATAAACAAGGAACAGAGCATGTGGTGTTGACAGAATTCACTGTTTGGTTTGCATGCCTATATTCTTTTATCCAGCCATCAACACATTTTCTCCAAACCTGATAAAAATCTTATTTCTTGTCCTTAGGCTTTGTTCATTTATTTTAGGTTTTAGTTTTGCAGAAATAGGCCACACAAATGCTTTTACCTTCAAGTCAGCAGTATGAAAGGTATGTGATTGCAAACCAGTGTTGAGCATCTTAAAATTTGTGACAGGCCAGTTCTCTTCAAATGTGCTGATATAGTAAAGGTTCAGAGCTGTAACGTGTTTCCATGAAATTTCCCTGCAACACGGCTGGGCTACTGAGCTGACCAGCTATAAATTCTACGGTAGGATTTTATCTCTTATGTTTGATGCAGTGAATAATAATATTTCACAAAAGTATAAATGACTCATATTTTCTAGTATTAATAATTTCTGTCCCAAGTTTCCATCCTTTTATTTCTTCTACAATGCTTGAGTTGCAAACAAGACTTCATTTGGGGGCTGGTATTTAACTATATGGTGATATAAATTATCACCGATCTGGCCTTCACTGTAAGGATATCCAGGGTTTCCAGGAGCTCATATATGCAACCATAGTTTAAGATGCCCCCTATAGAAAATTTGGGGTTCTGTGTTGAGATTTTAACTTGCTGGGCAGCAGGCCGTTTGGGACCCACTAAAACCTATAATCGTTTTCAAATGCACTGCTCATAAACTAGCTTATCCACATCTAGATAACTGGTTCCTAAAATAAATCACTACTTCGTATTAGTCATAATTTATTAACTACTTATGTGCTTCTAACCATCACCAGATCATGTTCAAATGTGAACTTCAACTTTATTACTTCTGGTAAAGGCAAGTGGGTGGGAGAGACACTCGTCCTGTCCAGGTAAATGGTGGTTCATTGTACCTTGCTTCCCTCTATACTTGGCACAAACTTGATTCGCAATTCTGTTCTTAAATTTCAAGAGATAAAATAAATAAATATGCCCTGGCCATCTTGGCGTCTGATCTTGGTTGGGGGTTGTCCCACACCTAAGGCAAGAAGATGGTGGCTGCAAAGAAGACGAAAAAGTCCCTGGAGTCGATCAACTCTAGGCTCCAGCAGCCACCCAATTAGATAAGACGGATGAAGCAAAGAAGTGCAGGCTGACAGGAACCGGATGTAGATCTCTCCTGAGAGACACAGCCAGAATACAGCAAATGCATAGGCGAATGCCAGCAGCAAACCACTGAACTGAGAACGGGACCCCCGTTGAAGGAATCAGAGAAAGGACTGGAAGAGCATGAAGGGGCTTGAGACCCCATATGAACAACAATGCCAACCAACCAGAGCTTCCAGGGACTGAGCCACTACCCAAAGACTATACATGGACTGACCCTGGGCTCCAACCTCATAGGTAGCAGTGAATAGCCTAGTAAGAGCACCAGTGGAAGGGGAAGCCCTGGGTCCTGCTAAGACTGAACCCCCAGTGAACGTGATTGTTGGGGGGAGGGTGGTAATGGGGGGAGGATGGGGAGGGGAAGCCCATATAGAAGGGGAGGGGGACGGGTTAGGGGGATGTTGGCCTGAAAACCGGGAAGGGGAATAACAATCGAAATGTAAATAAGAAATACTCAATAAAGATGAAAGAAAAATGGAAAGTACGTGCTGGGATACAAACAGACTCTGAAGATGATCAGACAAGGCAAAAAGAAATAGGTTATCCTCACCAGCAACTGCCCAGCCTTGAGGAAATCTGAAATAGAATACTATGCCCTGTTGGCTTAAACTGGTGTCCATCACTACAGTGGCAATAACATTGAATTGGGCACAGCGTGTGGAAAATACTACAGGGTATGCACACTGGCTGTCAGTGACCCAGGTGATTCTGACATTATTGGAAGCACGCCAGAACAGACTGGTGAGAGGTAAACAAGAAAGTTCTCCTTTAACAAAACTTTGCCAGAGCTCCTTTTAAAAAATTAATAAATGTACAACTTCTTGGATAGATGGCATGCTTACTTGGTTACATTAAATAACAGCATTGCGACAGAGTAACCAGCAATTTCACATGCTTCTGTGTATAAATGGATTCTTCCCTATTCAGTTTCAGCTGATATCTCCACAGGTAGAATTAAGTAATCCAATCTTAGCGAATAAAATATTATACCTGGGAAGAGCTATTAAAATAAATCGGGGAGGTCTGTAAAGACTGGAAGGGATTACATGAAAGTCAACAGGGAAACGTGAACTGAT
This sequence comes from Rattus rattus, assembly GCF_011064425.1. Taxonomy (NCBI): domain Eukaryota; kingdom Metazoa; phylum Chordata; class Mammalia; order Rodentia; family Muridae; genus Rattus; species Rattus rattus. The sequence continues at coordinate 74,741,526 of NC_046167.1, read as the reverse complement.
TCTTGGGCATGGACCAAGACCTCACCCACTATTCTTTCTTGGTACTTACCAACAGGGCAAGATTTCAGAACTCAACAAATGTTTGTCATCCTATGTTGAAATCTCCCTTTAAGCACAAAGAATTTGTCTTTATCTTCTTTTGGTAGTTAGTTGATGTCAACTTTGACATAACTGTCATAAGAATTAATAATTTAATTCTTAAACAGCTAAAAATTCTTCAGTAAAACTATTAGATAACCAAATATCTAAAGACAAACTTTTAAATAATTATATATAATAGTTTGATCAACAGAAAACAATCATCAAGAAAAATCCCTTAATCTTCTTTTCTACAAAGACCTGGCCCTTCCTTGAGCATAGTGCTATTACCTGGAGAATATCTGAAATTATTGTTAGATACTAAAATAATGAGAACTTGATCAGTTTTCAATAATAAAACAGCCACCAAAAGTAACTTTCACCATAATTTTTAAAAATGGTTTCTCTTGAGGTTTAAGAATGGGATTTTTTTTTCCTTTTACAACTCTAGCAATAGAAAACAGATCCTAGTACATGATATATATATATATATATATATATATATATATATATATATGTGTGTGTGTGTGTGTATATGTGTATGTATATATATATTTATATATACATACACATATATACACACATATATATGCATACATATATATACATATATATATACACACACACACACATATATATATATGCTATGTGATGTTTTTAATCTGCCACTCTGTGTATCTTAGTTTATTCTTAGTCTACTAGAATCTTTTAATTTTATTTATATGGAGTGTGAGAGAGAAATGGAGGGGGTTGAGAAGCATTTAGTGTCTCTGGAAGTAATATGATGCTATTGTATTTTGAACATTCTCATTAATGTCTTCAAATTTTCTTAATTCAAGTACACAATTATAGACTAGAAAATGCTTTTTCTTTTTGCACAGACATCACCTGCACATGAAGAAAGACCTTCAAAAAGCAGACTGCCACTTCAAGGGTCTGCCAATTACACACATGAATGATCGTTTCCTTCCCTGAAATCTTACTTTCTCCTATAAATGTCACTCTGGGTCCTATCAAAGTAGTGACACCTATTTTGGTGTTAAGTGTGCACTTTCAGTTATAAAATATTATTACATATTTGATAACAACAAAGCAAAAAGAAAATCTCAAAAGTGTGAAAGGTCTCCACATAAACAAACGATCATTTTAGGGAAACAGATGCTAAGCGTAGTGCTTAATCGTTACATATGGTATGTTTTAAATGCATGCATTGAATTATCATCATGTAGTCCATCAGGATTTCCAAACGTGTCATTTTTAAAAGAAAATGAAGCTAGTCATGGTATTACATGCCAGTAATTCCAACACCGAGGAAACAGAGACAAGGGGATCAAAAGTTCCTGGCTTGTGTGGACTATATAGAAAGACTCTGTTTTGAAAAATAAAAAGATGTAAATAAATTAAATGTAAATTTAAAGAATGAAAGTATGTGTAATATTTGTTTTAAAATAATCCACATTTTAGGTGGCAAGATGGTGAAGGTGCTTATTTCATAAGCCCGTTGACCTACGCTCAATCCTCAGGACTCATTTAAAGTTGGAAAAAGAGACAAACCCCAAAGTTGTCCTCTGATCTCCACATAAGTGTCACTATATGTAAGTGTCCATACTCACACACATATTACACAATGGTGGTCATGATCGTGATAATGACAATACTAACAGTAAAGGTTTGAAATAAGATATGCAACACACTAGCTGGTTTTGCATGTCAACTTGACACAAGCCAGAGTCATTAAAGAGGAAGGAGCATCAGTTGAGGGAATTCCTCCATGAGATCCAGATGTAAGGCATCTTTTCAATTAGTGATCAGTGGGGGCTGGCCCAGCATACTGCGGATGTGCTATCCCTCGGCTAGTAGTTCTGGGTTCTACTTAAAAGCGGACTAAACAAGCCATGTAAAGCAAGCCAGTAAGCAGCAACCCTCCATGGTCTCTACATCAGTTCCTGCCTCTCAGTTCCAGCCCTATTTTAGTTTCTGTCCTGACTTCCTCCAATGATGGATTATGATCTGAAGTGTAAGCCAAAGAAACCCCTTCTTCCCCCAAATTGCTTTTTGGTCACGGTGTTTTGTTGCAGTAATAGAAACCTTAACTAAGACACGTGTCTTATTATTATTAAAATATTAAATTTTAAGTTATATTAAACTATGAAAACATGAAAAAGACATTTAAATAACTGCCTTCTAATCTATCCAAATATCAGAGTAATTCATTTTCACAAGTAGAAAGTATAACAGATGTGTTTCTAATCATGGCAATTAAACACCTACAACTTAATGGAGGAAAGATACACCCTTTTCCCACAGACTCATGGTTTAAAAGACATGGCAATGGAGTAGCTCTGTCCAAGTTGACACTTGGAGAGTGAGAGGCACTTTTTGCTCACCTTTCTGCCATGGAGCATGAAGTAATGGCTCTGGCAGGTACTAAAGTTAGGCTATAAACCTCTCACACACAACTGCTATGAATGCAGAAATTTTACAACTTCTCAAAACAATGTCACCAGACGGGGACTAAATATTGAATCACATGAACATGTAGAGAATAGCTCACATTCAGGTCTTAACAGAAAGCAGCTTTCAATTCTGTTCATTACTTAGGAAATCTTTGATGAAGAAATTGGGTCTTCCGCACAAAAAGAGAATAGGTAAAATGAATTTATGGGTATGTTAACTTGTGTGGCCTATATGGTATTCATCTAACAAAGTAAAAACTATTTTCTTAGTATCCAAGGTGCATGAATAAAGTTACTTAAAATGTATAGATGTTGGTCCCTTAAAATGTGCCAACAAAAATTCATTCATAAGTCAACATTCTCATTCTTCACCCTGGAGTTTTAGTAACAGCCACAGATGCTGTCATGGTACCTTCCACGATATGGGGACAGAATATGGGGCTGTATAACTCGTAGTCTGATGGTTATGTTTTCAGTCTGGTATTCTAAACTCCACAATATGTATGCTCCACTGGAGAACTGCTTTCACGACTGTGACATAAGGTCATTTATTTATTGGTTTTATTATTTATGATCAGAATACTTGTTCAGTGATTCTTCTGAAGATCATTGTAAATCTAATAATGGTTAATTAAAACTCTAATGATAATCTACAACCTCCAATATATCACTCCAAAATTGAACATCTTTTGCTGAATATCACAGGATAAGTTAACATAATAGAGGGAACAATATCAAAACCAATTAAAAATGACAACAATGAACTGTCATGAGCTTGGTTGATGGCTAACGAAAGTAATAAAAGTAATAAAGTAGGCCTATTCCTTCATTTACATGAAAGTAAATTTTATTAAGATTGATATCATGCTTTAGTGTTGTATAAGCAGCAAGAATTTGAACAAGAATAAGAATAAAAACATTCCCTGTGATAGAGAATCCTCACGGCCTTGAGGTGAACTTTAATACAAAATTTGATTTGACATCAGGCAGTGCTATGGCTATAGGGAGCTCAAGGGATTTACTCAAATAATCTTCACACTAACTTTTGCCAGGATTGTACATTGTCAATGTCAAAGTTCACTTTTTATACAGTGTGTTATCCTTTTACTACTGTAACACAATAATAAGACAATTGACTTAAGAAGAGAAAAAACGGCAGATCTTCCTGGTCGCTGCCGCCGCGGAGAGCCCGTGGGCAGCACCCCTCAAGCGAACTTGAGCCTCGGGACCACAGGTAAGACTAACTTATCTGCTGCAAGTGACTTGCCTGGTGGAATCGGGACAAACAGAGGCAGAATTCCTCTAGGACCGGGCACGTCCTGTGTTTACCGGAAGTCCCACACCCGCGGATCCCGGCCCGCAGCAGCTCTCTGCTCCCAGACCACGTGGGAGACAGACCTTACCGCCTGGTCAGGTGGGCACTCCTGAGGCTGCAGAGCGGAAGAGACCACCAACACTGCCCACCCCTGCCCACATCCCTGGCCCAAGAGGAAACTGTACAAGGCCTCTGGGTTCCTGTGGGGGAGGGCCCAGGAGCGGCAGGAGCCCTGCCTGAGACACCGCCGGAACCTGAAGGAAACAGACCGGATAAACAGTTCTCTGCACTCAAATCCCGTGGGAGGGAGAGCTAAACCTTCAGAGAGGCAGACACGCCTGCGAAACCAGAAGAGACTGCTCTCTGCACACATTACTGATTCCAGAGGAAAGCACCAGAATCCATCTGGAACCCTGGTGCACAGAGGCTCCCGGAAGGGGCGGCGCAGATCTTCCTGGTCGCTGCCGCCACGGAGAGCCCGTGGGCAGCACCCCGCCAGCAAACTTGAGCCTCGGGACCACAGGTAAGACCAACTTTTCTGCTGCAAGTGACCTGCCTGGTGAACTCAAGGCACAAGTCCACAGGAACAGCTGAAGACCTGTAGAAAGGAAAAACTACACGCCTGAAATCAGAACACTCTGTCCCCATAACTGACTGAAAGAGAGGAAAACAGGTCTACAGCGCTCCTGACACACAGGCCTATAGGACAGTCTAGCCACTGTCAGAAATAGCAGAACAAAGTAACACTAGAGATAATTTGATGGCGAGAGGCAAGCGAGGAACCCAAGCAACAGAAACCAAGACTACATGGCACCATCGAGCCCAATTCTCCCATCAAACAAACATGGAATATCCAAACACACCAGAAAAGCAAGATCTAGATTCAAAATCATATTTGACCATGATGCTGGAGAACTTCAAGAAAGACAGGATGAACTCCCTTAGAGAACAAGTAGAAGCCTACAGAGAGGAATCTCAAAAATGCCTGAAAGAATTCCAGGAAAACATAAATAAACAAGTAGAAGCCCATAGAGAGGAGACACAAAAATCCCTGAAAGAATTCCAGGAAAACACAATCAAACAGTGGAAGGAATTAAAAATGGAAATAGAAGCAATCAAGAAAGAACACATGGAAACAACCCTGGATATAGAAAACCAAAAGAAGAGACAAGGAGCTGTAGATACAAGCTTTACCAACAGAACACAAGAGATGGAAGAGAGAATCTCAGGAGCAGAAGATTCCATAGAAATCATTGACTCAACTGTCAAAGATAATGTAAAGCGGAAAAAGCTACTGGTCCAAAACATACAGGAAATCCAGGACTCAATGAGAAGATCAAACCTAAGGATAATAGGTATAGAAGAGAGTGAAGACTCCCAGCTCAAAGGACCAGTACATATCTTCAACAAAATCATAGAAGAAAACTTCCCTAACCTAAAAAAAGAGATACCCATAGGCATACAAGAAGCCTACAGAACTCCAAATAGATTGGACCAGAAAAGAAACACCTCCCGTCACATAATAGTCAAAACACCAAACGCACAAAATAAAGAAACAATATTAAAAGCAGTAAGGGAAAAACGTCAAGTAACATATAAAGGCAGACCTATCAGAATCACACCAGACTTTTTGCCAGAAACTATGAAGGCCAAAAGATCCTGGACTGATGTCATACAGACCCTAAGAGAACACAAATGCCAGCCCAGGCTACTGTATCCTGCAAAACTCTCAATTAACATAGATGGAGAAACCAAGATATTCCATGACAAAACCAAATTTACACAATATCTTTCTACAAATCCAGCACTACAAAGGATAATAAATGGTAAAGCCCAACATAAGGAGGCAAGCTATACCCAAGAAGAGGCAAGAAACTAATCGTCTTGGCAACAAAACAAAGAGAAGAAAAGCACACAAACACAACCTCACATCCAAATATGAATATAACAGGAAGCAATAATCACTATTCCTTAATATCTCTCAACATCAATGGCCTCAACTCCCCAATAAAAAGACATAGATTAACAAACTAGATACGCAACGAGGACCCTGCATTCTGCTGCCTACAGGAAACATACCTCATAGACAAAGACAGACACTACCTCAGAGTGAAAGGCTGGAAAACAACTTTCCAAGCAAATGGTCGGAAGAAGCAAGCTGGAGTAGCCATTCTAATATCAAATAAAGTCAATTTTCAACTAAAAGTCATCAAAAAAGATAAGGAAGGACACTTTATATTTATCAAAGGAAAAATCCACCAAGATGAACTCTCAATCCTAAATATCTATGCCCCAAATACAAGGGCACCTACATACGTAAAAGAAACCTTACTAAAGCTCAAAACACACATTGCACCTCACACAATAATAGTAAGAGACTTCAACACCCCACTCTCATCAATGGACAGATCATGGAAACAGAAATTAAACAGAGACGTAGACAGACTAAGAGAAGTCATGAGCCAAATGGACTTAACGGATATTTATAGAACGTTCTACCCTAATGCAAAAGGATATACCTTCTTCTCAGCTCCTCATGGTACTTTCTCCAAAATTGACCATATAATTGGTCAAAAAACGGGCCTCAACAGGTACAGAAAGATAGAAATAATCCCGTGCGTGCTATCGGACCACCACGGCCTAAAGCTGGTCTTCAATAACAATAAGGGAAGAATGCCCACATATACGTGGAAATTGAACAATGCTCTACTCAATGATAACCTTGTCAAGGAAGAAATAAAGAAAGAAATTAAAAACTTTTTAGAATTTAATGAAAATGAAGGTACAACATACCCAAACTTATGGGACACGATGAAAGCTGTGCTAAGAGGAAAACTCATAGCGCTGAGTGCCTGCAGAAAGAAACAGGAAAGAGCATATGTCAGCAGCTTGACAGCACACCTAAAAGCTCTAGAACAAAAAGAAGCAAATACACCCAGGAGGAGTAGAAGGCAGGAAATAATCAAACTCAGAGCCGAAATCAACCAAGTAGAAACAAAAAGGACCATAGAAAGAATCAACAGAACCAAAAGTTGGTTCTTTGAGAAAATCAACAAGATAGATAAACCCTTAGCCAGACTAACGAGAGGACACAGAGAGTGTGTCCAAATTAACAAAATCAGAAATGAAAAGAGAGACATAACTACAGATTCAGAGGAAATTCAAAAAATCATCAGATCTTACTATAAAAGCCTATATTCAACAAAACTTGAAAATCTGCAGGAAATGGACATTTTCCTAGACAGATACCAGGTACCGAAGTTAAATCAGGAACAGATAAACCAGTTAAACAACCCCATAACTCCTAAGGAAATAGAAGCAGTCATTAAAGGTCTCCCAACCAAAAAGAGCCCAGGTCCAGACGGGTTTAGTGCAGAATTCTATCAGACCTTCATAGAAGACCTCATACCAATATTATCCAAACTATTCCACAAAATTGAAACAGATGGAGCACTACCGACCTCCTTCTATGAAGCCACAATTACTCTTATACCTAAACCACAAAAAGACCCAACAAAGAAAGAGAACTTCAGACCAATTTCCCTTATGAACATCGACGCATAAAATACTCAACAAAATTCTGGCAAACCGAATCCAAGAGCACATCAAAACAATCATCCACCATGATCAAGTAGGCTTCATCCCAGGCATGCAGGGATGGTTTAATATACGGAAAACCATCAACGGATCCATTATATAAACAAACTGAAAGAACAAAACCACATGATCATTTCATTAGATGCTGAGAAAGCATTTGACAAAATTCAACACCCCTTCATGATAAAAGTCCTGGAAAGAATAGGGATCCAAGGCCCATACTTAAACATAGTAAAAGCCATATACAGCAAACCAGTGGCTAACATTAAACTAAATGGAGAGAAACTTGAAGCAATCCCACTAAAATCAGGGACTAGACAAGGCTGCCCACTCTCTCCCTACTTATTCAATATAGTTCTTGAAGTTCTAGCCAGAGCAATCAGACAACAAAAGGAGGTCAAGGGGATACAGATCGGAAAAGAAGAAGTCAAAATATCACTATTTGCAGATGATATGATAGTATATTTAAGTGATCCCAAAAGTTCCACCAGAGAACTACTAAAGCTGATAAACAACTTCAGCAAAGTGGCTGGGTATAAAATTAACTCAAATAAATCAGTAGCCTTCCTCTACACAAAAGAGAAACAAGCCGAGAAAAGAAATTAGGGAAATGACACCCTTCATAATAGACCCAAATAATATAAAGTACCTCGGTGTGACTTTAACCAAGCAAAAAAAGATTTGTACAACAAGAACTTCAAGACTCTGAAGAAAGAAATTGAAGAAGACCTCAGAAGATGGAAAGATCTCCCATGCTCATGGATTGGCAGGATTAATATAGTAAAATGGCCATTTTACCAAAAAGCGATCTACAGATTCAATGCAATCCCCATCAAAATACCAATCCAATTCTTCAAAGAGTTAGACAGAACAATTTGCAAATTCATCTGAATAACAAAAACCCAGGATAGCTAAAACTATCCTCAACAATAAAAAAGGACTTCAGGGGGAATCACTATCCCTGAACTCAAGCAGTATTACAGAGCAATAGTGATAAAAACTGCATGGTATTGGTACAGAGACAGACAGATAGACCAATGGAATAGAATTGAAGACCCAGAAATGAACCCACACACCTATGGTCACTTGATTTTTGACAAAGGAGCCAAAACCATCCAATGGAAAAAAAAGATAGCATTTTCAGCAAATGGTGCTGGTTCAACTGGAGGTCAACATGTAGAAGAATGCAGATCGATCCATGCTTATCACCCTGTACAAAGCTTAAGTCCAAGTGGATCAAGGACCTCCACATCAAACCAGACACACTCAAACTAATAGAAGAAAAACTAGGGAAGCATGTGGAACACATGGGCACTGGAAAAAATTTCCTGAACAAAACTCCAATGGCTTATGCTCTAAGATCAAGAATCGACAAATGGGATCTCATAAAACTACAAAGCTTCTGTAAGGCAAAGGACACTGTGGTTAGGACAAAACGGCAATCAACAGATTGGGAAAAGTTCTTTACCAATCCTACAACAGATAGAGGCCTTATATCCAAAATATACAAAGAACTCAAAAAGTTAGACCAAGAGGGAGACAAATAACCCTATTAAAAAATGGGGTTCAGAGCTAAACAAAGAATTCACAGCTGAGGAATGCTGAATGGCTGAGAAACACCCTAAGAAATGTTCAACATCTTTAGTCATAAGGGAATGCAAATCAAAACAACCCTGAGATTTCACCTCACACCAGTGAGAATGGCTAAGATCAAAAACTCAGGTGACAGCAGATGCTGGCGAGGATGCGGAGAAAGAGGAACACTCCTCCATTGTTGGTGGGATTGCAGACTGGTACAACCATTCTGGAAATCAGTCTGGAGGTTCCTCAGAAAATTGGACATTGAACTGCCTGAGGATCCAGCTATACCTCTCTTGGGCATATACCCAAAGATGCCCCAACATATAAAAAGACACGTGCTCCACTATGTTCATCGCAGCCTTATTTATAATAGCCAGAAGCTGGAAAGAACCCAGATGCCCTTCAACAGAGGAATGGATACAGAAAATGTGGTACATCTACACAATGGAATATTACTCAGCTATCAAAAACAACGACTTTATGAAATTCGTAGGCAAATGGTTGGAACTGGAAAATATCATCCTGAGTGAACTAACCCAATCACAGAAAGACATACATGGTATGCACTCATTGATAAGTGGCTATTAGCCCAAATGCTTGAATTACCCTAGATGCCTAGAACAAATGAAACTCCAGACGGATGATCAAAATGTGAAGGCTTCACTCCTTCTTTAAAAGGGGAACAAGAATACCCTTGGCAGGGAAGAGAGAGGCAAAGATTAAAACAGAGACTGAAGGAACACCCATTCAGAGCCTGCCCCACATGTGGCCCATACATATACAGCCACCCAATTAGACAAGATGGATGAAGCAAAGAAGTGCAGACCGACAGGAGCCGGATGTAGATCGATCCTGAGAGACATAGCCAGAATACAGAAAATACAGAGGCGAATGCCAGCAGCATAGCACTGAACTGAGAACGGGACCCCCGTTGAAGGAATCAGAGAAAGAACTGGAAGAGCTTGAAGGGGCTTGAGACCCCATATGTACAACAATGCCAAGCAACCAGAGCTTCCAGGGACTAAGCCACCACCTAAAGACTATACATGGACTGACCCTGGACTCTGACCTCATAGGTAAATGAATATCCTAGTAAGAGCACCAGTGGAAGGGGAAGCCCTGGGTCCTGCTAAGACTGAACCCCAGTGAACTAGACTGTTGGGGGAGGGCGGCAATGGGGGAGGGTGGGGAGGGAACACCCATAAGGAAGGGGGGGGGAAGGGGATGTTTGCCTGGAAACCGGAAAGGGAATAACACTCAAATGTACATAAGAAATACTCAAGTTAATAAAAAAAAAAAAAAAAGAAGAAGAGAAAAAAACTTGTGTTACCTCACACTTTAGAAATCTCAGTCTATGGTTGGTTGGCCCAATTAGTTTTTTGGTCATGGAAAAGACATAATTCATTATGAGACTATCAGGTGGGGAAATCCTTCATCTCATAGTAGCCAGGAAGTAGTGAGAGACATTTAAGCAATGCTTTCGTTATTTAACATTTTTCTGTGAGGCCCTACTCCTTAATTTATGCAATGGTGCAATATGTTGGTTATAAGCCTTTAACAAAGGGGTCCCCAGAGGACACTTATCCAGACCACAGCATATAGCAAGTTAACATTTGATTTCCTACACTTGAATCTAAACATATGTAAAAGAAAACACACTCCTTGTGAGATGGGCTTACAAATACAACTACAAGGTCTACCATGGGGTATGAATAAAACATTATATGCTTATTCCTTTTGGTGTAGGCTGAAACGAATCGATCCATGATGAGAAACTGGCAATTGTAGTTAAAATATAATAACTTGTTTTTAAAAGTTCCTATTCCAACTTTCTTGTTCAAATAAAATTAATTAAATAATCTGGAGGTTAAACACACAAGAAATGTGTATTTAAAGTAGGAGAAAGAGAATAAAGCAAACTTAAGACAAGCAAAAGAACTGGCGATGCTGAAACCTTCAGTAAAGACTTAAATGTTGAAAGATTAAAATGATCAAATGCTTGCAGTCAGGATGGAGGCTCTTGGAAAGGAGGATCAGCCAGACCAGGGGACCCACAGGGATCAATTTCTCATGCCAAATTAACCCTCAAATTTTCTAGTGTGAAGAAATGTGCTTATTTGGAATTTTATTTCCTTCTACGAAGTGTCAATTAATTATGATTATTTTATTAGATGGAAATCCAAAAGAATTCACCAAGGATCAATATGAAACAGGAATCACACTCACCATCTCTTCGATTTAGTCTCGCAAAGCCAGGGCCATGGCTGCTGGACAGCTGTGAGGAACTGCTGAAGGATAACTGGGGCAAAGAGGAAGCCAATGGAGCGTCACAATCGTCTGCAGGGGAAAGCACAAGACTTTATTAACCCAGAGGCTACAGCTTAGGAGCATCATAGCTTTAAAAGGTAGCATGCACGCTGGAGAGATGGCTCAGTCAGTAAATGGCTTGCTGAGAAAGTATGAAAAAGACACGAGTTCATATCCTAAGCACCCATGTAAAAGCCTGTAATCCCAGTGCTCAGGAAACAGAAACAGAACTGTCCCTGTGGATTGATGGTAAAAGGGTACTGATCTATCTGTGGGCTACAAGGTTAGTGAGAAATCCTGTCTCAAAAAAATAAGGTGTTATAGTTGTCAAAAACCCCACCTGTACACACATGAACACATACATATACCATACATTCGTGCATGTGAACACACATTTGTAAACAGGGTGACCATCACTCTTCCAATGTTCTAAGTTTTTAATATCTGTGTTCTATTATTCTTTAGAGTGAAATTACTAATGAATGTATTTGTTATTTAAAACAGATACAGCCCTGTCAGCTTTAACCAATGTATACAGTTAATCTTTATCTTAATGTAAAGAAAAATCAGATTCACCATACATTAGCATCAAAATTTCCTCATGGTCTACATTTTCTTTCTGACTCAACAAGATTTATGAATACATCAGTAACATGAGACGACTTTAAACTAAATGTGATGTGTGGGGGTTTTCAGGAATGCATAGGGTGACCCTATAGCAAAATGAGAGAGTCTGTGTTCAAATCAGACTTCCCACCATCCACAGGCCAGGACTCATCCAAGGCACTGTCTGGTGGAAAGCTAGAAAGCCTTGCTCTGGAGACCTCTGCGGAGGCAGTACCTAGGGACACGTGCAGTCTCTGGGGGACACTTGCTGTTATGATTAACAGGTTTTTCCTTTTTGTCTGGTATCTCTATCTTCCTAGGGTGGCCCTGCTTTTCAGTCTAGGCACCTCTTACATATCACTCTTGTATTGAGATAATCTTCGTTAGCTCATGTTGTGCTTTTTGAAAAACTGCTTTGTTGGTGTGATGATCTGTATATGCATGGCTCGAGGCATGGCACTATTTGGAGGTGTGGCTTTGTTGGAATAGGTATGTCACCGTGGGCTCTGGCTTTAATACCCTTGTCCTAGCTGCCTGGAAGTGAGTATTCTGCTAGCAGTCTTCAGATGAAGATGTAGAACTCTCGGCTCCTCCTGCACCATGCCTGTCTGGATGCTGCCATGTTCTTACCATGATGATCCTGAACTGAACCTCTGAACCTGTAAGCCAGCCCCAATTAAATGTTGTCCTTTATAAGACTTGCCTTGGCCATGGTTTCTGCTCACAGCAGTAAAACCCTAAGTAAGACAACTGGTTAAAGGGTATCTAAGATGTATTATATTTATCTATAAATATCTATCTATGTAGGTCCTCAGTCCCCTCCCCGACATGCTTTTGAGGTTTACATGCTTCAAATTGGAAGAAGAGCTGGAACTGTTTCTCTGTGGGAAACCTTTTCTATCTGTACTTTGGTTAAAACAAAACTAAGAAGATAGTCAGGTTCTAAACTAATAAGCAGTCTGCCTGAAATTAGTGTTGGCATCATTGGAGAAGGAAGCCAATGTGAAAGGAAAAAAGTCAGACACCGGTGGTATAATCTAATCGCCTTCCAGCTTTTGTGAATCAAGGAGCTTGACACCCCTTCTTCTTCGAGCCTGTCTAAGCGTTCATTGCCAATACTTGAAAGGCATCCAGTGGATACACTGCCCTTCGTCTTTAACTCATGCTTTCTATCCTCAGCCCATGAATTACCAAGAATTATTGCTCTTGTATAAGCAGTAATCTTACCATGATTACACCAATATCCTACCCAGGTCTTTAGGTTAACTATGTAACTAATTATTTTTAACAGAATATTTTATTAATTCCTTTAGAATTTCACAGATGTATACAATGTATTTTGACCATATTCATTCCCATTCTTTGCTGTAATTCTTTCCAAGTCCATTCCACCCCCTCCTATGTCCTCTTTTAATTTTTTTGTAACTCACTGAGTTAAAATTGTTATATGCATCTGGAGTGCAGTTGATTGACAAGGGACCAAACCCTTAAAGAATACTTACTTTCCCTCCCCCAATAGACATCAACTACTAATAGTTTTTCATCTAAGGATAGAGATCCTGAGTCTCTTTCTCCATCTCTCTGTATTGGAAGATTGACTGGCTGACTTTTTCTTAGGAAGGTCTTACACAGGCAGTCACAGGTGCTATGAGTTCGTGAGTACAGGAATCCTGTCGTGTTCAGAAGATAGTGTTTCACTCCTTCTTCCCCAACCTCTGGCTCTTGGCTATCTTTGTGCTGCCTCTTTCTTGATTACCTAAGCCTTGGTAACTAATTTTTACAGCTTCTATTTATTACTGAGCACTCCCCCAAACCACTTTACAAAGCACCATAGTGGAAATCATTTTAAAATACAGCATTGCACAGATCACACAAATACGAGTCTTAAACATTTCAAATGAACCTTTATTGAATGTGTTCTGAAGGTTAAATGTGATGTCTCAGCCCTCATTTCCTTCCTCTGTTTGGTTCTTGTTCGCCACCACTACATTACAGTTGGATCCTGCATTTCCCAGATGAACTCCCTTCTTTAATCAGAGTGGCGTAATCGCCATTTACTGAATGCAAGTGCCCAAGCCAATTAACACTAGTCATCCAATGTCACTGAAACCTTGTGTTAGAGTGTGTCTACCCATGCTATTTATTCCTCAATGCTTGTAGAGAGAATCTCTTATAAGCGCCACCTGTCCATGAAAAGCTAATGACCAATGAGCTAAGGCAGGATATAGGAGGTGGGATATCCTACAGTAATAGAGAGAATTATGGGAAATAGCAATAAGGGAGATTCACCCAGAATACTGAGGAGACACAAGAAGACAAGGAGAAGAAAACAGCCATGTAGCTGAACTCAGGTTAGAATAAAAGGGTAATTGAGTTATGAGCTAGTCAGAGAACAAGCCAAAGCTCATAGCCACACAATTATTAATAAATAAAAAGTGTCAGAGTTGCTATTTAAGGGAACAAAGAGCCTGTGTGTTAAGGATCAAGGCTACATTATGTTATAATGCCTGGATTCACCCTGCTCTTTATTCCTCAACACTTGTTACTCTAGGGCTCAAATTCAGCTCTGCCCTGAAGCCATTAGGATGCAAACAGATGCAAGATTTAAAAGGTACATTAGGCTTAAAATGAAGTCAGGAACACTAAGACAGAAAAATAAGAGGACTAGCTGCTGAGTATGAATTAGCCAAGCTAACCAGAGAAGAGGAAGGACAGGGCTCTAAGAAAACAAGGCCAGTCTTCCCAGTCTCTCACTGGCTACTCCTTGTTTGGACCAGGGGGATATACACATAAGAGCATGTGGATTCCCACTAGCTTAGCCCACGAAATACCCAAATAATTAATCAATGTCAGTAGAAACTCTTTTGTTCTTTCTACTTTTCCACCATAAATCATATAAAAAGATTCTAGTCATTTAGCTAAATGACAACCCTCTCCTGAGACCCTTCCAAGAAGAATTAATTTCTTTTTACAGTAATCCTCTTTCTTTAAGCTTTCTCCCTGACTTAAGCCCTCTTTTAACTTCACCCTTCGCTGTCTATAAAATTAGTCTTCAGATTCCCAAAACAAAGAACCTGTAGGCACTGTCTCAGTGAAAACTTTGGTGATGGTAAATGCCGGGCACCATAGCTTCCAAATTAAATACTGGAGACAAGAAAGTCTTTGTTACATTTAAGGACCCAACACTCATCCATGTACACACGCTAAAATGTAGAAGTATGTTTCACACAAAATGAGTGATGCCTTGAAAAATAGAAGAAACACCTCATCCTCATTCCCAGGGAGCCACATAAAGCAAACGGGCGGGAAGGAACAGATGAAAAATGACGTTCCTCCTGAAGGGAACTTGCTGTGGTAACTGGTAGCTCTGGGGTAAGGAAAAAAGATGATGGCGATTTGCTCCCTAGACCATAACAGGAAATCCCTGGGACTTACATGTGAAAGTTTGAGACACTTAGAAGACATGTGGAAAAATGTGGATATTCTACAAATTTCTGGGGAAGACAAAAGGGAGTGTCAGCAATTAGTCTGTCTCTCTTTCATTTCAAACAGTGTTTGAATTCTTGAAGCATATGTATACTAACATATCATCTGCAAATAGTGACGCTTTGACTTCTTCCCTTCCAATTTATATCTCCTTGATCTCCTTAAGTCATTTTATTGCTCTAGCTAGAACTTCAAGTACTATATTAACTAGGGACAGAGGAGAGAGAGAGAGAGAGAGAGAGAGAGAGAGAGAGAGAGAGAGAGAGAGAGACAGAGAGAGACAGAGAGACAGAGAGACAGAGAGAGACAGAGAGACAGAGAGAGACAGAGAGACAGAGAGAGACAGAGAGAGACAGAGAGAGACAGAGAGAGACAGAGAGAGAGTATGAAGGATAGCTTTGTACTATTTTGGATTTGGTAGAACTGGTTTGAGTTTCTCTTAATTTAATTTGATGTTAGCTAAAGGCTTATTATAAATTGCCTTTATTTTGTTTAGATATGTCCCTTGAATCCCTGGTCTTTACAAAACTTTTGTGATGAAGAAGTGTTGGATTTTGTCAAAGGCTTTTCCGGCATGATAATTATGTGTTTTAGTTTTCTTTCTTTCAGTTTGTTTATATGGTGGATTACACTGACTGATTTGTTTTTTTAAATTTTCCTTCTTAAACATTTATATTAATTATTTTATTTATTTACATCCAAAATGTTGCCCCCCCTCCTGATTCCCCCTCACAGAATTCTTCCCCCATCCTCCTCCCTTTCACCTCTGAGAGGGTACCCCCATGGCATCCCCCTTCTCTGGGGCATCAAGTCCCTACAGGATTAGATGCATCCTCTCCCACTGAGACCAAACAAGACAGTTCTATGCTACATATGTGCCAGGGCTTCAGACCAGCCCAGGTATGCTCTTTGGTTGGTGGCTCAGTCTCTGAGAGCTCCCAGGGGTCTGGGTTAGTTGACGCTGTTGGTTGCCATCCCCCTCAGTTCCTTAAATCCTTCCTCTAACTCTATAGGGGGTCCCCGACCTCAGGCCAATGCTTGGCTGTGAGTATCTGCATCTGTCTCAATCCACTGCTGGTAGAGCCTCTCAGAGGACAGCTATGCTAGGCTTCAATCATGCATGTGCTTTTGGATCTGGGTTACCTCACTCAGGATGATCTTTTTTAGTTCTGCCCATTTACCTGCAAAATTCATAGCAGGTTTTTATCTGCAAGGAAATTGGATGAAACGTATGGCAGTAGATTCAGCCCTGCTATTGAATGGGAGAGTTGCTTGCCTCTTCTCAGGATCAGCTGTAATGCTTGAAACAGCAAATGTCCTTTACTACACAAAATCGTTTGATATTATATAGGTAATAGCTCCTTACTGTTTCCTATAACATGTCACGATTATATCCACAAAGCAGATCATTTCACAGACAAGTTTGTTGTCAAGTGTGTAAAAAAAAATTCTCTGCTGTCTTTTCCTAATTAGAAGCTAAACACTTAGCCTGTCAGTTTCCTAAGTACCAGTAAAGGACTCCTGGTCAAAAAGAAAAGGACCTTATTTATCACAGCAAAGCAAACACCATGGGCATCAGTTTGTCTGCATGAATTCTGTTGCATCTAAATCCCCGCGGGATAGCAGATAGACATGCATGGACATCTGTACACACAGATAGGGTGGGAATTCTGGAATTTTGGTTTCTTTTGTAAAAATACAGAAACATTATAAGAATATGTTTTCATTCTTATATGGGATATGAGGATGTGCGGCTGCTTTCGTCCACAGTTGATTGTGATTTGCTTCATACTCTATCAGAGGAGTAGTTTTGTCAGCTGTGGGTAGTTTCTGCAATTATGTGATGTTTGGAATTCTGGAAACTTTTCAGAGGGTACATAAATGCTAGAGTACAGATAGGCATGGTTGATGGTTGGTGTCATTCAGGTGACTTAGTGGTGGTTTGTTAAAGTAGTCCCACCCAAAGAAGAAATAACAAGAAAAAATTAGACATCCTGTCGGTAAAGATCAAACTTGCCCCAAGGAACTTGAGGCCCCTAATTCCCTAATCAGCAGTAAGTAGTCTGATGATAATGTCACCCCCTTTCAGATTCCTGACTTTATTCAGGGAGCTTTTTCCTTTCCCCTCTTTTCTTGTTTTCTCTCCCACAAAGTAGCTAAGGTCAGCTAGGGTTGCAATGATAAAAAGGAGCCCTGAGCGGAGGAAAATTTTTGTTTTTCTAAATCATCAGGAAGCACCACATGTCCTTTGCTGTGTGTTCTGCAAACCACCTTGAAAAGATGGTGCCAAAGAGTTAAAAAGCATTTAGAGACCCCCAGAGAATGATTTACCAATGCATGTAATCAGTCTTTTTAACAAATTTTATTTCCAGTAGGAAACAAACGGTGTTCAGTATAATTCATTATCACACTGAAATAAAATTTTAAGAGGCCGAGTTTTATTAATTAGTATCTTATGCTGACTTTTATGCATAAAAACAGCAAATCACTATCACACTGTTGCTAGTATTATCTGAAAACCTATGTGGTGCTTTTATAGTTTCAGCATAATTTTACAAGATCATTTTGGGCTCCTAAAATTGTTAACAGACAATGAGAACAGAAGGAAGTTAATTGGTTAGTTTTCTTAGAGCTAAACAACATCTTTTTCTGTTGAAAACCTAAAACTTTTCCTAAGTTTTAGCAGTGTTCGCAATAATCTTAGGCTTTGCAATAAGCTGTGCTATAAAATTTCTGAGGCTCCAAGGCTCTCTTAATTAGCTGCAAACATTTTCCACGTGCAAAACAGTTCAAATTAGCACAAGAATCATAACCACACAGGAAAGAGACAGTTTTGTAATAGTACATAAATGTTTACTTTTCCATGTGATATTGCACTCTATACCTATCATATTAAAATATTTTAAAGTGTTAATTGTTAGGTAGATTCAATCACTCTCCATGTCATTATAAAGGTGAACATTAACTAGTACAGAAACAGAATCATTTTAGCCCTGTTCTAGGAAATTCTTCCTCATTTATTACCAGAAAATTCATTTTATCATGAAATTTTATAGCTGTTAATCCTCCATTCTTTAGAAATGTACATCCACTGAAATCCAGTTTTGACCATGGTCATAAGTAATATCTTTCACACATTCTTTTTGTGTGCTATCATATCATAGTTAGCAGATATAGTAAATCATTTTAGAAACGATCTTATGCTTTCTTTACTTTTCAAGTGGAAAAGAAATCATTTTATACAATGATAGAGCAAATTTGGCAGAAACACAATGATATTATAATCTGATGTTTCCAAATACCATGCCTCACTCGTACAAGGAAGCTAGAAATGATAGATTTAAAAGTGTTTTTAGGTCACCCAATATGGATTCTGAGTACCAAACTCAGGTCCTTTATAAGAGCAGAACACCCTCATAACTTCTGAGATATCTCTTTAGCACCAGATTTGTTGAATTTGATGATATTGAAGTAATTCTGCTGTATCATGATTCCTTTACATTTAGTCTTACATGTTTTTAACCAAAGAAGCACATACTTTCAACAATGTCAAATCACACAGAAGGCAGAAACACTGTTCCCATATACCCATTACTCCTGAACACTTCAGTGAACATGTTCTACAACAAAGATATTATACTGAACCACAACCAACCATCATAGTCACATTGGCTATAGTTCCAGTTTCGTTAGCTCCTGACAGCATCTTCACAGAAGAAGTGTCTCTAACCTGGCATCGTGCCCAGCATTTCCTTTCTGATGGGTTCTTCACCTTCAGTCCAGAACGCCTTTCCTCACTCTACCTCTGACAATTGACTTCATAGGCCACCACCAGGGGTACCACCTCATGTTCCCATCACTGCTGCAGGTGGGAACATTCCCTGAGTAGGAATCTTGGAATGTATAAAATGGAGAAAAGGAACTGAGCACCAGCATTAATTGCTCTCTTTCCCTGATTGTGGTCATAATGGGACCATCTGCTTTGGGACCGTGCTGTCTTCATTTCCTCTCTATGAGGATGTCTTAGGGTTTTACTGCTGAGAACAGATACCATGACCAAGGCAACTCTTATAAGGACAACATTTAATTGGGGCTGGATTACAGGTTCATAGGTTCAGTCGATTATCACCAAGGCAGGAACATGACATCATCTAGGCAGGCATGGTGCAGGCAGAGCTGAGAATTCTACATCTTCATTTGAAGGCAGCTAGCAGAATACTGATTTCCAGGCAAATAGGACTAGCGTATTAAAGCCCATGCCAACAGTGACAAACCCATTCCAACAAGGCCACACCTGTTCCAATCAGTCCATACCTCCAAATAGTGTCACTCCCTGGGCTAAGCACATACAAACCATCACAGAGAGATTACATCCATGAACTAGGAGGCAAAAAAAAAAAACCCACCCTTTCTCTCTTAAATTTATTTTGTCTGGACATTTTTCTATGGCAGGAAAAAAACTAAGACAAATATTTAATATTAACTAAGTTTATTAGTCATTAGCAAAATAACTTTAAGAATGATAGTATTAAAATGTCAAAATTTAA
The DNA here is from genome assembly GCF_011064425.1 of Rattus rattus. Lineage (NCBI taxonomy): Eukaryota > Metazoa > Chordata > Mammalia > Rodentia > Muridae > Rattus > Rattus rattus. The sequence goes on along the minus strand of NC_046167.1, from coordinate 74,721,553 downwards.
GCCTCCACTAAAATAATTACTCCTATACTACAGTGGGCAATTTTCCTGACATGAATCCTCATATCATGTCATAAATGAATTTCTCTTTAAACAGGGTACTGTGGCTGGTCTGTCCTTCTTTTCCAAGACTGACATATGATGTTGAGAAACAAAACTATTTAGGAAAAAAAAAGAAACAATTTTGTTTAGCTAAGTAATGATTAAACCAAACCACTGAAAAGTTGCTCTGACTCAAGCCACAAAACCATTCAAAAGACTTACAACGCTTTCTACCACTCAGCATCTCTGTACAATGCTCTCAAGTGTTTTGTTATACAATTTTAGCTTCGGCATGCAGAGCTGAATTCTTTTCATTACTCTCCCTATGTTCTTTAGATAATTTATGGGCAATAAGTGACCTTTCATTGACTCTGAGGTATGAAGCGACTGAACAGGATGTCCTGGTGTGAAGAGAGAAATGATACCAGCACAGAAATAGCCACAGCAAGGAGAGATGGATCCATGATTTACTACAAATCCCTAGTAGCAAATGAAGGAATGAAGAATAGAGGAAAACACACATATAAAACACAAAATTCTAACTAAGAGCCTGTCTTTCAAATTCCGTAAACAAATCTGCTTTCTGAAGAAAAGGGCGTGACTCACACAGTATTTTTCTCTTATCGGGAACTCTCATAAAGTGCAAAGAATGAAGTTTTCTCTAGGTATTTCATCTTCAGAGAGATAGAGTGTGATGCAAGAAAATTCAGAATAGGCATCAAACAACCACAACAACAACAACAAAAACAAATAAGAAAGGAAAGAAAAGGACTCTTCAGATTGAAGATAAGACCAGTTCTCTATAGGCAATATCTTCCAAAGTTAAGTTTCCTCCCCTTAATTGTCAGTTCAACTAACATTTAAATAAAGTGCATAGAATCCTTAAAATGAGAAATGTTTGCATACTCTCCTCATGATTCCATTTCATGTTGTTAGCCCTGGAGCGCCCTAGTGGATGGTTCTGGAAAGCTAGGTGAATACAGTATGAACAAGTCATGCTGTTTACACAGAAAAAGGTTTACAAATGCTTTTATTGGCTTTTCCCCCCCTTTTACTGGTACTCAAGATGGCCTCACATTTGGGTATTATATAGTTTAATCTGGAAGAATTATTCAGTCTAAAAGATAATTTAGAATAGATAAATATGTATTGAATATGGAATACTAAAAGTTGGTCAATCAAAAAGGAAAATCTCACATTAGCACTGAAGTTTTCAGTGTTACCCAGTGCTGGCCAGGATCTGTGAAGTTCACTGGCAAGTTCATTTTAAACACGTTTCTGAATGTTCAACAGGGTTCATCTCAAATGTCTCCTACCATTCCCAGAAGCTGTCGGTTTCTTCTTCTTCTTCTTCTTCTTCTTCTCCTCCTCCTCCTCCTCCTCCTCCTCCTCCTCCTCCTCCTCCTCCTCCTCTTCCTCCTCCTAAGATTTATTTATTTCTATGTATGTGAGTACACCATAGCTGTCTTCAGACACATCAGAAAAGGGCATTGGATCTCATCACAGATGGTTGTGAGCCACCATGTGGTTGCTGGGAATTGAACTCAGGACCTCTGGAACAATAGTCAGTGCTCTTAACCGCTGAGCCACCTCCCCAGCCCTTCTGTTGGCTTACTAATCCTCCAGTGGATTCTAAGCAAAGGATTGTCAATACGACCAACTCTGCAAGTGAGAAGCAATCTCAACTGTGGAACAAAACTGGGTAAGGTGGTGCTAGGGCCTCCTTGCCTCTGTTCTCTTTTTCTCAAGCAACTCAAGGCTTTTGAAGCTCTTTATCAAATAGTAGAAGTGATGTCTAGCAATTTATTGTTATGTGTTTTACTAGTTGACTATTATGGTCTTTTCCCCCTTATGAACATTTCATTTCTTCTTCACAGGTCCTGTCATAGAACCCATAAAATTTGGTTCTAATTGCGTTTTATTAGCAAAGCCTTCCTATGAAACAAAATTGAACTTTTAACTTTTTTGAAATTTATACAAAGGTGGGATAAATTTTATAAATTAATAAGACCATTAGATGAGAAAGGCATGCGAATAGGTGTTCAATGCAGGGACTGTACTATCATATGCAGGCATTACCCCAGCTAGAGGATTCAGGGCATGAACTCTGGAGTATGGCAGACTTCATAAAGGAGGTTGAGGTGAACCCTGAGGGCTGCCTCCAAGGGGTCCTGCTCTTCAGTGATCTGTATTTTTAAATATGACAACTAGTTTTTATTAGCTGATTCGATGAGATTTGGACTAAAAGGAGTGAATTCTGAGAGTAGGAAAAATATGAATAGTTCCAATCAGGTGGCGATGGTCATAGTTAAACTAAATGGGTGGCAAAAACAAACCAAAAGTGATGAATCTGGGAAAGGGGCCAATAGGAAAGGGGTGGGTGGGGTGTGGGGTCATTGTTAGGATATCAGGTAAGGTCTCTGTGGGGAGAGGAGCCACAGTGCATTAAATGCATGCATGGGACTGTCAAAGAAAAAAACTTACTTTTAAAAAGTTGTCTTTAATTCAAGGAGGAATATATTTTTAAAATTCTAAACTCATAGCTGAATTAAATCAGTAGAATTTTAATTGAGGCATATTTTTACATTTTCATGAAAGATAAAAGTAAAAGTATTGGGTTTTTTTTCTGGAATATCTGGAATATCATTATTCCACTAGAATACTGACCATTCTACAAATAAAAGCATACTAGATTTTTGCCAAACCAGAGACACAGCACTCAATGACAAAACTTTTAAATGTAAATGTTGGCATGTAGAGAATGACTAGCAAAGTTTTGTCTTTAAACAATAATTTTTACTATTAGAAACAAACTGTTCTGTGAAGGGAATACCCACATGGTTTTTTCCCTGAGCAATTTGAGCAGGGTGCCAAATTTGGCCTATAAAATTTAGGCTGGTCTATAGGTGCTCTGTCCCCGCAGTGTTTAAGAGTTAATTAGCATCTTAACCCTGAAGCTGCCAAGGTCTGCAAAACTATACACTGGTAGCAGCTAAACGGTTGCAGGATGATGTAATGCCTGCCAGTCATTTCTCCCATGGACTTAATTCCTGGAAATTGTTTCAATCCTCAAAGGGAATAAATGATAGTCTTGGCCAATTAATTCCTAATAACACTGTTCTTTCTGTTTTTATGAAATATCCACTCCCTTAATGGTTATTCAGAGATATAAATAAATTCAAATACACATTATGTATTTTAGACCCTCACAGAAGATGAAAGTCTATTGTAAATAAATTTTAGTTTTTCAGGTTGCAACTGAATAGGGTTTATTTGAAAGGTTCTTTATTTCCCCCCAGGCCTACGCTCCCCTATTTGGGTCCAAATTAGACCAGGAATTAAATGCGAAGTTTTCCAGATAGCCTAGAGCAAGTTTTAAGCATTTTGCTGTACTTACGTGAATCTCCCGCTGCTACCAGGGGCAGGGTCTGAGCAGACAGCAGCAGCAGCAAAAGCAGCAACACATCCAGGAATGCTCCTTTGACCCAGGCCATGATCACTTTGGGCTCCCGGAAAATCTAAAGAGAGCGGCAGCCGCTTGGGTGGCCCCAGTGTCCTGCCTGGCTTCTGTCAGTCCTCACTGCTTGCCGGCTTTCCTCCCATAACTCATGGGCTGCCAGCCCCCCTCTGGCCACGCCGAAGCCAGAGCTTCTGCTCCAGCTGCACACACACACTCCGGTTCCCGCGCTGCGTGTGTAGGGAACGCCACCTTGCGAGGAGAGCCTCTCAGCTCCAGGCTATATGGCTCCTTTCCTGTCCCAGAGGTTTGAGCCCTGGTTCTCCCAACTTAAGACCCCGAAGGTGGCTGATATCAAATGCTAGTCTGAGAGGAGATAGGAGCCTATGCCCACAGTCTTTGTAGCTCTCCTCAGGCTCATACATGCAGCTGCCTCTCTCACCTGGGTGTAGGCTCTGGGCTTTGAGAATCACCTGACTCATTTTGTGGACCCCCCCACTGCCATACCAGGGCAGCTGTTTGCAAAGGCCAGGTGTTATCACCGTGGTGACTGACTGCAGGGAGTTGCATCTAGGGAAAACTCTGCTCTGTTTCATCTCAAAAATGATGGGCCAGAAAGCACTCTATAAATGGATGCATACGGAAGCTCACACGCACTATCTGAAAGCTCAGGGGTCAGGGTGCTGGTAGGCAAGGCTGATGAGACTGAGTTGTCCTAATCAAAGACTGTCTTTAACAGGGTTTTTGTTTTGTTGTCCTTAATGCCTAAGCACTGGCCCTTGTGCCTTCTTTCCATTAAGTTTAATCTTTGCCAACAATGCATTAAAACATTCTTAATCCAGATTTTTAAGAATCTCTTGAAGTTTTCACCTTGAGGCAGACACCTTACTATCTTCATCTTGGTATGGTCCTTCAATAAGGTAAATGGAATTGCAGATAAAGAAGTCTAAGCCCTGGGCAGTGGCTTGTGGTGGTTCAGTCTACTGTTTCCCTGGGAAGGGAAGGAAATCTTCTCTCCTCTAAATCCTAAATTCACAGGACAGGCTCCCAGTAATTGGAATCACAAGGTTCCACGAATGGGTTATCCTGGAGAATTAATAGTTGTATCTACTTTCTGTCTTTTCTTAGGAAAACAGTTTTGAAAATACTCCCAAAAGACTTCCTTAAAGTTAATTTTAATGTCTCAGTAATAAAAGCAGTATCTTAAGCCGTTCTTGGTTTATTGGTTTTACTAAGCTACTTTTGCACAAGAACTATGCAAGTCATCCCTCTTTCACTAAGGAAGGTTTCTGAAGATGAAGATTTTTCTAAAGAATTATTTATTTTACATATGTGAGTACACTGTCGCTGTCTTCAGACACACCAGAAGAGGGCATCGGATCCCATTGCAGATGCTTGTGATCAAGCATGCGGTTGCTGGGAATTGAACTCAGAACCTCTGAAAGAGCAGTCAGGGTTCTTAACCGCTGAGCCATCTCTCCAGCCCCAAGATGTAGATTCTGGATTGATTAATTGCCCTGAGAGAGAGAAATTAAGAAAACGGAACCCATTCTCTACACTGAACAAAAGTAAAACCACGACATGTCAATAGTTTCTGATTTTTGCTTACACAAATGTATGCAGCCTGCACTTTCAGTAATTCAGTGGAGTTTTGCTCCATATTTCACACTGCCATTCTGTTTTTTATGTCATCTCTTAGTGGTAGGTGAAGTATGTAGGACCAGGACCTCCAGAAATCTCCTTTTTCCCCCATAGTGAAAACCAAGATTTATAAAGATCAGTGTGTCTCGAGCTTCACAGTATAAGGAGATACTGAAGGAATCTTCCACAGTGAGGACATGGCCTGAGGGAAATATAGGTTCATAGTAAAAGAGGGGCTGAAGAGAAGGCTCAGAAGTTAAGAGCATTTACTGCTCTTGCACAAAACCTGGGTTTAGTTCCCAGCACACAGTCAAGCAGTTGACAACTCCAGGCCGAAGGGATCTGATGCCTTTTGCCCTCCTCTAGTAGCTGTACACACATAGTAAACGTGAAATTCACACAGGTATGCATGTGCGCGCACACACGCACACACAGAAAATTGTATAAGATGTCATAAGACTTGAAAGTTATTAAGAGAGTTTACTCTGGCTTGGGTACTTCACTCCTTGAATGTTGGGCCCTGTGTTTCATCCTTTTAATAGGATTTCACTCACAAATTACCTTTTTATGGCATGATGATCTTGTAAATATTTACAGTTTGATTTTATTATATAAAGCTGCTTGTACATTATAACAAATACATTCATTTTTTTTTAAAAATAAATTCTGGTCTGGAGATAACGTTGCTGGAAATGAAGAAACTGTTTCTAGAAGGAAAAGAATACAATATACTAAGTGTATCACAATGTATGTTAGAATTTATAATCCTTCAGTTTCAGTTCCAGACTCTTCAGTGTGGTCTTACAAGTGGCACTGGCCATCATTGTTTAAAGCAAGTCCTATGATTAAGCCTGATATTATGGGGTCAGAATACATAGCCTTACTGTATACCTAAACCTTGATGTATGCATTGCAGAATCTTGCAGATCCTCTCATTTAGTCTTCCAGGCATTTGAATAAGAAAACACATACCTAAGAAGGGGAAGTTACTTTCTCGGTGTCATGTAATTGCACTGGATATTTTTCTGGGAAGAATTTTCTCCAATAGGATTCATCTTTTTTATTGCTATGAATGTATTACAGATGAAAAGACATGGTACAGTCCCGCTCGCTGTACCAAAGCAAGATAATCATTGCATTTTATCTATAAATTAAAATAAGTCATCTTGGGGAATGCTTTCTGTCTACACCTGAGGAGAATGAATGCTTTCTGTCTATGCTAGATGTAGGGCTACATACACTGTGGAAGGAAATCTGTAGATCACTCCCCACTTCTTTTCCCACAGAATCTTATCCACCAATTTCCACAGCAGTAGGTTAATTAAAGAGTAAACTGAGCATGAAAAAAGATTAAAGTGGAATCCCTAAAAGTGTAGCCACTTTTGCCTGCACTTTAATTCCCAAGACAGAACTCTACTCCAAAAAATGTGTTACATCTCCTAGAATTATCTTTTAGAGTATTTTTCTAAACAATGCGATGTGATTTTAATATAAATTTTCAAATGTACTATTGGGTCAGTATAGGTACAAGACAGAAATCACTCAGATTATTTACAAATGAAGGAAATAAAGTCAAAGATCAGCTTCACGTTGTAACAGCAGCTGAGACGCTTAGAAAAACGTTTTGACTCAAGAGACTGTGACTGCTGTTGCCCAGGGCTCTGAGACCAAGCTTTCCTTCCATGTCTTTGAAATGAAAGTAATTTTATTTTCTGAATATTTTGTGAAAATTATCTGAGAGTAGCTATGCAAAGTGCCAATGCCTATAAATAAGAGTTCAGTCCATTAGTCATGTTGCCATTAAATTAAAAGAAACATAAACCCCACAAATAACTTTTCAAAGATGGATAATACGCAATATAAAAGAAGATCTTGTCAAGAGGTGTCTTCCCATCACCTCTCCCCAATTAGATCTACTTTTCTTTGTCTTGAAAGGATATCCCTAAACGCTATGTTTCCTAGGGGGATGCTTGTTAAATACTGGCTGTTCAGACTTCTTATGCTTCTAGAATTTCTTATAGCACTGTAGACCAGAGCTGTACTAGAACAGTTTCCATATAAATAATAAATAAGGTGCACACTTTGTGGTTCAAAGAGTCTGTGCCAATACAATCATTCCCCTGATTGTCCAATGTGGATCTATAAAAGTTTAATATCCTGAAGTAAACACTTAAGCACACTTACTATTAAATGTACATTTCTAATCTAGTAGAAATACTACCTGTTTTGTTTCACAGGATTTACCCTGACTAACTTCTTGTTTGTATCAACAAATTTTATATGGGGTCTGGTGATGTATGATGTGGCATTTTTACTAGAAAAGGAAGAGGCCTCAGACTGTTTTCCAAAGGACAAGAAAATATGCTTTAAAGCTCAACACTCTCAAGTTTCACCTTAAATGAAATTTAATCCCATAAAGAGTCTTTTTTAGGGAACCTTGAAGAGTATTGCTGCTGACACCTGTCAGAAGCATCGTTTTGATCATTAGTAGGGTCATTCTGTACCCCCTTCAGATATAAATTGTTTAATTTCAATATGTTTTATTTCCTCTTCAAAATCATCCCTTTAACCTACCTTTCAATGTAAAGTCTACATAAGTGGCAAGGTTTTATTCACCCATAGGATATGATTCTGTGGGTAAATCTAAAGAAGCCATCTTCGTAATCTCTTGGGAAATGGTAGTGGAAGACGTTTATAAAAGTCTTCCATAGACAGTGAATATAAATGGCTAGTGTGCACATAGGACTGTGTTCATGCAACAATTCTATTGAAGAATTGTTATAATGGCAAATGGAGAGCTTCAAAGCACATGAGAAGAAACAGGTTTTTTTAAAACCTGATAATAAATTTTAGGCGTATAAATATGACTAGAAATTGGAGATGTATATAGTCATTCTTGAAAAGTTTAAAGTAATCGAGTAAGAAAGAAAAGAACTAATGATCTTTTCAAAGCCATGAGAAAAGCATTAGATATTTCAATATGAGTCATGATGCCTTATAATTAAAAATACAATTAAACAAAAAAAGGTCTCAGACTAAAATTGGATAAGAATTTCATAATTATGAGTTGGGGCAAAACAAGTTTGTGCTTCATTTTCTATAAAAATTGGAGGAAAGTTATAAAAAGTATGCAACTATATAATACATTTTAGCATTAAAATCAAAGTAATATTGTTAACAACTTAATGTGCTGTCAAGGACATATGTATCCATATATGCATTAGATTTACATGCTTATATGAAACATTAACAAAATACATGAAGCACTGTTTTTGCAAATGTCAGACCTCCAGAAACAAAGAGAATCAACCTTGAAAGACAAGAACTAAGCAAAGTTTCCCATGTGACTGCCCTTGTGGCCTGAAGACTTTTCAGACCACAGCACAGGCAGGAAGACAGCAGAGTCAGGAAAGCATCTGAGTTAAAAAGACATTGTGGGAAATATAGAAAACTAAGCTGCAATTTACAAAAGACACAAGACCTACACAAAACCAGGACATCACAAGGGAGCAGAGAGACACCCCCTAACGAATTTTGCACAGTAGTAAGCAACTGTGCCCATAATCTGCAAACAGCTTTAAGACCAAAGGAATGACAACTCAGAAGATTTGGGAAAACAGTATTCAACACTTTTATAAGGTCAGAAACATTGTCCATTCCCACCAGCTGCACTAAAAAGCCCTTATGTCACTATAAAGGGTTCATTACCTTTAACTTGGGAATTTCTCTGTCATTTAAGGGATTGCAAAAGCAGGGCATTTCCCCCAAATAACTTAATCACCAAAGCTTGATGATAGTTATAGGAAAAGGATACATATCATCCAAAAGAGTCGAAATTACAATACTTTGTTTCCAATAAAAAATTTACCAGATATGGACAAGGAAGATGGCTTTATAGGTTGGTAATTAGCTAAAAAGGAAACATAGAAATCATAAGACTGAGAAATATTGTAACTGAACTGAAAACTTTGACAGAAGGTATAAGTTTTAGACTAGATCAAACAGAGGAATTACTGAACTATAAGGTAGGTCTCTGGAAAGTACCCAGTATGATTAATAAAAAGAAAGAATAATGGAAATGCTAGAGACAGTGCAAAACAACATCAGGAAAAGTAGCATATGAGTCATTAGTGTATCAGAAGGGTCCTCTTTTCTCCCTTCTGATGGGGACAGGAAGCACATTAAGAAATACAGTGGCAGAAAACCTCTCAAGAATGGGAAAGGGACTGCAACTCCAGATCTAGAAAGCTCAAAGGACAGAAGAAACCCACACTGACACACATCACATGTAAACTGTCACAATTAAAGAGAGAGGCTTAAAGGCAAAGGGAGAAAAGCAAAATGTTGCATACAAGGGATTTCCATATTGCCATGCCAATGAGATAATTTTCAGTATCAATCTAACAAAACAGAAGGGAGTGAAAAGATATATTCAAAATCTTGAAAGAGAAAAGCAAATCACAATGCTATGATTAGAATTTCTGTTTTTCAAAACAATGGAACATCAAGAGACTGCTAAGAAAAACAAATGCCAAGGGAATTTACCACCACTATTCCTACGTGGGAAGGAGACATCAACAGTTGCATGAAAATATAGCAATTGTAAAACTCACTGGTAAAGTATACTGTCTGTCTCAAAACAGTAGAAAGCTACTTTGCTGGTAGATAATTATATCTTTATTATGAAATTTAAAAGATGTTGAGACAAACCAAAGAAACAATTCTGTTGAAGTCTAGCTTAGTGAAACACAGAGTGTATAGGTGTAACTTACAAAGTATGGTTGAAAGGTCGTTTATAGGAACACGGGTGAATATTAGTGAAAATTGTGTCCCTATGGCTCCCTGAATGACATGACAGGCAGGCAACTGGAAACATCAAGGATCAGAGTCACCTTTCCCCAGCCATTGTTACTGCTTGAGTAACAGTGTGTCACTTCACCAGACTCCAAAGCAATGAAACTAACCAGTGATGGACTAAATAAAGCTTCTGAAAAACAAACCTTTTCTCTTCAGAAGTCGATTCTCTCAGGTATTTGTTACAGTAACAGACAGCTGAGTTAACACAGGTACATAATTGTTTGTGAGAAAAATAAGACTTTGCCTTTGAATACTTTTAAGTGTTTAGAACAAAAATTTAAATATAATTTTAAAGTTTATTCTCATTTGCAACAGTTGTAAAAAAAAAAAGCTTGTCCCGACTCTTATGCCAAGTTAGCTGCAGTCCCTAACTTTCCTAACTTTATTTTACCCTCTCTGGACACTTCTGTTACTGGACTTGTCATGTTCTTTATATTACTATGTAATTATTATTTAGGAACATATCTTATTCTTAAAGAAGGCTGATAGGATTAATAAGAACTGCAAAATAATTGTTGATGAACTTCCCTGAAATAAAAGTCATGAACTAAGCAACTTTCCAAGATGGATAACATTAACCAGCCCCGAAAATTACAATCCCAGCCTCACTGGTCTCCCGGCTGCTGCTTCTTTATAAGTCAGCTCCTCCATGAAAAACTCCCAGTGGCTTTCTTATCCATAGTCCTTATAATGGCTTGCACCGTCCTGCATAATCTCCTTCCAAATCTCATTTCCTAAAGTCTCTCCTCTGTGAACCCAACTGAAACAGCCTACAGCCTTTCATGAACGGCTGGCATCTTTCTGCTGCACAACTTTTGCAAACATTCTTTCTTTCTTTTGGAACATGCTTCCTTTAGACATCTTAGGAGTTCTGTTCCAGGTCCCCCAACCTTGTCTTGGAAGGTAGGAAGCTTGTGCCTACTTATCGCTGTGGAACGAACAATAATTTCTTACTTGCTTGCCTGTACTGCCCTCTGGCGTTCACTCAAGCACAAGTCCGTATCGCATAAGAACTGTGGCAGAGGCTTTTTTTTTTTTTTTTTTATTTATTAACTTGAGTATTTCTTATATACATTTTGAGTGTTATTCCCTTTCCCAGTTTCCGGGCAAACATTCCCCTCTCCCCTCCCCTTCTTTATGGGTGTTCCCCTCCCCATCCTCCCCCCAACAATCTAGTTCACTGGGGGTTCAGTCTTAGCAGGACCCAGGGCTTCCCCTTCCACTGGTGCTCTTACTAGGATATTCATTGCTACCTATGAAGTCAGAGTCCAGGGTCAGTCCATGTATAGTCTTTAGGTAGTGGCTTAGTCCCTGGAAGCTCTGGTTGGTTAGCATTGTTGTACATATGGGGTCTCGAGCCCCTTCAAGCTCTTCTAGTTCTTTCTCTGATTCCTTCAACGGGGTCCTATTCTCAGTTCAGTGGTTTGCTGCTGGCATTCGCCTCTGTATTTGCTGTATTCTGGCTGTGTCTCTCAGGAGAGATCTATTCGCTCCTGTCGGCCTGCACTTTTTGCTTCATCCATCGTTATTTTATCATCAATTTTTAAAATTGCATTTCAACTTGGATATAAAAATCACAAATATATTTTAACATATATACTTATATTTATAAAAAATTAAATGTTGATGATTTTAAGCAAATTGTTCAACTAGCCTAGTCTTTTAATTTAAAAACATTTTAGCTACGCTATTTATAGAAAATGTGGATTTCATCGTGACTTTTTCATACAACATGTTTTGCTTACATTCACTTCCATTCATCCTCTCTTTCCTCGAAATCTTTTCTTGCTTATCTATTTCCCCCTAATGCCAGCATAGTCTTTCTCTGAGGGGATAGCTTTGGAGATCTTGGCAGGATGTAGGCTACTGAGTGAGAGCAACTACACACAAAGGCGACAGGCTCAGACTTGAAGGGACTTGGAGAAATGGCCTCAGTTTTTCCTTTGACTAATTTGAGTATGTTTTGCTTTGGGGATTGTTCTATAAAGCTGTACGTTCATGTGGAAAAGGGTATTTCTGGAAATATAAAACTGGTTTAATCAATTGGTATATCATTTACATGTTTAATAGACAAGTTTTAAAGCAGACAGTAAAACATTTGACCTTCGAAGACATTTTATTTCAAACATCTAGTTTGAAAACCAAATTTTCCAGAAATCTGACAGTAAAGGCATTTTCTGTTATTTTTGTGTTATGTTCTGTTTTCAGTTTCCAAGTAATTTTATCCAGAATTTTGTGTTTCTTTCCTGAATCAATAAATACTATACAAAACAATGTAAAAATGGTTACCATTTCTCTTGCCTGCTCCCCTCACCTGGGGACAATTCCCCTGGAAAACCTCATTCAGGGATTCTCCCTGTTCATTTCATCCAGCAAAACGAGGCCAAGCACGTTTTAGTCCCTTGAGTCACTTTTGGACTTGGATGGGAAAGAAAGCCTTTAGAATCAGGATGTGACTAGATTAGGGAAATGCATTAGTGTTTTGAGAGTCAGGAGAAGGCACCTAGGGCAGAGCCTATCCCAAAGAAAATAGTGTCTAAAATGTTCATGGTTTTTATTAAAATAAACTTGAAGGAGAGGAAATGACTCAGCAAGTAAAAAATGCTTGGCAACCCAAGTTTGAGCCCCAGAATCCATGTAAACAGCCACATATGTTGTCACGCATCTGTAACCCCAACACTCCTTTGTTGACATGAGGCAGAAACAGATTTGCCCAGATGCTCAGTTAGCCTGAGTAAGTCATGCAATGCATCCTCAGTAACAAGAGATTCTGCCTCAAAAAGATAGAAAATGAGAACTGAGTCTTGAAGATTGTCCCCTGATCTACACACACACACACACCACATACACATGCATGCACACACATACACCACACATGTATGCACATACACACACACACTACACCACAATGCACACGTACTCACATATGCATGCATACACATTCTCATTCTCATACACACCATACACACATGCACACACATACCACGCACACTTGCATACACACATACTACACACACACCAAACGTTACTCACACACATACCACACACACAACACATACATACACTCCACACACTCCACACACACACTCCACACCACCACACACCACATACACGTTTATTAAAGATACATCAGTGTGGGCTTCAACACACCACACACACACACACACACACACACACACACACAAAACAAAACAGACCAACCAAACAAAATATGATCATTAAAGTGATTAAAAGTTGTACAGAACACCAGGCCTGGAAGTATAGCCAGCAACCCCAGATACTTGGAGACTGAGACAGAAAGATTACAAATTCAAGAACATTCTGAGCAACTTGGTGAGATCTTGTCTCAAAATTAAAAGGTAGAAACAGTTGGGGATGCAGTTTAGTACATGGTTAGCATGAGCAAGGTCCTGCATTCAATCCTACAAAAAAAGGAAAAGCAAAACAGACCACTGAAGCCTAAACGTCTTCTAATACTCACACATCTAAAGTAAATATACTGACATTTTATTCTGTTTCTTATTGCCAACAAAGTACTGAATACCATTACTGATATCTTAAATGTCTGTGGGCAAAAAGAGAGGAGAAATCATGACTCCACAAAATCCTGTAATCTGTCTGGGCTACAGAAGGTGGCAGAAGCGGCAAAGTGACCCATTTCTTATTAAGCACATAGTTCTCTGGGGCTACATACAATTATTAGATAGTGTAGAGTAACAAGAATGGTAATGTACGAGTTAATAAAGGTCATTAATGATTATGGACATCAGTTCTGTGAAGCCTGTGACACAGTGAGACTCTTGAAGCAGTTTTATGAGAGGCTGATCAGACTCCTTCACTGGTCCTTGCTGAATTGATGGAAGGCCTATAGCTATAATAATACCTATTATTAAAACGACTAGGGATGATCATTTATCCAGATGTGATGATGCAAAACCATAATCTTAGTACTTTGAAGGTAGAGGCAGAAGGATTAGGAGTTAAAAGTTATTTTCTGGTACATAATAAGCTCAAGGCAAGCCTGATCCACTTGAGACACATCTCAAAAATCAATCAATCATCAATCAATCAATCAATCATTTAGTAAATAACCTTATACAGAAAAATTGTATTTTACTATCAAAAAAGTATCAACAACACTAAATGATTATTTAGTTTATCATACTATTTCTTAACATGAAATATAAAATTTATACCCAAACAGTTCTTTAAATAATCCTTCTGTCTTTATCTGAAAGTGTTTTTCAAATATCAGAGATGCCTTTCCTATTATGAAAAGATATTAAATATTTGTATTTTCAGAATTCAAAATTATTTTACTTTAGAATTTGTTAATAATGCTAATTAAAGTGTTACATGTAATACTAAATGCGTGTTATTTTAAATGTTCATTTGAGATAGAAAATTTTAGAAAATCTCTACATTAGTTATAATACTAAAAGAATCAAACATATTTTTTATACTAAGGAAGTATGTAATATGTGGACTGACCCAGGGCTCCAACTGCATGTGTAGCAGAGAATAGCTTTGTTGGGACACCAGTGGAAGGGGAAGCCCTTGATCCTGCCAAGGTCGGACCCCCCGTGCAGGGGAATGGAGGGGGGGAACACCCATATGGGATGGGGAGGGGATAGGGGCTTATGGACAGGAAACCAGGAAAGGGAATAACATTTGAAATGTAAGTGAAGAAATATATCTAATAAAAAAATAGAACAAAAAGAACAAAAAGTATGTAAACACAAATTCATGCTTTGTTGCTAGCTATGCATGCCTTCAATAAACTATCAGGGACAAAAATTGGCAAAATCAGATGATTGGTAAAGATAAACCCAACAGACTAATACCTAGGAGGATACCCTCCAAAGATGAGGTCTTTGCATAGGAAGTTACTGGATACCTTCCAGTTCCTGGACTTTCTTTCCAGGACCATGTAGCACTAACTTAGTAAAAGGAGGAAAAGACATTAGTAAAAAGCTAGCTACTGACTTATTACAGATTCATGAGAAAGTTACAAAGGTCATTTAATTCACCCCCAACCTGAGGTTTTAGTACCAGGTCATTGACTATATATAAAACTTTTCTAGTTTAGAATCATCTCTGTCCTCCCTCTGAAGTGGGATTGAGACCCTTCTGCTTGTCTAACCTTGATTTCTGTAGATTGTGTCCTAGGTATTCTGTACTTTTTTTTTTTTTGGCTGATATCCACTTATTAGTAAATACATACCATAGGTATCCTTTTGGGACTGAGTTACCTCACTCAAGATGATATTTTCTAGTTCCATCCATTTGCCTGCAAAACTCATAATGTCCTCTGTTCCTAATAGCGGAGTAGCTGAAAGCAATCACAGGGGACAGAGGGAGGGAGGGACGTGGGTGAGAGAGGAGACAGAGAGGGGAAGAGGGAACCATGATCAGGTATTGGGCAAGGGGGAACAGGACTGAAGCCCTGAGGGTCAGCAGAAAGAATGGAAACAGGCAACCTCGGGAGGTAGGAGGTATGAGAGGGAACCCTCTAGAATGAACCAGAGACCTGGGAGGTGAGAGACTCTCAGGACTCAAAGGGAGAGGACCTTGGATGAAGTGCTCTAGAATGGGGAAGGGGAACTTGTAGAGTCCACCTCCAGTGGAGAGACAGGACATCAAGTAGAGAGATGAGGCTGCCATCCCACGATCAAAAGCGCTGACCCAGAATTGTTCCTGCCTAAAGGAACTGCAGGGACAAAAATAGAGAAGAGCATGAAAGAAAGGAGGTCTAGTGACAGGCCCAATTGGGGAGGCCCCAAGGCCTGACACTGTTACTCATGCTGTGCTTGCAAACAGGACCCTGGCATGGCTGCCCTCCAAGGGGCCCAACAAGCAGCTAAAGAGTCAGATGCAGATACTAGCACCCAACTAATGGACAGAAGCTGGGGAACCCTATGGTTAAATTGGGGGAAGGCTGGAAGAAGCTAAGAAGGAGGGTGGCCCCATGGGAAGACCAGCAGTCTCAACTGACCTGGACCCCTAGAGATCTCTCAGACACTGAGTCTCCAACCAGGTAGGAAACACCAGGTGAAATGAGGTCCCTGGCACATGTTCAGCAAAGGACTGCCTGGTCTGGCCTCAGTGAGAGAAGATGTACCTAACCCTGGAGAGACCTGAAGACCCAGGAAGTGGGGAAATCTGGAGATGGGGTGTGGGTGGGGAACTGTAGGTGGTATGGTATGGGTAGCAGTCAGGGGGCAGACCAGGAGGGGGATGAAGACTGGACTGTAAAAAAGGATTAAAGATTAAATTAAAAAGTAAAATAAAAAAGAATCAGCTCTCTCTTTGCATTACAGTCTGGCCCTTTCACAGAAAGCTACCCTGTGCTTGCATAGCTGGGTGGGCCTAATGGAGACGTGTACTGATTTTTTTCTTTTACTTAGCCCAAGCTAAGTAAACAAGCTTTCAGCAACATCCCAGTACACTGATAAGGTAAAGGAGTTCACCTGTTAAATTTGGGTACATTTAACTCTGTATTTTATAAACATCCTCTGCTTCACCTCTCTCCAGAAATAAACAATATCTCTCTACTCTTGTTAAAGGCAGTAGACAGACAGGTTCTGATATAAATTAAACTCAATTGTAGATAAAAGAAAAATGAGTAAATGTTCTAAAAGAGAACAGATAAAGAATAAAAAAAGACTATAGGTGTGTGGGAAAGGAGAACCAAAGGAACTGGAACTGGAGTAACATAGAAATGGAAAGTTCTAGAAGTAGTGAATGAAAAATTACTGAAAATGCATGGCTAGACAATATACATTTTGTAGAATTTTCTTCTTCTTCTTCTTCTTCTTCTTCTTCTTCTTCTTCTTCTTCCTCCTCCTCCTCCTCCTCCTCCTCTTCCTCTTCCTCTTCCTCTTCCTCTTCCTCTTCCTCTTCCTCTTCCTCTTCTTCTTCTTCTTCTTCTTCTTCTTCTTCTTCTTCTTCTTCTTCTTCTTCGTCTTCTTCTTCGTCTTCTTCTTCTTCTTCTTCTTTGTTCAAGCATAAAGTTTGAGAGTTGCTTTTAGAGTCTTGCCTGCTGCAGGTCAAAGCCAGCTAGAGTTTGGTCAACTCTTAGAGCAGGAAATAGCATTCAAAGAAATCCTTTGCATTACAGGGGGATTCAGAATACATATTCTTAGTTAAGGCAAAGAATGGATTTTCTTCTTGTAGAATAAGTATAGTTGCTTCATTGAAAAATCTTCAACAAGGGTTTCAAATAAAGATTTCTAGCCACTGTACAATTTAAGAGTTTTCAAAGGGGTAGGGTCAAGGAGGGTAAATAGCATGACCAGATACATGATTGCCCACAGTGAGAGATGCGCTTAGGAATAAGCATGATCACATTGTCATTAATAGTAAAAAGCAATACCCCTTGTAAAGTCCCTTGAGCTATTTGGGAAGCTGAGGAAGTGATTCTCTGATGACTAGGGAGCAAGTGATATATTCTTGGACTGAGAAATACTAGATTTGCTATGTGGAAGAACATGGCATGTGTGCTTGTGTACTATAAATGTATGCATATGTGCCTGGATGTCCATGGGTGACCATATGAAGCAATGCCCAAAGTCTTTGTGCAATTAAACTTTGTAAATGCTGTATATTTGTAAATACCATACAAAATTTTAGCTACTTATACTTATTTCATGCTTAAATTTTTATTTATCTAGGTTCTTATATTTGAAAATGAGGCAAAAATATAAAAATATTAAAAATTTCATAAAACCAAATGAATATAAAAGGAGTCTGAGTCTTTTCCTTGAACTGATGGAAGACAAAAACATAGCACAAGTAAAACCAGACTTGAGGAAAAGAAAGAGATACTAAGAGTGAAAAATCTCTGGGAAACATTCAAAATTTCAGGGTCTCGGTTTTTTTAATTGGGTTTGTACTTATACACGAGTACCTGAATGTACACATGCACACAACAACATACATAAGTGGTGTCCACCAAATCCAGAAAAGGTGTCCAATTCCATGGAATTGGAGTTCCGGACATATGGGTGCTAGGAACCAAACCTGGGTCCTTTGTAAAAGCAGCAAGTGTTTGTGTATGTGTGTGTGTGTGTGTGTGTGTGTGTGTGTGTGTATGTATGTATGTGTGTGTGTATGTGTGTGTATGTATGTGTGTGTGTGTATGTGTGTGTGTATATGTATGTGTGTGTGTGTGTGTGTGTGTGTGTGTGTGTGTGTGTATAGAGAACATTGGGTGTCCTCTACCACTTTTCAATGCACGGTCTCTCCTTGAACTCAGGGTTTATGTTTTCTAGACAGGCTGGTGTCCAGTAAGTCCCAGAAGTTCTCTTTGGTCTACTCCCATTTGGGTTGAGATATGTAAGAGCTGGCAGACATGCCTAGCTTGTTACGTGGCTACTGGTATCTGAACTCAAATCTTCAAAAATGCCCACTTGAACACTTAACCACTTGAGCTATCTCTCCATCTCTCGATCTAAGATTTTTTTTTTTAGGAACCAGGTAACATATGAGTTCCTGGGGTGGGGTGGGGGGCAGTTAATAGAACATAAAAAAGTTGGGAGTAGTTGGAGTTGAAAGGAAGCACCCAGAAAGCTGAGGGAGAATTTGCCTATGTTGCCCCTCCCCCATTCTCAGAAGCCCTTTGTGATGTGGAGTCCTGGCTTTGTGATGGAGAGTCTCCAGCTCTGTGATGTGGGCCTGAGTTATCCTTTAGCTCCCAGGAAGAACTCCCAACAATGGGATTCAGATGGAGAATCTTCCCTCTCTTCCGGAAAGCATTTACACCACATGGCTGAGCCTCAGCTCCACTATATGGGCAATGGACATGATCCTTGCCTTTGTGTGTGGACTGGGGCTCTACCTCCTGTTACTTCCTTTTCTTGAGAGTCATCTGTCTTCACCTCCATCAGATACAAATTTCACCAGGAAGGTGAGAGACTCTCAACTTAATTTAACAGAATTCTCTCTCTCTCTCTCTCTCTCTCTCTCTCTCTCTCTCTCCCTCTCTCCCTCCCTCTCTTTCTCTCCCTCTCTCTCTCTCTCTTTCTCTCCCTCTCTCCCTCCCTCTCTTTCTGCATTTCTTTCTTAGTTTTTAAATTAGCATACAAAGAATTGGTTTGATAATAGGATCTCCAAACAAAATTTGTTTTTCTTGATTGTCTGCTGTCTTCCACCCACCTCTCCTCCTTTGTCTCCTTCCTTACCTTGTATTCCTCCAGTCCCCACAAGCTTCCTTTTGGTTTTCAAGTCACATGCATCTTTTCATCTACTTCACCTACCTCAACACCACATTTTATTACTAATTTCTACTTTTCCAAATCAAGTACACAGATGGACAGCTGGGAAGCAATCTCCAGAGAGAACAGAAGTCTATTCTCCTGGGAACTGGTGGGATAGGGTTGAGAGCAGTCACCATAGCCTCTATCTGGAGCTCACAGTGTGTCTGTGGGGTGTGCTGGAGTGCCGTGGCTTCATGTACAGGATTAGGATTCTTGAAATAGTCGGGGACGTCTGAAATAGGACAAGCATTGAGCACTAATTCACACGTCCTCTTCTCCTGAACAAGCCTTTCCTCTGTGATGGGTTGTCTGAGGGCTGTGCTGAGCCTCCACAGGCATAAGATAAGAGGCCAGAGCTCAAGACATCTAGCTTAAAGAAGCAGAATTCGACCTGGCAAGTATGAAGCAGCTGCAGGAATTTGGCTCTTGAGCAGAAAAATGACAACTGTAGACATCCATGGTTGGTCTCACAGTAGAAAATCCTCCTTCCAGTGTGTGTGTGTGTGTGTGTGTGTGTGTGTGTGTGTAATGTATCTGTGTAAGTGAGCATTGTATGATATGTATCTGTGTATAATATGCATTATGTATTGTGTGTGGTGCTTATGTGCGTGTGAAGGGGGTGCATGTGTTTGTGCATCTATTAGGAGGGCAAAAAAGAATATCATGTGTTCTCTATAACCTTCTCCTTATTTTCTTTAGACACAGACTTTGCAGCCCTAGTGCTATGAGAGGCAAGGATAAGGAAGGATTTCTGGAATTTGTTGTCTCCCAGCCTAGCTCCAAGTTTGGAGCTACTGCCTCTGCTTCCCATAGCACTAGGGTTCCAGGCACATGCAGAAATACACCTGACTTTTTACATGAATGTTGGAATCTGAATTTAGGTCCTTACACAGCACGTGTTCTTACCCACTAGGTCATCTCCACAGCTCCCCTTTTTCTTAAAGAAAGAAAACTTGTTGGGGAAAATGCTCGGTAAAGTGCTTGCCTTGCAAAAATGAAGATCTGAATTTAGATACTCAGCACCCAAGTAGAAAGCCGGGCATAGTGATGTGTGCTTGTAGTCTCCTGCTGGGAAGACAAATATAAAAGGATCCCTGAAGCTTCCTCAACAGCCAGTCTAGCTGAATTAGTAAGAAACTTTAAACTTTATTTAGGCAGAGTGACAGGAGAATATTGACATGGATATCTGGTCTCTCTGGTCTCTCTCTCTTCTCTCTCTCTCTCTCTCACACACACACACACACACACACACACAACACACACACACACACACAGAGAGAGAGAGAGAGAGAGAGAGAGAGAGAGAGAGAGAGAGAGATATGGGGGCAGTGGGAGAATAAGTATTTGAACTCATTTTTAAAATGTCAAGTTAAAACAACAAAATCCAGGTTTGGTAGCACATTTCTTTAAACCCGGTACTTGAAAGGCAAAGGTAAGTTTAAGTCTAATGTGGTTTATATAGTGAATTCCAGACCATCCAGCCCTAGAGAACTGTCTTAGCTGTTAAGAACACTTGCTGTTCTTCCAGAGGAACCAAGTTTGCTTCCCAGAGAGCATATCCCAAAACCACCTATACTCCAGGAGCTCCAACACGCCCTTCTAGCCCCCGCTCGTGGTCAGACACATATCACACACACATACCACATTGGATTTTAAAATTCATGAATATTGAATATTGGCAGCTTCTCTAGATGAGATTGAGAATCTTTATCTCTGCTTCATTTCTCAGCCTCAGATACAGATGACCTGGCAGAGCCAGTACATGAAAAAGTTTAGGAATCATTGTAGGAACGATGCAAAAGGTAAGTCAGTCTCTGCCAGTCGCTTTCTTGTGAGGAGCTAACACCATCTTTCCCAGGTGAGTTACAGAGGTCTAAGAGGGAGGTTCCTGGGAAAGAAATCAGAATCCCATACTCAGGTTCCTGGATTAGAAGAAAGCTATGACCAGCCAGATGACAGGTGTTCCTAACAGGGAGGTCTCTAGACTCTTAGGAACAATGTTACCAGGGTTTGGAGGTAGGACCTTGAGTAAAGCTGTTTCTTTCTTGAGATGACCCAATCCTTTCTTCCATATATCAGCTAGAAGGATCATGGAGGGTGACAGCTGTGAGAGCTATTAATAAATGATTAAGTGCTGTTTATCCATGTACCTTGAAAGCTTTACAGATCATGGATCACATGACCTTGAATGCTAGTGAGCAGATTCTGGAGTCTAATCTTGTAATCTTTTCTAATGGGATACCCACAAATTTAGCTTACTATAATAACCTTCCACCATCATAACCCACTCTCCCTAATTTCCAGCTTGGGAAGAATGCCTGAAAAAGCTGAAAGAAAAAGAAAAGGATGAATTATTTCTAGAAGAAATGAGCCCAGGACACCATTTGAACTCTTTAGGGAATATGTTTAACTCAGCAAGTGCTAAACAAGACAGCACTACCTTGTCACCCTTCTGGAACCTGAAAGAAAAATCAGAAGAGCAGATGGCCACTCAGAAACTATCATATCCCAAGATCTCAGGGGACCATTTACAAGAGAAATATGACCAGCTTTACTGGGGTCTCCCTTCTCTCCACAGTGAATCTCTAGTAGCTGCTGCCTGGATCCCTCAGACAACGTCAACTCTCCCTTCTCCCTTTTTCTTATTCAATGTCATCTCAAGTGTTTATCCAATTCACCTGCAGGATAAAATGTCTCCAGTGCTTCCCCACACACATCCTCTGTCCTATCTGGACCTCCAACCTCCACCCTTAATTCTGTCTCCACTTGAATTTCAGTCCCCAGCTTTGAATCAAGTCCATTTTCAATCCCCTCTCCCAGTACTACTACCCTCTTCTCTACCCTATAGTAGGGATTCTGGAGCATGTTATTCTCAATCACAAAGTAAGCCACACTGCCCCACAACTGAAATACAATACAGAGAAAGGCCCTTAGTTACAAAACAACTAGAAAGTAGATTGACTTTACCCTTGATGGTCCAGAAATCTCAAGACGCTTATAGCATCTTGGCCCCCAACCCTTCCCATGACTGGGCAGTCCCTATCTTTCCTGATAATTTCCCCATAAGCTGTGAGCTCCGGGATAAACTGGAGCAACACATTCAAAAGTGGTTCATTCAACACCAATGGTATTTTCCCCCTGAGATCCAAGAGTCTGAGGAAGTGATGGGGCTTCAGAATTCAGTAACAGAAAATTATCAAATCAGAGACCAACCTTGCACCTCACAAGCCCATATGTCTACTGGTGAACACAACAAGCAGGGCCAGAAGGTGAAATTTCAGCTAGAAAATGAATCTTGCAAAAATCTGGGACCTATTCTAGGAAAAGGCCCAAAAGATCCAGTAAAGGGCTTGGAAAAAAATGTAGTAAAGGTTCAGGGGGCAAACATTTTGGAGCCAGAAAGAACTTTAGTTAAGCACTTCAAGAGTGATTCCAGAAATGACTCATCAAATTACATAGACGAAGATCTAGAAAACAACTGGAAAGCTAATTTTGGTACAAAGTCAGGGCAGATAAATCAAGGTCTGACCCCTCTGAGTATGCGACAATCCTGGCTTGCTATGAACGATAGCTTTTGTGACACTGACATCCATATGGAAAGCAGAAATTTAACAGCCATAAAGAGTTCAGAAAAGTTCATGTGCTCTCGAGAGAAGCTTGCCTTTCTCAACCCAGAAACTCGACAGACCCTGGAGGAACATGTTGTAAGGTTTTGGGTGAAGCACAGATGGGGTCTACCCCTTAAGATGCTCAAGCCCATAAACCTTTTCAAGTTAAAAAGTACTGAGTCCTTGCCTTTTACACTCTGTACCCAACCTTCCTCAACCAATTCTGTACATAGGACCAATTCAGCGGTTGAGGTAGTCAGATTCCTAGGAAAACCATGCTTGAGACAGATAATAATTAAGGATTCTTCACCACCACCGGGGAATCTTCTCCTTTTCTCATCTCCTTCCTGTAAGAGGGCGGCAATTAGACGGCCTCCCTCTGGTGTTGACCATGAGCCTTCTGTAGCCCTACCAAACAAACCACAGAGTGCGTATCTTGCAGAAACTCTCGCTTATAATTTTATGGAAACGCCCACTCAGAGTGGGGGTGTCTTAAACGACGAGATGGAGACTGAAGAAGTCCTTTTACTGCCTAGAATGACTTGTGCCCCAAATCTAAGGGCACACAACCCTCAGGCAAAAGTTGTTAGTGAGTATCCATATAATGTGGAGACAGAATTAACAGGCCAGCCACAAATTTATACCACTTCTGTGCTCCTTCCAAAGCATTCCAGGAGCATGTCTCTTCCTGTAGACACTTTGACTTCAAATGCATTAGGTGACATTGTGATGGTAGACGGGGGCAATGGCCTGGTGCAGCAGAGACCCAGTACTCCAAAGCATCAAGTCTCACAGAAGGGCCAAATCAAGATGTTGGTCCCTACTTATCAAGGAGAGGACACTAAGAGACAGAGTGAAAGAAAGTATGAAGACATGTCCAAGTTCAGCCCAGTCACGGAGAGAAAAAACAACTTTGAAAACCAATACTATCAGGCCCTTCCAAAAACCACACAGGTTCTTCCAGAAAGCCTCTTCCAAAGACTTTTAAGCCGATTTCTACCGCGGGTTCACCCCAAGAAAACAATCAAAGGGCAGGAATGTCATCCCCAAAAAGATAATCCTACAGCAGCCACTGCCCAGAACCAACGAAGGCAAGTGAGAAAGCAACCATATATGGATGACAATGTTACTGAGGCCCAGAAACTTATGACAACTGTTGGACAGATGTTAGAAAAGAAAATGATGCAACATCAACACCATGCTTCAAACGTCAACCAGCCTAGGGTAGTTCCTCCAGGCCCTACTTCTTGGTTTTCCCATGGCCACATGCCAGTCTCCTGCTTAAAGCGAAGAAGACCACCCAGTTTCCCAGCCAATTCCTTATGTCAGAGGCGTTATATACAGGGCAGGCACAACAGAGGCCAACTGCCTCAGAAAAGTGTACAATTTAGCCAGAAACCACAGATCCTACGGAACCCCCGTCACATGTACCCCAAGTCAGCTTTGAACGTAGAGAATTCTTCCCAGAATAGAACAACAGTGCCAAGAACCCCAAATCAACATCTTTGTTGTCCTAGGCACTGTGCCTTCCAGAGAAATGTCTGTAGAGAACTAGGACATCCCTCCGTAGTTTTTCCTAATAGGAAAACATAATTGAAAGAAAAAGATTAGTGAATGTAAAAATTATTTTTCTCATGTTAGTACATTCAAGATACTTAATGTAGCCCAAAATACATGTTTTCCCCCATAAAAGGGTAGTGGTTTCTGTCTGTTCCATGTTTTATATGGGCCTTGGCTTCCAGCAGTGGGGGCGATTCACAGACATAGTATAAGCCCACCTCCACAGAGAGTCTTAATATCAAAACACTTGCCAGTGTTGGGGAAGACAGTACTATGGGTAAGATGACTGCTGCAAAAACATAAAGATCTTAGCTCACATCTCTATCATACATGTGTAAAGCCAAACGCAGTGGCGCACAGTTTTAATTCTAGTGCTAGAAAGAAAAAAAGAGATCCCTGGAGCTCACTGGCTAGATGACTACTCCAATGTGTGAGCTACAGTGACCCTGCATCCAAAAAAAAAAAAAAAAGAAAGAAAAGAGAAAAAGCTACTAAGGAAGATACTCAAAAAACTGACCTCTAGTCTTCATATACATTATGTACACACCCATGTCTATTTGCACACACATGTGCCCACACACAAAGATGACTTGATAAGGAAAATAGAACATTCCATCTTATCAGCTTTAATTTACCTTTCCATTGCTTTATCTTAACCTTAAACTTTAGCCTGACAGAGACATCTTATGCTTCCAAAATCCCCCAGGGGCTCTAGGCAGGGTCAGAGCTAATTTTTTTTCTTGTTATAAAATAGACATTAAGTTTGAATTATGCTCTGAGCTCAGAAGCAAGAGGAAAGCTTTCCCATAGACAACGTCTGCCTCTGGGAAGACTCTTCTCATGGAGAAAGGTAGGGATAGTGATAGACCCTAACAGTTTCACTTAAGGAAAATTTAGCCATATGCTAGGTATCTCCCTGTATTCCTCATGCTGTAGAATAGCAGAGGAAAGAACTTTCCAGATCAGGATGATGATAACATTTAGGGAGACCACTGAAGGTCATATCTTCCCCAGAGGAAGACTAGTCCTACAGTTCACTTAACTCAGTCAATTTCATAGCTAGCTCAAGTTCAGGGAGGTATTCTAGGTGAATGAAGGACATGATTGAGAGTTTAGAACTGTAGACTGAGGACAGGATACAAGGAATTGAAAACCTTGGAACTAAAGAAGCATGAAGGTGCTATAAATGTGCTATAAACACATTTGTTTGTTTGTTCCCTTACTACTGGAAGACAAGAGGAGGAGGACTTTTTATTTAGAGGCCAAATGGTTCATCCTGGTCACACATGTATCCCATCTATGTTCCTTGGTCTCCGACCTAGAAAAGCCATAAACTAAACAAAACAGACTGCATTGGAATAAAAACTAATTGGGGAAGATAAAATTTATTAACCTTGCATATAACTACATTTCTAATCCTAGAAAGAATGATTTTACAAAATACATCAGGACTGGTAGTCTGTTGTGTATATATACCATACCAGGACTATTACAAATAGAGAAGTAAAATTTTACAAGGGTGGGGGGGATGACAAGTTTTTGCACTTTATCCTTGTTTAGTCCAGAGACCAATAGGAAAGAGACAATTAGAAAGGGTATGCACTGTCAGTAGCTTGTCACACCCTCCCCAGTGTAGGAGGCTACAGGAGAGGTCTATGCTCTACTCTTTGCTTCTAGCATTCATTTCTAGTGGGCCCCGTCTAGTGAGAATTTTGGTTTCTTTAAAAATCCAGTTATGTCATATGAATATGTTTTTGTTTTAATCCCAGGTGTGGGGGGAAAAGGAGGCTGCTTGACAGCAGCTGATTAAGATTGGCCTTGTGCTCTAGCAGGGGCTTGGTTTTGCCAGCTGCAGATAGTTTCTTCAGGTGTGTGGTGTTTGATATTCTGGGAGCTTTTCAGAGAATATAAATGTCAGAGCCCTGAGAAGGGCCAGGGACCCCAAGCTGAGGAGACTGCTGCTCCTGCTGCTCCTGCTGCTCCTGCTGCTCCTGCTGCTCCTGCTGCTCCTGCTGCTCCTGCTGCTCCTGCTGCTCCTGCTGCTCCTGCTGCTCCTCTTCCCGCTTCTGGTTCCTGTTGCTCTGGTTTGTTAAGTGATCCTGAGTAAAGAGACTAGAAGAAGAAGTGAGATATCCTGATGACAAAGATTAGATTTGCCTCAAGGAACCTGACATGGAACGTCTGAATCAGCGGAAAGTAGTCTAGAGAGGTCTATGCTCCCTTTTGCCTCTTTCTTTCATTCCTACCTAGTGTTGGGCAGTTGGAAGGGATTAGAGTGTAATAAGGGTTAGAGGGGTAGTAGATATAAGAACCCAATAAAGCATCTCCACCCTAAAGACCTACCTATAAGTGGTGCCAAGAGGTAGGGCTAGGCAGAATAGGAAACTTGGTTTCTAATGACATAAAGGAAGCAGCAAGGGAAGAAGGAATGAATATGCTGTGTCAGGAGATTACTATGGCTACTACAGCTAGGCTCCCTCTTGCTTCACTCCCAGACAATATTTTGTATATTTTCTTATTATTATTCCTATCTTTTGTCTCAAAAAAGTCAAGCAAATGGCTGGGCAATTGAAAAAAGTTCAAGTGGGTATGGAGGAGTCTGAGGAACAAATAAAAAATGGGTGAAAAGGAAAAACCAGAAGGATACATTAAGGGCAAAGTCATTCTGGTAAAAAGAATGGGTGGGGGGTTCGGGATTTAGCTCAGTGGTAGAGCGCTTGCCTAGCAAGCGCAAGGCCCTGGGTTTGGTCCCCAGCCCCGGAAAAAAACAAAACAAAACAAAACAACAACAACAACAAAAACGGGTGGATTTGATTTAACTCATTTCCCGAAAATCTTAGAATTCAGAATGGTCACTTCAGAAGGTTACACAATTTATAAGAATTGGTAAATTTTTTCAAGTAAAGCAAAGTGTATGGGATTAAATATGTGGAACCAGAAGGGCAAAAAAGGAAGTTGAGACTTTAAGTGGCTGACATACTCATGAATTTATGGATATTGGATCTTTTACAACAATGGGGTACTAAAATTAATCCTGCAATCCCAAAGACTGTTCATGATGAAATTATGGGGGAAATGCTAGTTGCTCCTAGGGACAGTATTGATATGTCATCAAAAATAATCACAGTGACAATTGTCCAGACACAGGACATCACAGGGATTGAGTTTCCAGATTGATAAGAAGGCCACTGCTGAAATACCCATAATTCTACCCTTAAAATGGTGAACTTACCAGTCTGTGTGGGAAGATCAGTGGCCTTTAGCAAAGATTGCAGGCGCTTAAATAGTTGGTACCAGAGTAGCTGAAAGCTCAACATATAGAAGAGTCTACTGGCTCATGGAAGTCCCCCTGTTTTTGTTATAAAAAAGAAAATAGGTAAATAGAGATGTCAATAGATTTAAGAGTGGTGAAAAGCACAATTCAACCAATGGGTCCTTCACAGCCTGGAATTCCTTTACCTTCTTTATTATATAAGTCATGTCCTGTGATAGTAATCAATTTAAAAGATTGCTTTTTCACAATCTTGATAGGGAAAGATTTCCTTTCTCAGTACCTACTTATAATAGTGATCATTGGAAAGTTCTTCTACAATAAATGTTAAATGGTCCAAATTTGCCAATATTTTGTGCAACAACCACTAGAAATGATTCCTAGGCAATTTCCTCAATCTATTATTTATCATTACATGGATAATATTTTGTTGGCTGATTCTGATGCAGATACTTTAGAAAAAATGTTTTAGGAAATACAAACAATTGCCATGCTGGGGATTACAGATTGCTCCTGAAAAAATATAGAGGATATTTTGTTAATTATTTGGATTATAAAATAAGTCAACAAAAATTGGGCCAGAAAAAGATACATATCCATAGAGATTAGTTGCAAACTCTTAATGATTTTCAAAAAATTAATTCGATATATTGAACTCTGGCTTACAACTCAATTAACTACTCACAAGTTAAGTAATTTGCTTCAAATGTTAACAAAGAGGTTTGGACTTAAACAGTCCAAGATGGGAGAGAGAGAGAGAGAGAATGAATCTCTGATAAAACAAAAAACCATATGATACATATGTAGACCAAGTTGATCCTAAACTTGATTATATTTTGGTTATTTTGCCTTCAACTCATTCTCCTTTGGGACTCATTGTGAAAAGGGAAGATAGTATTATGGAGTGAATTTTCTTAGCACATAAAATAAAAATTAAAGACATAGAATTTATTTTTTATTTATTCATAAAAGGTAGAAGAAGACATGTCAGGAATAGACATGGCTGAAATTGTAGTGCCTTTTACTAATGCTGAGGCTATGCCATTATGGATAATCAATGATTGACTAAGAACTTATAGTAACTATTTGGGAGAAAATAATAAATAACCAAAAGCAAGCACCTGCAGTTTATATAAAGAACTAATTGGATTATCCCACCTATTGTAAGAGAACATCAATTACTGAAGCACCTACATTTGCATCAGCAAATAAGTTGGGAATGGCAGGCTATAAATCAGAAAAGCTAAGCAAAGTAATCCAAAGCCCATATACCAGTTCGAAAATCAGAGTTGTAGGCTATCCTTATACATTTTCCTGAATCTCTTAATTATTGACTCTGAATATGCAGAAAGAGTTTATTTTGCATATAGAAACTGTTGAATTTGTTCCTGATGGTTCAGAATTAACCTTATTCGTGCAATTGCAACAGGCAATCAGAAATAGAAACTATCCATTGTATACCACATGTATTTGGTCTCATATAGGCTTGCCAGGTTAATTAGCACAAAGAAATGAAGAAATGATCAATTATTAATAGGAAATGTGTTAGAAGCCTCAACATTTCATGAGAAACAAATGCTAACAATAGAGATTTGAAGTTGTTTTCATTCACTTGGCAACAAGCCAAAGAACTTTTAAGAAAATTGTCCTATTCTTCTCTGTATAAGCAAATTCCATTACCCACTAGAAGTAACCCTACAAGAAGTTAAATCTAGCATATTAGCATGTATATTTGTTTCATTTTGCAGATTTAGAAAAGTAAAGTACACCATACCACTAAAGCATCTTTGGGGTTTCAATGAGCAATGACTTTGAGTTGTGAAAAGCTGATTCTATAATTACACATTTATTGGAAATAATGGTAATTATGGGGATGCCTGCACAAATTAAGACTGATAATGAATGCCCCTACATAAGTCTGCAGTAAGATGAAGCAATTCCTTGCATATTATAAAGTACATTACAGTATACCACACAATCCTACAGGACAGTTATAAAAAAGATCTAAACACACTTTTAAAAATTAGAAATGCAAGTTAGTAGTTAGTCATCTATAATAAACTTACTTATAGTTATTGTATTAGTCAAGGTTCTCTAATCACAGAACTCATGGAATGTCTCTATATATTGAGGGAATTTATTGTGATGACTTAAACAGTTTGTAGTCCAACTAACCCAACAATGGGCAGCTGTGAATGGGAAGTCCAAGAATCTAGTAGTTGCTCAGTCCCACTAGTTGTTTCAACTTGTACTCCTGGAAGTAGGTTCCAACAGATGTGCTGGCAAGTAAGTGCAAGCAGTGCAAGAAGAGTGAATTTTTCTTCTTCTACTGTCCTCATGCAGGCCTCCATCAGAAGGTGTGGCCCAGATTAAAAGTATATACAGCCCCACCTGGATCTGAGACTTGCTTTGTCCCAGGCTGGCCTTGAACTCAAGAGATCTCCTTGCCTCAGTCTCCTGGGATTAAAGGTGTGGACTACCTTTCCTGGGCCTAAGCTTTTCATGGCCACTACGCCTCAAGATCTCCATGCAAAGATCCAGGTTAGAAACCTGTGTCTTTCAGCCTCAAATTCTGGATCACAGGTGTGCCCTCCAATTCTGGATTGTAGATCATTCCAGATGTAGTCAAGTTGACAACTAGGAGTAGCCATTACAGTCATGTTAAGTACTAGTTTAGTTAGTTACAGAAATAAGCTTTATTTAGCGTCCTGTATATGTTTCCAAAGTTAAACAGTAAGTAAATAGCTAGCGACAGGCAGTTTGTCTATTCAGATATACTTTGGATAGATAGGTAGTCCTCGAACACTTCAGAGATTTGCAGAATATGGCTTAAGATGTTTTAATAAAAATTTTTTTCTGATAGACACATCAGCTCCTGGCAGTACTCTAATCTACTTCAAAGAGGATGATGAACACTGAGAAACCTCCACTTGGAGTTTGCTTCAGCTGTGGCTTAGATGGCCACTGGCCAAAAAAAAAAAAAAAAGTCTCAATTGCTAACAATATGGACAAGCAGGACACTAGAAAGTTGGTTGACCAACTTTGCGAAGACAAGATAGGTCAACCCTTCAAAATTCATGTTTCATGGATAAGTCTGTCAGATATTCTGGGCCTGTTAGCTAAAGATTAGATGCTCCAATGACACATGGAAAACTGAGTGACCAGGCAGCCAGCAGTCTCTCTCATTTCCATAGTTTTGGAAGCTCCTTTTTCTGCACTTCCTGTTTACTTGGGTAATATTTATCCTTCTCAAGTCTCTGATGGGGCTGAAGACTAGGTAGTTAAAGTCTTACAGATTTCCTTATTAAAGACCAAACACAGAAAAGCTTAAGTTGTTTAGGATCCAAGAAAGTGTTTTAGGGTCTAAAAAGATATTTTAAGTTGATAAACACAAATTATAATAAGAAAGTGATTTACATACAAAACTTTGGAGTCACTAAGATAGGATAAAGAGTGGAATATTTTTTCCAAGATTGTCAAATAGAACTGGACATTGTAAGTATAATTCTTACCTGGTAGTTTTCAAAATTGTTCTTATTGTATATAGTTTATTGATATTAGAGGAAAATAGCATTTATTGAACTAAAAGGGGGACATTCTCTCAACCTTTTCTGAAATGGAAAATAGGGAAAAGAAGAAAATATAGAAAATCATTTCTGAGAGCTAAGCAGGAGATAGCTTAGCTGCAACAGCTGCAATAAACTCCTGAAACAAAATATTCATTTCTTTTTCCATTGCTGCTTCCTCTATGTCATTAGAAACCAAGTTTCCCATTCTGCCTAATCCTATGTCTGGGCACTACTTGTAGGCACATTTTTTGGGCTGTTTTTATTGGGTTCTTAATGTTTATCACCCTTCCAACTCTTATTGCATCCTAATCCCTTCCAACTGCTCAATACTGGGTAGGAGACGTTAGAGGGGAAAGAGGATGTAGACTTCATTAGACTACTTTTCCTGCTGATTAGGGTTGTACATGCTCCAAGGAGGCTGGTTTCTGCTATTGCTGCTGGCTCCTGCTGCTGTGTTTTATCAAGTGGTTGTGAGCAAAGAGACAGGAAAGAGAAATTGGATGTCCTGGTGATGAAGATTGGATTTTCCCCCAAGGAACTTGACAGGTATAATCAGCAAGAAGTAGCTTTTAAAAAGTCTACACCCCCTTTCTCTTCTAACCTTTCTCTCCTCCCTAGTGTTCAGGTATTGGAAGGATTAGGGTGGAATAAGGATTGGAAGGGTGGTAGTGTGAGGTTTGAACTGACCCCTGTCTGGGACCTTTTGAGTGAGACTCACAGAGGCAGTAATCGATGCAAATGCAAGAGGAACTTTATTCCGATGTGCTAGGGTCAAGTCCTTTTCGGAGAGAGGTGACCCTGAGCAGACTCTAACAGGGAGTTATATACCTTGCAAACAATTGGAGCAGAATGCAAACAATTAGTAACTAGGCAGGGTACTATCAGTGAGGTGAAGAGATCTTCAAACTGACTTGTGGTGAGTAGATCATTCTGAACTTTCCAGAGGGAATGGTTGGGAGCCACAGGTGACTTTGTTTGACAGTTTGGCTTACAGTTGCTCCAGGAACTAAATAGCCCTACCCTCCCTGGAAGGGAGGGGTCTTTGTGCTTAGAGGTTTGTGGTGGAACTTTCCCAATGGCCTTAGATTGACCCCAACTCTGGCTCTTTCAGTAGATATAAGAACCCCAAAGCAGCGCTCCTCCAAAGCATGCCTACAACTGTCTGTATGGGAAATTAGAAGAAAGCAGAACCATTTACATGAAGAACACATTCCAAACTCTGCTACACAAAAGACACAGAATAGATAAAGCTTAGGAGCCTCACACACATGGCGGAGGGCTGATCACATGTTTTTGTTCACTGTGTAAAGATTATTCTTGTATTATTTAGATGCTGATTTATCTGCCTCCAAATTTTGTTGCAATAT
The DNA here is from genome assembly GCF_011064425.1 of Rattus rattus. Classification (NCBI taxonomy): domain Eukaryota; kingdom Metazoa; phylum Chordata; class Mammalia; order Rodentia; family Muridae; genus Rattus; species Rattus rattus. The sequence continues at coordinate 74,688,927 of NC_046167.1, read as the reverse complement.
ATACATGTAATTGTAATGCTTGTTCCAAGTATCTCCTGTTTCAAGTTTGTGCAAGCATTGGTCCTCATTTATTATCTGACTTGTCAATAAAAGCTGATCATCTAATGGCTGAGCAGAAGAGAGAATAAGGCTAGACTTACCCAGTCAGGGGAAGGAGGAAGAGGGAAGGGAGAGGGAGAGGTAAAGGGAGAGGGGGAGACGGGGAATGAGGAAGGGGGAGGGAGGACAGGGAGGGGGAGAGAGAGGATTCTCTGAGAGGAAGGAGTCTCAGAGACATAGAGACATATGGGAGAATACAACTGAAGCCCAGAGAGCCAGACCAATACTAAAATGCAAGTGTCTTGGAAATTTTGGTTGGGAGGTAGCCAGATTAGCTTAGAGGATTAGAATAGATCAATTACTGCCCAACTACTATGCTATAAAACTTGATTAAATAAATCTAATAGTCTCTCATTCGTTTGGGAGCTAGCTGGGGATAAAAAAGAACCTGTCATTTAAAAAAAAATACATTTACAGAGGGTCTTGCACCATACTCATCCTGATGGCAACAGAAATGGGCCCTAACATCAACATATGGGACTAGGCTGGTACCTACCTATATGTAGGGATAGTGACCACAGACCCTTGGGGTCTGGATGCCAGTACCACAGCCTTTTCTTGAAGATGGACAACCAAATTAGCTTCCAGAGTGGGACCAGCAGTGGTAATAGATCTGGGCTGGCAAGAGGATCTGGGACTTAGAGAGTAGTTTATTGTTCTTGTGTCAAATCCCAGATTTGCAGAAAGTCTCAAACTTGCAGACAGCAGCATAGCATATCCAGGATTAAGACTTATTTTGAGTGTTACAGATTTTAAAACTGATTTCATGTTGTCTATGTTGAACAAACAATTGGGCTGAAATTATAACAAATTAATCAAATGTGCTATTGACCGAGAATACACTGCATCATATTCTTTTCCTAAATGTGAATTTACTGAGGGCTATGCATTTGCTGTAATAAAGTATCACTTTCCACTCAAATCCCAAAACATATTATCTTAGTTGGTTCTAAAGGCTAATGGTATGCACTGTGATGGAAAATTAGATGAGACAGGATGTTCAGAAGCTAGAATGTGTCTTATAAGAAAGAGAGGAGCAAATGAGGGAGTGAGATGGAGATGATGATGAGACAGATGTACCAGTCAAAAATAATAGTTATTTTCTTCCCAGGTTCTCCTTTTGACAAAAGTTATTAGAAAAAGTATGTTAACGAACCTGTGGTAACTCTACAAAATGTAAAGAAATTGTACCTTGGGACTTGAAATAACACAGTGGAAAATTTCACATGTTATTTCTTATTCCCATATCTCCTGTACTGTGCACTTAAGAAGCTCCAAATCTAGACCTAAAATAAGCACAGACAGACCAGAAAGTAGGGGAGGTGGAGAAGCTTGTTCTTTTTAACCAGTGATAGGATACAATGGTAGACTTATAGAATGTAAACTATTTTTTGACAAACTATATGCTCAAAAAAAAAAAACCAAAAACCAAAACAAAACCTTCTTTACCACACAGCTTTAATATATTCCTTCCATGAGCCAAAGAAGAAACTCACAAAACAAAACAAAAAACAAAAAAACATGATGATCAGTAAAACCTTTCATTGTTTGGTACCCACTGGGAGAAAGTAACCACCACTACCACCATCAAATTCTAATCTAATTTACAAAACAAATTATGTTTGTATTTTACTACAAGAACAAGCACGCCACTTTGGATGCTAATGGAACTGCATAGAAGTTATAAGAAAGAAAAGAACTAATTGGTTCAATAAAGGCAGAAGACATGAGTTCAGTTCCTAGTGCCCATCTTGGGTGACTCACAACTACATATAACTCCTTGTCCAGGAGAACTGATACCCTTTTCTGGCCTCTCTGGACACAGACACAGACAGACAGACAGACAGACAGACAGACAGACACACACACACACACACACACTATTTAAAAAGAAAAAATGAAGCAGTACTTGTGATAAACATATAGATAATCTGAGAACAAAATGTATTAGATATCTTTGGGTTTACAATCTTCTCAAATGCACCTGACACATCTATGGTGATAACATCTTAGGCTATAAGATTAATCTTCACAAATATAAAAGAGCAGACAATCATGAAAAGGATAACTTCAGTCCGAAGAGTAACTGAATTAGAAATTAGCAAATATTTAAAGAAATACAAAATACCAATCGCAACTGAGAGGAAATGAATTCACACACACACACACACACACACACACACACAAAGATATTTTGGAGTGAAAAAACTCAAACACAAATTGTAAGAAACCTGCAAGTTACACCTGTAGAAGTGCCCAGGTGTAGATTGATAGCTTGAATTTTTTTAATGTCAGAACATAGAGATCTCTGGTCAGATATCTGTTTGATCTTTTAAGAAACTAGACAAAATAGAATTGTAAATCTAAAGGGTGAATGAAATTAATAGAAATAAGAGAAGCCAAGGAAACAAAAATCAGGCAAAATACTTTGAAAAGATTTTTTTTAAACTTCAATGAAAGTTTAAAAAGTTATAAAGTATCACAGTTAGAAATGTGAGAAATGGTACAACTACTGATTTGCATTAAAAGACAATCAAAAGCATTAATAAAATGTGAATGTTTACTTTTGTTTCATATAGCAAATTATCAACATGCTGGATGGCTTAACCACAAATGTGTATTTTCCAAAGTTCTAGAAGCTAAAAGTCCAAAGGGAAGTGATAGCATGGCACATTATTATGAGGGTTATAGGCTGACAATTTTGTACAATTCTGTATATCTTCATGAGGTGATAGACAAGCTGGGTAGTTATTTGACTTCCTCTTATATGGGTTGCTTCTATCACAAGCACTCTACCATTGTGATCTAACTACCTTCTCAAGGTCTTGTCTCCAAATAGCTCACACCAGGACCAAGACTTTAAGTCTTTGATGTATTTTCTTAGTTAGTAACCAGTATGGGAGTGTCCATTCCATTGTGGGTGGAGCCACCCCTGGCAGGTGGTTCTGGGTATAAGAAAGCTGGGGGAGGAAACCATGGGAGCAAACCAGAAGATAGCACTGCTCCAAGGCCTCTGATTTTGTTTTTGCTTCCACCTTTGTGCCTTGAGTTCTTGTCCTGAATTCCCTCAGTGGTGGAATATAACCTGAGAATTGCAAGCTGGAATGAACCCTTTGCTACCCACTTACTTTTGGTTATGGTGTTTTATCACAATAGAAATTCTTAGACACAAGGCTTTTTGCCTCCTCCTTCATGTGTTGTACTTTACAGAATCTTAGCTTGTGTGTGCTCACACACATACATGAAGCTTTACTTAGTTATTGGACCATGACAATATACATTTTCTCCATCTAGCTGCTCAGATTTTTTATGTCTTATTAAAGCCTGTCATGAACCTATCTCTCATAATCTGCTCAGATTCCAGCTGTGTCTTTAAACCCTACGAATAAATTTTTGCTCTGCTCCCTATAGATAATCAATATTCCTTCCTCATTGTTTGCAGTGCCATCTAAGAACAAAGCAAATGTTTTCCCTTGAGCTTTTGATTTTGTTTATCTAATTTAAGTCCTCACACAACCCCTGGCTCCATACTACTTAGTGAGCACAGCTTTTAGGGAAGCCTTGGGCTTCACAGGAACAAATTACCCTGTCTTGTTCTTCATTATGAGTGGAATTTTCTGTTATGCATTAAGTCTTCACATGTACACCCCACTTGTGTTTACTATGTAAAACTTTTCTCTTTCATCTTCGTTAATGTTGTCTAAAGTTTGATCAAATTTGGTTTTTTATTCTAAGAAATAGTCTATCTCGGCTTTATAGTTTATGGATTTCTAATTATCCTGTTAAATTCTGCTTTTGATAGTGTATTTTAGTTATTATTCTTTTTTATTAATACAAGACTACAAAATTGCCTAATTTAACTACAACTGACTTGTAAAATATGTATTTTTGTAAGTATCATACAATTTTAATTTCCTCTATACATTTTAAACATATTTTTAATGTTTTGTGTAGGAAGTTTTTGTTCATGTTATTGCTGTGTTTATACTATGTAGAGAGAACATTGTTTGTTGCTGGGGGCCTCCCGGCCTGGAATGGGTTGAAGCAAGACACAGCGTCACAGGTGTAGCTTTAGAGACTGATGGTCTCTAGACATTCTAGTTCTCTAACTATACTGAATGCTTGCTGATAACTTCTAAAAAGTCCTGGAAGGATGAAGTAACCCAGATGATAGAGAGAAGATAGACAGAACCAAGAGGGAACTTGGGAAGAACCGTATAGATAGCTGGGAGTAGGCGCTTCAGAAGATACTTTCCAGGAAGGAAATGTCAAGTAGAACCACATGAAACTTCCCTAGGAAAGTAAGAAGAGTAGAGACAGGTGTTGCAGAAAAGCTTCATAAGATAATACCCATCATGTTTGATTATAACTAGGTCCATGGAGATCACTGGGAAACTGCAAAGGAAACCAAAGTCTGACAGATTTGAAGTTGGTTGCAAAGCTTAGAATTATTTAAAGGAGAATTTAAATCATCCACTGAGAAGCCTAATTATCATTGATACTTGAAGTGTTTATAGAGAATAATTAAAGACATCAAGATGATTGGTTGGAAAATACATATATAAAGCTAGGAGTGTGACTCAGTGTCTTATACTCATGAGGAACTGGGTTCTACTTCCATCATGGAAAAAAATGAGTCTAACTCTTATCAGAGATCTCATATATAAAACTTGCATTCAGCTTTATATCTTTCTATTGAAGAATACAGCAACCTTCCTTATTACTTTAGCAAGTTAAGTAAATCACCTATCTTAAAAACAAGTATATTTACCTTCAGATTTCTCATATATGTAAATCTTTACTATTATCTAACACTGCATGACCATATATTACTTTTGACTCTACTATTTGTTTATGAAAAAGTGTCTTATTCATTTATTTCTCTTCTTTTCTGTGTGTACTGGCTGGTTTTGTGTCAACTTGACAACACGCTAGTGTTATCAGAGAGGAAGGAACATCACTTAAGCAAAAGCACCGTAAGATCCAGTGTAAGAAATTTTCTCAATTAGTAGTAGATGGGGTTGGGGAGGCTCATCCAATTGTGGGTGCTCTCCTGGGTTCTGTAATGTTCAGGCTGGGAAACCCATGGAAAGAAAGTAAATAGCACCTGTCCATGGCCTCTGCATCATCTCCTGCCTCTAGGATACTGTCCTGTTTGAGTTCCTGTCCTGACTTCCTTTAGTGAGGAACAGCAATGTAGAAGTATAAGTCAAATAAACCCTTCCCTCTTCAACTTGGTTTTTGGTCATGGTGTTTCATAGCATCAATAGAAACCCTAAGACACTATGTTAATATTTAGACAAACATTTATAAAATTTATTATAAAGTAAACCGGTTATTGAAAGCCAAATTCACTAGAGATAATCCCTTGTTCTTAGCAGAATGTGGAGAGATGTGCAGGTTCCCCTAGAAGGAGAAAATATAAATGAGAGGCCTGGTCTGCCTCATGGTCCCTATATTCACTTTCTGTATGAATCTGTCCTTTCATCTGAGGACAGTCACTAGGAGGACCCACACGAGCAGTGGCAGTTGAATGCACACCTCTCTCCTGTGGGTTTTCACTTTTTCAAGTAAGATAAAACTTGTTTTTTGTTGATTTATTAGCATCATAACTTCCTTCTAGACTGACAAAAACTCAAAACAACAAAACAAAACAAAACAAAAAACAGAACTAGCTTAGCCACCAAGAGATGAAACTCTTCCTTTATTAAGATAAATCTTGTCACAAACACTACTCAGCTTTCTTGAGTTTTTAATATCTTTATACTCAGAGTTGGAATTTCCACAAAGCTCTCAGAATGGACTGTTTTATGACTGAAAGACAAATCTAAACTTTTCATTCAGTGGTAGTTTGAATAAAAATGGCCCCCATAGGCCCATAGGGAGTAGCACTATTAGAAGGTGTGGCCTTGTTGGAGTAGGTGTGACTTTGATGGTAGAAAATGTGCCACTGGAGGCGGGCTTTGAGGTCTCAGATGCTCAAGCCAGGCCTAATGTCTTACTCTCTTTCTGCTGTCTAATGAATTAATTATAGAATGCTCCACTACCTCTCCAGCACCATGTCTGTCTGTGTGTAGCCAAGCTTCCTACCATGATGACAGTGGACTAAACCTGTGAACTCTAAGTCCAGAACAATGAAATGTTTCCTTTATAAAAGTTGCTGTGGTCATGGTATCTCTTCACAGCAATAGAAACCCAAGACATTATTCCAATGTGGCTACTGATTCTTTAAAAAAAATGTTTTTTAAGATATGGGGTTCTCATCATGCAGTCTCATCTCAAATTTACTATGTAGCCGAGGCTGGCTTAGAACTTCTGAACCCTTTGCCTCCACCTCCCAATTGCTCTTGATTTAAAATGTAAACAAACAAATGACATTGACCTTTTGACAAAGCAATGGGACTATTAAACAGCACTGGATTTTGATTCTGCCCTGGTTAACTGTACAGAGTCACTAATTTCAGGCTCAGTGTATTTGAGCTTCTGACTTAGAAAATGGTTCATCTACTATCATCCTGATACTTTATGTTCAGGAAAGAGGAAGTGACCTAGATCAGCAGGTGGTTCTTAAATGACATGGCATCCCCTGGGGGAAGCAGCACTGGGAACAGGAGAATAAAGAAGATAGGAAAATCGGGAACAGGAGATCCTATATAAGCTGATGGCTTATGCCAAGCGTATTTATTAACAAGCACAGCATCTTATATACAGTATGTAGGGAAGAAATGGGACAGAATCACTAAAAAGCTATCTAAAACGGGAGGAAGTCAGGAGGGAAAAAAATTAATGTTCCATAAAAGGAACAAGGATATCTCAAGAGCATCACAGACAGAGCACACAGCAGCAGTCTTGGAAGTAACTCCAAACTCTTCAGGGGAAAAAGACAAGTTCCCAGGAACAAAAACCTCAACACCTTAGAGGCTCTGGTCTTCCTGCAGACCAGACCTTGCCAAGTTTATATCTGGGAAGGGACACAGAATTCATATTATCTTTGTCCTTTCATTGGGGCCAGGATGACCCAAGAATCTCTCAACGAAAGGACAAAGACAAGAACTGTCACGTGGTAAAGGGCTTGGGATAGTGTAAGAGCTTAATAGCTAGAACGAGATGAGGAATGAATGAAGTACCATATTTCCTCTTTTAGGATTTACCAGCTGGTTGTCATCTTTGGGTATAACACTTTCCCCAGCTTTCCAGTAGTGACTTTTTATTATGCAGCCCAATAGTTACTATAGTTACAGATGACTGTCTACTTCTAAGAATACCAGCAGGAGTTTCTGGTGCTATCCATCTCCCCGTCCAACATCAATATTCCATATGTATTTACCTTTCTATCCCCAACACTGTCTGTCACTTCACTGGTCTGTGCTTAGAGTCTAGGCCTGACTCATAGGTTTAGGTGCTGGAGTAGGTGGGGAGGCCTTTCTTGGGAATTCCCAGAATGCCTGCAACTGTTCCCAAGCAAAAAGTCATCTGTGCTGAGGTCTCCAGATCACTCTGTAGAGCTGGGTCTAAGCTCTCACAGGCAAATTCCAGGTTACCTCTCTCAGAGTAGATTAGAAAATAATGGCAGGAAATAGGGAGGGTTATGGGACAGGGTCATGGGACCATCATCCCAAAACTACAGTTCCCATAGATCTCTCTGCCCTCTTGCTCCCCACAGCATTGTTCAGTGGGTTGAGAGAATAAAGTGTCTGTTTATCTCTTCACCTGGAGAACCCATGTTTTTTCCACATTTCCAGAATCCTGCGCATAACAATAAATCACCAATTAATTTTTAGTTAGATTCTGAGGTGGGGTTGGGGCAGCTACAGACAGACATTAACATTTGAAACATAATGCAGCAGAATATGAGAAACACTAAGGACACTAGAATTACCCAGTTTGATAGTATTTGAATGACTTCAGAAGTCATGCAAATGACTTATGCTCAAAGACTATATATCAAAACATGGACAGTTATGTGCTTGTAACTTAGAATAATTTCATGTGTTTATGCTTGTGTATATCTATTTGTCTGTTTGTGTGTGCCTATAGGTATACGGAAAGAACAGAAGACAACCTGGGCCTTCTGCCTGGGACATCTACCTTGGTTTTTAAGACACAGCCTCTCTCTGACGTGAAGCTTCCTGATTAACCTAGGCTGGCTGGCCCGCAAGCCCCAGGGGTCACCTATCTTTTTTCACACAATGCTGTTATGAAAGTGTCTACCACTCTCTTCACTTTTTTACTTGAGTTTTATGGATGGAATTCCTGCTTCTACCACCCAAATGCTGGGATCTAACAAGTATGCCACTATGCCAGGCTCAAACTCAAATAGTTTATTTTATTTAAAACACATACTGATATCTATCAGATACTACTAAGTAGGGGCTTCTAGTATATGCCTCACTTGTAGTATAAGATCAAAAGGTAAAGATGGGGACTGTAGAGAAAATAGAACAGAAAGCAAAGATAGGAGTTCTCATGGTAGCAGTGGCTTTTCTGAAGAGGTGACAAGGTGAGCTTTGAAGGATGCCAGGGAGAAATGGAGAAATGAGTCCTCAGGCAGGAGACCCAAAGGCCTGACAAACAATGCTGTGCATCTAAACCATTTGTCTACATAATAATAACTAGAGAAAGAAGAAATCAGAGTCATAGACACCATAGAACTTCAGGAAGGGTCCTTGAGGGATAAGGATATAGCTTAGTGGTAAGGGGCCTGTCTACCAGTGTGAAACTTGGGTTCAGTGTCTGGTGTCCCCCAAACAGGCTATTTTGGCTCTTTTCTAAGAAGTGTCTAAAAGGAGTCAGGCTAAGAGCTATTTCCTCTTCTGTCTGAGTTGGGCTGATATGCAAACCTCAAAATGAAGAAGCATACTTCTTTCATCTATAAGGTCAAGGATTATTTAAATCAAGAAGTTAGTTCTGAATATGAAAATGTTTACATGATCAACTAATCATAGACATGGGAAGTGTACCAGGAAGAATATATATGCATGAATATCCCATCACACACTTTCCATAATATTATTTATAATGCAGCCATTCTGGTCACCTATTGTATAATTAAAAAAAAAAACCTATACTCAGCCTTAAGAGAATATATAAACAAAATACTAATGAGAATCAGATCTCCAAGTTAGCCAGTCACATGAAGGACTTTTTTCCAGATATGGTCAGAAATTTGTTTGGTGATTTTTTTTTCCAACTTGTCCACCATGAGCAAAATGAGAGCAGCTGCCATTCTTCCCTTTCCTTAAGAAGTGTTCGGCATTTCGCCTGCCCCTGCACAAGTTTGACACCTCTTATAAAGTCATGCCCTAATTGAGAAGGGCATTCTTAAACTTTCCCATTTCCATTTCATTATTCCCCATAAATTCCCTCTCATTCCATTATAAAAGAGGGGAGTGGGTCACTGAGAAATAATAAGATTTTGCCCTTCTTTATTCTAAAACTTATTACAGAGAATAGTTATCAAAGCATTATGGTACCAGGACAGGGATAGACACTAGACAAATGGAATAAAAATTCGCATTAAAAAAATCGGGGTTGGGATTAGCTCAGTGGTAGAGTGCTTGCCTATGAGCGCAAGGCCCTGTTCAGTCCCCAGCCAAAAAAAAAAAAAAAAAGAAAAGAAAAAAAAATCCTTTGTACATATGGTCAAATAATTTTCAGCAAAGATGCCTAAACTATCCATTAGAAAGTAGCAGTCTTTTCAACAATTGGTCTTGAGAAATTAAATATCAACATGCAAATAAATAAATTGGATATTTATCTTATATACTATACAAATATAATTAAAAATAAATCAAAGACCTAAATGTAGGAGCAAAAGCAATGTTAAGTTTTAGAAGACAGCAATGATGGGAAACTTTATGACATTGAATTTGCTAATGTTCTTTAATTTGTACCCAGAGTCCTAGGCCAGAAACCCAACTCTGGGAGTTCCTGGTTAAGTTGGGCCACTTGTTTAGGAGAGAGCAACCAAAAATAATGGTGAAAAAGAGACATAAAGAGTATTTTGATCCAAATGGTCACTTGGGGAAGATGTGATTCTTCTCAGACATCTCCAGAGCTGAGAACTGTAATACAACCACAGAATAAATAAATTCTGAACATTGTATAAAGGTATTTTTATATTACAGTATTGTTTTACACTGAGAAATACAAATTTTCATGAACAATGTTGCATAAGTTAAAATTATAAATTATCAGTCCTAAAACATATATACAAGCAATATCATATGAGCTGAACAGGTTATATTTAGTAATATATTTGTATTTGTGTGCCATTCGGGGTCTGCTTCCCCCCTAGTAAGGCATGATTAGTCACTGATCACAATTGATGGAGCTTGAGAGGGGAAGGGAAGTGGAACTGTTGGGAACAGAAGAGACCTCAGGTGGTGGTGATTCTTAGGAGACAGCTTCAAAACAACAGCTCACCTAACAGGGAAGATGGTGGGCAAAGGCTAATTAAACCTTTGAAAAGTTGGTAGGGGCTTTCAGGATAAGTGTACATCATTGGCTGGAGCCAGGGTACTATGGATGCTCATTAGCATAAAGAGAAATTTCGGGTGCTGATGAACATGATCTTATGAAGGGAGAGGAAGTTTAACCTGGCTACCCGGCTATGTGACCTGGGGGAGATGGGGCAAAGGTGGGGCACATGGCTACATGTGCCCAGACATGGAGGTCCAGGGTGGATGGGAAAGAAGGGCACTGGTGGTGGTGGTGGGGTTATCCTACCCCTGCCTATTAGGACAAGATTTCTGGTATTTGATATGCCTTGATCCCATGCCATCTAGGCCTCACTTCCACACCCCAGCCCAGCATCCTAGCTCTGTGTGTGTGTGTGTGTGTGTGTGTGTGTGTGTGTGTGTGTGTGTGTGTGTGTGTGTTAGGGGGTGTAGGCTACCTATTGATGTCAGCTGTCTCTTTATTTTTTTGAGTTCTGCTGAACCTGGAGCTCACTGATATAGCTAGACTGGTGGGCTAGCAAGGGTCAAAAATCACAAAGACATTAGGTTACCACATGGAATATAAATTCTGGAAGTTTTAGTCCTCTTGGAGTCTATTTGCAGAATAGGAATGGTTATGGAGATGTGGTCCAACTGTTCTCATCCTGGTTTAAAACTTAAAGAGTGAGGACAAACTTCAGGAAACTTAATTGCAAAGTCAGCACTCCTGGTCAGAAAGAAATGCTGATGCTCCTCTAAACAAGAAACCTAAATCATTCTTACATAATGAAAGTATGTTCTACTCTAAAAGCAGTTTTTGCTTAGCACTAATGATGTTTTGGGTGACCTTGAGCAAGTACAAACTTGTTTGAACATCAGATTTCCCTTTTGTAAACTTGGAAAACAATCTTTGTGACCTTTACTATTTCTTATCTTCTATAGTTCCAGATATGGAATATCTTTCTTTATTCCCCAATCCATGGACATCATGCTAGCTAGCTATAGCTGCATACATTAAAAACCAGACAGGCAGAAGGACAAAAACCTTATAATTTAGTAAATTCATATATCTCATTGATTTGACAGGGACTTGATAATTGAATGCTCATTTGCAGTCCTCTATATGGTGGCTGAGAATGGAGTTATGTGATGGTTACTGTACCTTTGTATCAAGATCTCAGAATGCCATCAGTTAAAGAGCAATGCTTGCTGGGTATTCTAGTAGGTAATCAGGGCCTCCTTATAGCATAGTAAAACTCAGCTAGTCAAGTGTTGGTGTGGAGCTTGGATTTACCAGGGTTTTTCTGCATCCCATAACCTCAGAAAAACTTAGATTTTTAATGAGCTACCCCTAGAATTCATGAAGTACCAATCTGACACTCTGCAACAAGTCCAAATATGACCTAACAGTAGCTCAGTGACTCACATGAGAAAGGAGGAAGAAGCTAATAGTCATGTAGGATGAAAAACTCAGATCCATCTGTTGAAGTAAATCCCAGTCCAGGTTGCTAATCCTGAACGACAGCCCTATATCTAAATGTTCTAAGAGGAGGAGGGTATGAGGCTTAAATGACTTAATTTGACTTAGATGACAGACTAAGATGGCTTAGTTTACAAACTATGCAATCATGAAGGCCTGAGTTCAATCCCTAACACCCATGTAAAAAGCATACTGTAGCAGTATTTACCTGGAACCCTAGCACTGGTGAGGTAGAAACTGGAGAATCTCTAAGGCTTGCTAGCCAGCCACTGTAGCTAAACGGGTGAATTTCAGGTCTATTAAAAGACCTCATCTCAAATAGCCTGTGATCTTGGCTTTACCTCAGCAGTAGAGCATTTGGCTAGCAAGTACAAGACCCTGGGTTCTCAGCTCTAGGGAAAAAACGATTTAAGAATACATCTTGTATCTACCTACCTCTATCTTGCACATACATGCACGCACTTGTGCACACACACACACACACACACACACACACACTCGCACACGTACACACACACATTCATGCACAAAAATTCAAAATGGAAAAAGAGTAATGTTTTCACTCCAAAATAGATTGAAACTAATATGAATATTTAGATTGAGACTAGCATGAATATGCTATCTTAATTTCATCCCATATCTGGAAGTAAAATCACTTAAACATAGTAATTTTTTTCTTGTCATAATTGGCTGAACCAATTAATTTTAAATTTATTTTCATTTAATTTTCCTTCAAGGTTTGAAACTTTTTTCCTGATTTTTGATGTCCTGACTTTAACAATATTCAATCCTAAATGTAATTTTATTCCAGTTTTCACCTTTTGGCATTGTCAATACTGTAGAGAGAATATCTTGTGTTTGTATGGATGTGGCACCTGTCAATAATGAATTTGATGGCTTATGGCTTAGGCAGTAAATAGGAAATGGGACATCTGAGAGACAGAAATGATTCTGGGAGAGTGCCAGGTGAGAGATTCACCCAGGAAGATGTGACAAGACAGATGCTTAGTATCTAACCCTAACCCTAACCCTAACCCTAACCCTAACCCTAACCCAACCACATGACAAAATGTAGATTAGAATAAATGGGTTATTTTAATCTATGATCTTACCAGGGAAGAGCCTTGCTATATGGCCAATGTATTGGTAAATATATTTTGAGTCAGAGTCTTATTTCTGGGAGCATGGGACAGGGAGGAAGAACCAGATCTAACTCCTATACAACACTTTCCTTTGTTGATTCTTTTTTATGTTAAATACATTTTTTTTACTATAAGAATGCTTAATTAGAAGCAGTTTGACATAGTAAATAATTTATTTTCTTTATCTATGGATTCCATTGGCAAACCAACCCTATAATTAGTACTAAGGCATTTTTTACGTGTATGTTGGTGTATATGAGTGTTCACATACGTGTAGACACAGGTGTATGTATGGGTATGAACACAGGCCAGAGATTGATGTCCAGAGCTTTCTTCTATTACCATCCACTTTATTTTATTGAGGGAGGGTCTCTCATCACTGAACCCAGAGCTTGCCAGTTCTAGCTAGCTTAGCTGGCCATTTTACCTCAGGAACTCCCCGTTTCTTCTCTCTGAGTGGTAGAATTGCAAGAGAATCTCATTCCTGCCTGGCTTTTTTTGTTTGTGCTCCAGGGATCCAAATTCTAATTCTCATTCTTGCAGGGCAAATGCGTTGTCCATGGAGCCATTCCTAGCTTTAGTCTGTTTCAGCCTCACTGGTAGCCAGTTAGTAAGCATGGCTGTTCTTCAGAGATTTGCACAACCACCTGGAGGTGTAATAAAGTTGAGGCAAGTTTTTCTCTTTCATCTTCATAGAAACGAAGATTGGAATTCCCTAGTTTCTTTTCTTCACTTGGATGAGTGATGTTCAGGCTCTGACAGCTTCTCATCTGTATAATAACTAACGTTTTCAGAGTTGCACTGTGAGAAGCTGAGGAGGAATAACCTTCTCTAGCAGATATTCAAACACCACACGGAAGAAACCAGAATTACAAAATCCTACTAATGGGTTGTTTTCTGAATGAGAAGGAGAATGAGTTTTCGCCATCTCGTATGAAAATGAGGTGTCGGATTGGAACAGTCAGCAGGTACCAGGTGAATTTTCAGCAAACTTACACTTCTTGCTTTGATAGCTAACAAAGCTGCAGGAGATTTTGTGTAAAGATGACCATGAAGTGAAGTAGAATAGGGTGAAAAAAGCCCAATTATTAACTACTAATTTATCAATTTAGTGGTTTACATAAAGCAATCTTGTACTTCACTTGCTACCTGAAACAAAAGGACTTGGAGAAATAGCTAAAACAAGCCATTGCCCTTAACAACGTGTTGACTGACACATATGCTTTTGTAAGATCTTGCTTGCTTGCCAACCCCACCTTATGGGTTTAGAATATAAAATGAGAATACAAACTTGACCCAGCATCAGAGCCCTTTAGGAGCTATCCTGGCTTTGGTCCACTGGTGACATCTCTCTTCCACTCTCATTGATATGGTGTCAACTCCCTAAAGTGATGGAATGTGGGAGAATGGAGCCAATAAATGATGCACTCTAAAGTCTGATGTAATAGCCAATTTTTTTGAGTTTCAGATAATTTATACTCAGAAGGTTAAGAAGAGTCACATGAGTAAAGTGTCCAATCACAAGGGCAAGCCACATGTGGCAAATGCATGCTTTTCTATAGAGACATATAAACAAATAATAGTCAGTTGTAATGAATAATCTGAAGTAAACTCACTCCTATCTGCTATATCTGGAAGGGGCACTAAAGCATAATACAAGAACAAGCCCATGTTTTTGAAGAAACCGAGGTCACAGATTTTTGTCTTGGTGTCTTAAAGTTTATTTTTTTACAAGCACTCAGAACTCTGACATAACTACATTCTTCAACTGTGTTCCAACAACTCCTATTCCCCACCCCTCTTTATTTTTAAATACAGGCTATCCAGAGTGGTTTTGATTTGAGATGTTGTAAATAAATTTATTTGCCATTCGATGCATGAGTATACTATAAGCAAGCAAATTATAAACATAATGAATAATATTAGAACAATAAAAACACTCTGTGTAATGCCACCAAGAACAAGAATCCAAACTATGTCCATTATTATTGGTTGCATTATTACATTGATCAGAAAAATCTAGAGAAGAGACACATGATTAAGCCCATGATAGAAACACAAATGCTACGCTGTGTTATGCAAGTGGGAAGTGATTCAAATCCGAAAGAAACTTAAAAACAGTCCCTTCTTCATATGAATGAATGAGTCTGTTATGATTCCAAGGTCCAGGAATAAACACAGATTCCTTACTGAAGATAGCAGGAGCTGGACCTATGCTATCTACAAGTTGAAGCAAAGGAAGAGGAGGAACAAAAGACCATGGCACATGCTCACTGCACATGCATAGCTCAAAGCAGCTAACCACCAGAACAAGGTTCTCAGGTAGACACAGGGGCTCTGTGTGTTTTATAGAATTACTTCTCCCTTGGTGCATAGGGCCTTAATGTGGCCCAGGTGGGCAGACTTGACTTCTGTTGACACAGTCAATATCTCCTTTTATCCTTTAGGTGGAGGTTTGCTATCTTTCTGCTGATTTCCGTCTCTTTGCCCTCCAGCGTCATCCTGGATTGCCTGAGGCTGGGGATGGGGGTGGCAAGGAGGAATCTGTAATGCTTCAGTGGATCCACCTGCAATGACAGATGCAAACCCCTTCCCAATTCTGTTTCAGCCAGCTGGCTTCCAAGTTTTTAAATGCTTAAACCACATAGGCCTGTCTTAAGGCAGTTCAGAATGTTCTGTAGAGAAATGTTTCTGAGCTCTTGAATATATATCGCTTCGGTGAAAAATCTAAGAGTAAATAAAGAAATTGCAAGGGTATCCTTTGGTGCTACGCAATTTTTAATTTTTTAAAATAACTGACAGCTTAAGGGAGCATAAACAGGACATTCCTGCACAATTTGTTTCACTTGTGTAAGCAGGACTATACATGAAATTTATTAGCCTTTGTGTGTAGGTATTGATGTTTCTGTTCCGAAGAAGTGAAAACAGGGCAGATTAATGCATCAGCCTATTTATTTCCTTCTTCAGTAAAACCAGGGAGGTTAGAGTGTGCAGAGGTATGGGTAATACACAGAGATGTGTGTAAGTTTTACCCAGCTATTTTAGTTCCTATAGCAATGGGAGCATAATAGAATATGAAGATAAAATCAAAGCAATATCTATTGCTGGGAACTATCCTACAATGTAAGCAGACTCTGAAACAATATTTAAGTGCTTATGAACCAACATTAATAGATGAATCTAGATAGCCTGTTCCTCCTGTTGGGATAAGGAAAAAGAAGTATTAATAAATTGATGAATATCTAGACTATGAATATGTCCTATCTAAATAAAATTAGTATCTGCCTGTGGAATAGGAGAAGGTTGAACAATTTTTGTAATTGCACATTTATATGAGAAAAATCTCACAGCTTGTCAGTTGGATAACGACTTTCTATCCTTCCATAGTAATCTCCAAGTGAAATTTGAAAAGCTATAGAGTTCAATGATGTTCATAAAATTGATTGTTAGTTAATGGTAATATATAATATATAATATAGCAAGGATCAAATCCATATAATTGTTGACTTTGGATCCTACATTGGTTTATTAATTGACCAAGAAGAATAAGGTAATTAAATAATTAGTATATTGTAGCCCTTATGGTGTGCATCAACCCATTCCAAAGCTTTATCCTCTTGTGCTACATAATACCTTTAGGAGACAATTTAGTGGAGAAAATAAGTTTAAAATAGGTAAAGGATCCACATGATACTCAAATGCTTCTTTTAGTTTGGATTCAAACAGCCGTAGTGTTTCTCTTGCCTTTCAAGATACTATTTGAGGACTGTCTGGCCCCATGTCTCCTTCTAGAGTTTTAAATAGATTCGTTAGTGCATAATTAGATATTCCTAAAGTAGCATATAGCCATTTATGTCTCCTAATAGTTTTTGAAAATTGTTAAGTGTTCTTAAATTGCCTTATCTAATGGATAATTTGGGGGGGGGTTAGCAAATTGTTGTTCTAGTAACCAGCTGTCCAAAATATCACACAGTATTTGGTCTTTGTGAATTTTCAGGTGTAATAATAACCCTATTTCTATGTAGGATATCCTGAGTCATGTCATATATGGACTGTTGCTCTTCCTCTTTGGAGTTGACTAACAGGATATTATCCATATAGTGAGCCTGCTTCACAAGCTCTAAAACCTTTCCTACATAGTATTAACACCTGAAATTAGTATTAGTATTAGTATAGTATTGTAGGAATTTTTTCATGCCTTGGGGGATAGTACAGTCTATTGATACCAGAACTAAGGTTCTTTATGACTGAGGGAACAGAGAAGATGAAAGGTACCTTATCATCAGGATAAATATGTATAGTATAAAAGTAATCTTTTAAATTCAAAACTGTTAAAGGCCAATCTTTAGGAATAGGTAAACCAGCCTGTAAAGCTCTCACTGGCCACGTGGTAACATTAACATTCTACAAGTCAATCAACAATTTCCATTTACCAGATTCTTTTTCATTGCAAAACCAGGAGAATTCTAGGGAGAAAAAAGAAGGTTCTAGGCCCACATTCTCCAACTGTTCTCTGACTAACTGGTGAAGAGCCTGTAAGTTTTCTTTAGAAGGAGCCATGGAAGTGTCTAAACAGGCCCATTAGATTTCCATGTAAGTTTTCATGGTATTTTAGGTGGTATTTTTTCAATGGCCTCATATGAAAAACCTAGTCCACGCTTATGATTCTGTCCTTGTGGGAATATAGGTTTAATAATCCCTTACAACTCTATTCCTAATCCTTTTCCCTTTTTGGTGTCTCATTCTTTTCATTACTCAATGAATTCTGTATGAACTATGATTCCTTTCGTGGATAACCTACTGAATAAAAGTTCAACTGTTTTAGGTAGTATAGGTCAACAACATTCTGTGTGTAATTTAAAAAGACACTGAAGAGGAGAAATAGCAATGTCTTTAGGGCAAGGAATATCAATAACAGCACTTCCTTGAGTAGCTGCTAAAAAAAGAATAGAAAACAAGGAAAAGGGAAAAATACAAGAGTTATTATTAAAACAGCTGGCTTTTGATAATGCCAGTGAAGATTGCCAAGGAATAACTAGACCTCAGAGAGAGACACGAAATGCTATGAACTTTCTGAAGCTATATAAACATAGAGCAAAATTTGCTGCTTTAGAAACTTATGCTATTCAAAGGCAGATGTTGGCAACGTGTTTGAATTGCTGCTGACCTGGCCACTTAAAGAAACAATGATTATAATCTGAAGTTGGCACACATGATTGTTTTGGGATTTAAATCTTCTAATTTTGTGGGTCCTGAGGGGGAGCCCTTAATCCATTTCCATGTTGTTAACTGGAATTGTTATTGTTACTAGGCAATGTATTGCCATCCTTATTAACTTTAGACTGGCATTCCTTTAGGGTATAACCTAAGAGCTTCATGATTCTGACCATCCATTTGTTGTCTGGACAGTTTCTTTAAGTGGCCAGGTCAGCTGCAATTCAAAATTTTCCCACAACACTAACTTTGCTACTTTGTAAAAGAATCTATTAATTGAATTTCCTTTTTATTAACATATATTAATCATGCAAATAACAGGTTTCATTGTGGCATTCTTTCTCTATCTCTCTCTCTTTTCCTCACTCCTTCCCCCCCCATGTTTGTGTGTGTCTGTGTCTGTGTGGTGTGGTGTGTGTGTGTGTGTGTGTGTGTGTGTGTGTGTGTGTGTGTGTGTGTGTATCATGCTGTAGGGGTGAGATGGGGGTGTCTCCCTGCATAGCACACATATGGTAGTCAAAGGACAACTTTTGTTATTGAACCTCAGGTGCTTTCCACTGGTTTTTGTTTGTTTGAGACAGGGCTGCTCATTGCCTGAAAGTTTACCAAGTGGGTTAGGCTAATTGACCTATGAGCTTCTGGGGATCTACCTGTTTCTACTATCCATCTCACCACTGATGTGATTTACAGGAATGTGCCACTGCACCTGGCTTTTATGGGGACTCTAACCGACGTTCTCAAGTTTGTGAGGCAACTTTTTTTTTAACCATCTGAGCAATCTCATCTCCATTATGATTTTTTCAATTATATATACAATATTCTTCAGTCACATGACTTCAGTCCCATTAGTAAATGGAATCTGTTGTTCTGGGGAGTGTCTACAGATAGACAATGTGTACTGCGCATTACATTGATACTAAAATAGCCTTATTTTATACTCCAAGAATCAAGAAATGAACCTTCGAATGTCATCATTATTATGATGTAGTAGAACTTGTACTTTTCTTTAAAGTCCTCCACTGCTTAGGCCTTTCCATCAGTTCTGTCACTCTGTTTGGCTCTCTTGGCTTTGTAGGTTTCTCAGCCTTTGTTCCCACCCATTATCTCTCATCCTTCTGAAACCCCTAAGGAATCCACAATTATTAGACTTCCCTTGAGGCTCATCTAGAATAATCATAATTATCCAAAGTATATACTTCATGCTGAACATTTGATGCTACTCAATATCCTTCCCAGGAAGAACCCTTTCTGTTGGATGGGCATTTTCTTTCTAAACAGAATTTCATATTGAAATGTAACTATGCATGCGTAGTGTTATATTGTTTATGACAGTTCAATAATCTATTGATTCAAATGTTCTTAGAAAATAACCATGTATCAGACACATAAGTCTAAACTTGAAAGGTAAATAAGTCCAACTTGTGTTTTATCTTTTAGGGATTTAAATATATGTCTTCTTTATGCCTGATTGAGAATAGCTACCACTGAATTCATGTAGGAAGATCAATAAGAAATAAAAAATTATCAAATCAAAACACAGAAAATGAAGTAGAAACTTAAAAATGACAACTTTGTTCTCTTCTTGTCTTTCTTTTTTCAATGGCTCACTTTGCTATGTGGTTTGATCTGGAACTCACTGCCCCAGACTCAGAAAGACCTGCCTAATTCTGCCTCTTAGTGCTAGGAGTAAAGGCATGTACCACGATGCCCATCCCATTTTTAGTTTTTTTAAACAGACTTTCTGTACTCTTATTGGTCACAGTTTATTTTACTTTTCTACCAACAGTGAATAAAGGTTTCCATTTTCTATTCATTTGATAACACCCCTCACCCTCCTACTTCTTCACCCTCAGGAGATAGATATAGATGATAGATTAGATAGATAGATAGATAGATAGATAGATAGATAGATAGATAGATAGATGATAGAGCTAGATAATAGGTAATAGATGGATAAATAGATGATAGATGATAGACAGATGATGATGATGTGTAGATAGATGATTAAAATAGATATAAATAGATACATAGCAGCATAGTTAAAAACCTTGATTTGAGACCTATAATATAAATTTACAAATTTAATGAAATTTGATATCTTATCGATGTAAGCACACATTCAGGAAAAGAAAAGATATAGATTATTGTAAAAGCTAAAGATGGCTAAGCATGATAGCACATGACTAGGGTCAGCCTGGGCTACAGAGTGAGTAAATGAATGAATAAAAACTTTAACTTTATAAAGGAAATTTAAGAGAGAAATCTTATGGCAAACTACCAACAGACATAATGTTCTAGTTCTTAACATCTTTACAACCACAGAGCTTATATAGGCCCTGTTTGGTCAGGTTTTACAGTTGCCTTGTCTCAGGAAGGTAGTGACACCGTAGCTTCACACAGCTCACAGAGAACCCATTATACAAATCTTTACTTTCTTTGCTCAGTTCAGTTGGATAGGAATGACCCCCATAGGTTTATGTGTTTGAATGCTTGACCCCTACTCAGTGACACTATTAGAAGGTATAGCCTTGTTGGAGGAAGCATGGCCTTGCTGCCTCTCCCTGAGTCAAGCACATTCAAACCACCACACCTAATAAGACAATTTCCATGCGTCTTGTAAAGACTGCTGCAGGGTAAGATTAGTAAGGATTTCCTCTTTAAAACCCAAAAATTGACATGGTACCTGAAAATAATAGTTTTTGAAAATAAAAATTAATGCAATTAAATTTATTATGAGCAAAATACCAAAATATAAATGTAATAGAATCTATCCTCACACCTAGACAATGTGATTTTCTTACCTCACCCTCATCACTGCTTTACTACTTTTCCTCTCAATTAGCATCCAGCAGGACAAAAATATCTTACATGTTAATAAAGATTCAATATATATATATACCTTGAAGAAATATTTGCTGAATAAAAATATTTGATCAAGGAAGAGATTTTAGTAAGTTTAATTCTTTAAGCATCTTGACTTCAACACAATGGCTGACCTTTATGAATGAGTTTTAGTCATCACTTTCCAGTTATTATTGTATAACTTCTTATACTCTACTGTAAAGTTTCACTATAAATGCTGATTGTCAGTCTTGTCATAATGAGGGTAGCTTCATACTTCTTACCCAAATTTGGACATTCTTTCCTTGTAAGAGATACTATCAAACTATGCTAGGACTGCAAGTGCTACAAGTGATGGACTAGAACAAATCAGTTTTATTTTTAGCACTCAATTTTATGTTTTGAAATACCTGTATCATAGATGCTTTAATTATCAAGAGAGAAGTCACTTAGAAATAAAAAGTGTTGTATTCATGTTGTAGCAAATGTTCTGTTTTCACATCCCCTTTAACTTTAAAAACTTGAATGATATAGACAGCCATCTTCTGTTTCTTCTTACATCATTGTTCCTCTATATGCATCTGTGTTCAAGTTTCTCCTTTTTGCAGAGTCAGTTTGAATTACGTCTTAACCTAACAGTCTCGAGTATAAATATCCTATCTCCAAATGAGTTCGGAGATACCCAACATTTGGGAACTCAACACAAGAATCTGGAGAGACACCCTACAATTCAAATTCACAGTGCATGGTGGAAGAATACAATCTGAGCCGAACGCAGGCTGTGGATATCACATTCGAACATTACCAGGGAACTTTTTTGAAATCCACACTTTTGGGCTTGAGGGGGAGCTCCTTTGGCAGAGTGCTTGCCAAGCATGCACAGGCCCTGTGTTTTATCCCAAGGAGAGCACAAACCAAGTCTGATGATAAACACCTGTAATTTCAGCACTCAGAAGGTGGAGGCAAGAGGAGCAGGAGTTCAAGGTCATTCTGTATATATGACATTTTTCGGCCAGCCTGGGCTACATAAAACCTTGCCTCATGAAGAAAGATAAGGAAAAAGGAGGAACAGGTAGAAAGGAAAATGTCAAAGAAAAACTTTTGGTTCTATTTTAGATGATTAAATCAGAGCCACTGATAGGCCATAACTTTCACCCTAATATGTTCTCCAGTGTTCTATTTCTCCAATATCTATGACTTGTTTTTTTTTTTTTAAAAGAAACCTCTAATGTGTTAAGTAGAATTGGAAGAACCCCCAAAGTCCCCATGGTTTCCTAACTTTCGGTTTTATTGTCTTGATCGTATTTCCTTTTGCTAAGAAAACTTACCCCTAACATTATATCTGGAGCTCATCTTTTTCTTTATAATATTAAGCACCTTAATATCTAAATAGCCAAAGATTGCTATTAATTTCAACCACTTAAATAGTTAATTGGAGACAGGCTCTTATTTTGTATCCTATATCGAGTTTGAACTTGTGGTTCTGCCTAGGATTTTCAGTAAATTTCAATACAGAAAATGTGCCTTCAATTACGAAGAATTGCTCTATATACCTTACAGTGTGACCAGAGATGACTAATAGTTGAAATGACCTTATATTATTTGTATAACCAGAGGCTCCTCCAAGCTCCACAACCAGTGCCAGAGGTGGCTAATAGCCTAAATGACATTTAGCTGTCTGTGTGACTGAGACCAGGGCATATCCTTCCTTAGGCCCTTAGGCTAATACAGGTGGCTTATCTCTAGAACCCATCTTCTTTTTTTTTTTTTTTTTTTTCTTTTTTTTTTTTTTTTTCGAGCTGGGGACCGAACCAGGGCCTTCCTAGGCAAGCGCTCTACCAATGAGCTAAATCCCCAACCCCTAGAACCCATCTTCTTGAGGGGATAAAATGGCACAATTTTGAATTAAGTTTTGATATAATTATCCTTCCATATGCATTGTAAATTCTGGTATACCAGGAAAGATTTTTCCAAATTATACCCTGTTTAAATACTATGACAATAAACTGCCTGAGGTTGATGGAGCCTGAAGTCAAGTTGAATCGAATTTTTATTCTCACCTCTTTGCCGTTTGTGTCTTTGTCTGCCATGACACCTACAGAGACCGCCTCAACATCATATTCAGTATATGTATATTTTACTTTATTTTCATATGTCATTTTTTTATCTAGGCAGCCCCAAAGAAATGCAAACTAGTTTGTGCTAATTTAATTAATAAGTAGGTCAATGATGGAAGCAAACTAATGACAAATCCATCCTTGTGATCACCAGAAATAGCTTCCTTGTTGAAAGCCAGCTTCTTTACTGTTTATAATATTTCCCCATAATTCTTTCAACAGCTGGATGTAGGATAGTGATGTCACTTCTCAAATAGAGCGATATATCTCTTTCTCCCTTCCCTCTCTAGCAAAATAGTCAGCTGAATCATTTTATTATCTCAGTAACTCAACAATTAGTTGATCAGCTAAAATAATTTTTATTATCTCAGTAATTCAATACTTAGTTTCATTTCTTTTTCTCCATTTTTCTCTGCTTTACCCGTTTTATAAATGCTTCCCTGCTCTTCTGGATTCAGCAGCCTTCCTTCCTTGTTTCTAAGGCATAAACATACATTATCAAGTGGTGATCTTGTTTTTTTCCCAGAGCCTTGCTCTTTAGCACATTCCCCTCATAACTTTGTAGCTATCGTCCTCAATTTGTTTTTCAACTTTAGTTCGCAATACTTGACAGTGTTTTTGTTAGTTCTTCTTTTACCTACTTCTCAGAAGAAAATTTTTTTGTTGTTTCCTAACACCTGAGGAACCGATAAGAAATTTTTAATTAATACTTTTTAATCTTTTCAAATTGGTGGGCTAGTAAGTTGAATCTAGGCCTTCTTGTATTATTTGCAAGCACTCTACTCCTGAGATATAATCCCCAGCGTGGTCATATTTTTAATTAATTCTGCCACAGTCAGAGAACACATTTTTATTTAATTTTATTTTAATTTATTGAGATTTGACTCTGGCTCACAGTATGCTTCGCACCGAGAAATGTCAACTCTATTGAGATATATGTGTATGTTGGTATTCTTGGGTGTAATACTCTCAAAATGCCAATTCGGTCAAATGTGTTCATCAATATTGAATTCCCTATAACTTTGCTGGTTTTCTGGTTCTTTGTGCAATTGAAAGAAGTATTTAAATCTCTAATTTGTAGCTACAGATTTTCTTCTGTCTCCTGTTAATCAGGTAAAGAAGAGTGATCCTTCCGGTTTCCAATGTCCTCATTAGGCCTCCAGCAGAAGGTGTGGCCCAGATTAAAGGTATGGACCACCACACCTAGATATGGAATTTGCTTTGTCCCAGGCTGGCCTTGAACTCAGATCTGCTCTGCTCACTCTCCTGGGATTCAAGGCATGTACTACCTTGCCTGGGCCAAAGTTTTTCATGACTACTATAACTCAAGATCTCCATGTCAAGATCTGGGTCAGAAGTCTGTGTCTTCCAGCCTCGAGATCTAGATCACAGGTGTGCCCTCCATTTCTGAATTGCAATTCATTCTAGATGTAGTCAAGTTGACAACCAGGAACAGCCATCACAGTCTAAAAGAACTTTTAAGATAGTGCAGAAACATTTAAGAATGTGAATACCCTTTATTCAACTTTAAGCACTGGCAATGTCCTTTATTGTCAGAACATGGTTCAAAAATGGAGTCATGTGAGAATTTTGAGTGCCTGTGAGAAAACTCCAAGAAACCAAGACAAGAATTTTGTGACTTCAGTTTCTTCAAAACCATGGAATTGTCCTTGCACTATGCTTTCATGCCCCTCCCAGGCATAGCAGATAGGAGTGAACTTATTTCACATTAGTTATTATAACTGATTATTGTTGTTTGTTTGTATTCTTTTACAGGAAAGCATGTTTTGGCCACATGTAGCTTGTCTGCTACATGTGGTTTATCCTTATGATTGGACATTTTACCCAAGTGATGCTCTAAATGAAGTTGACTATTGCATGAGACTATTCTGCCTCACTTATTGGCTCTATCCTCCCAGGTCTCACTACCTCTAGAACGGTAAGCACTTTATTCTGAAACTTATCTAATGTTAATACATGCATACACTTAAACTTTCTTTTGTGGGCATTGCTATAATATATGTTTTCTATGCTTTAACCTTATTCTTACAGTTCTATTAAATACTTTTTAAGTAGTCAAAGCTGGTTCTTCTCTTTTTTTGTATAACAACCTCTGATTTTTAATTGGGATATTTAGAGAATATATATACATATATATACATACATATATATATACATATATATATATAATTACGATATAATTAGACTTAACTATACAATTTTTACATTTGTTTACTATTTGTCTACTCATTCTTGGCATATTTTCCAGTGAAGGTCTTCCTACACCCGTATCCTAAAATACTTTTAAGACTTTGACTGATGCAGAATTTTCTTCCCATATGCACTTTCTCTGCACTGTGACCTAGGCAGGGTCTCAGTCCTGTATACTGGTGCAATGATAGCACGTATCTCATTTATTTAACTTGTGCTGTGATTATCCTTTATATCTTGAAATTTGGTACTTTGAAAACTCTCATCTCTTCAGGTTCATTTTTAAAAATTATTTCTTGTTTCTCTCGTTTTTTTTTTTTAATTTAAATTGGGGGTGTGTGGTCTCTTATCTAGAAGCATATGGTATTTAGTAATTTATCTGTTAATATTTAAAATAAAACCACTGTAAACTAAAACCAGTTTTTTAATTTCTGTACTCAAATTTTATCAAAAACATGTCATACACTCACTGCAAGCATGTTCATGTGAGAGTTTCTTTCTACTAAAGCTGTGCTCTGATCACTTAACCTAGTTTCCAGAGTACTTCATCATCTCTGTGAACTAATTTGTTGGATTTATACTGAATTTACATATGATTGTGCTGTGCTAGTAATAACTCAGCATTAATCTCAAGTCACTAATTTTTATTTCGAGTTTAGATTTCCACTTTACTGCTACTTTGTTTTTTAAAAGATTTCCCATGTTCTTTCAAGTAATATAAAATATGCTAATTGTAAGTTCCTCTCTTTAAAAATGATTACAAAATCTGAAATGAATTAATTTATATTAATGTTCTGTGGCTTGAATTTGCAGATCAGGTTAATGTGTGCTTTTTCCAGATAATAACTTTGCTATAAAAAATTAAATGAGAGCCTCCATTTCCATATGTTAGGGGAAGAGTTAGGGGAAGGATTAAAGAAACTGAAGGGAATGGCAAACCCATAGGAAGACCAACGGTGTTAACAAACCTGGACCCCTGGGAGCTCCCAGAGACTAAGCCACCAATCAAAGAGCATATATGGGCTGGTCCAAGGTCCTGGACACATATGTAGCCGAGGGCTGCCTTGTTTGGCCTCAATGGGAGAGGATGTGCCTAATCCTGTGGACACTTGATGCCCCAGGGAAGAGGATACCCTTCCAGAGGCAAAAGGGAAGGGGCATGGGAGAAGAATTATGGGAGGAGGATCAGGGAGATGACATTTGGGATGTAAATAAATAAAATAATTACTTAATTTTTAAAAAGATTCTCTTACACCCCCAGAGTAAATAAACCCTACTTATGTTCACCTCCTCACCGAGTCACTGTGGAGATTTAAAGCACTGTACAGATATACCACTCTGACTGAGAGCTTCATTATCAAAATGAACTTTGTCTAAGAGTGGTCAGTACAAGTTAAATTGTGGGAATAAACTGGAGCACCAGGTAGGCCTGGGGCTGTAAGGACCAGGTTATAGTCTAATCTACAATAGTTGACCAAGAGTTGGGGTCAGTGGAGGCTGGTTTGTGGCCAGTATCTATTATGGTCAGCCTGGACCCTGAATTCTCAGATCATGGCTTCGTGGGGGCTGTCTGAAACCTCAGTTCATTGTTGTGAGCTTGGTGCCTGAGACTCTGTGGCTAATTTGACTTAACACTAGATAGTGGATAGGGCTTTTAGTAAAAATTCAGGGTTCATTTCTCTTTCCTTCATTCATACAAAGTGTATCTCTTAGTGCTGTGCTGGGGGAGGGGGCCATGAGTGGTGAAAGACTGCCTTCATGCCTTCTACAGTGTATCCATTCTTATTTCTGCCACACTCATTTCAGTGTTTCACCTGTATTTCTTAGCTCTTATGGCAGTATTTATATCTGCCATACACAGATATTTGTGGTAACTGAAGTGTTTGAGAATATGAGCTCTGGAAAACTCCATTTAGTCATTTGCTTTTGTTATTCTTTGCTGCTTCTACTGTTTTTATTTTTATTTGTTTTTTAGTATTCCAGTATATTATGAAAAGCTTGCAACATGACTCATGTTACAAACTTATTCTGAAAGCAGTTACTTTTTAAATAGATGTCCCATGCTGTGAAATATCAGTTAGGTCCACTGTTTTGCCTGCATCTTGACTCTGTTTTTAGACAATGTGTCACTGAGCATACATCACATTTAGTTTCACAGTGACATGGACATATTAGGAATTGGTCAGCCGCTGGCTGGCATGTTGCGATTTCTATAAGCTTATAATAAAAGGTACATTTGTGAACACAGGGCGCTTTGGGATTGCCCCGCTACTTTGAGAGCACATAGCTGCTTTGTACTTGCAGAAGTATTAACACTTTTACCAAGACTGATATTGAAACTAGTGAATGACAAGCAGGGTGACAGTTGTATTTCAGTAAAGTGAGTCCTTTTCTAGCACATGTGAGGTCTGGAGTCCATTCTTAGTACTGGGGGGGGGGGAGGCAAAGGTTATAGTATTCTGTAACTGAGAATATGTCCTCTATAAAGGATTGAAGTCATTAAATTTTTGAAAATAGGGTTTTTTTCATACAATATGGTCTGATTAAAGTCCCCCCCCAACTCCTCTCAGTTACTTTTCAATTCCCCTTCCATCTGACTCCATACCTTTTCTGTCTCTCATTAGAAAACACACAGACATCTAAGGACCAATAATAAATACAATACAATAAAACCAGAATAGAACCAACCATCCAAAAAGGGGGGAAGCCAAAGAAAAAGCCCAATAAATGCATATAAACTCAGAGATATAGACATTTATACACACATGGAAATGCCATTATTTTTTAAATGTTTACTCAAAGGAAAACTGCTACTAAAAGGAGTCTAAAAAAAAAAAAGGAGTCTACTTTTTCCTGTAGCTGTGCATGTGTATGTGAGACTATGTGTGTCTATGTATATGTACATGTGTGTATCTATGTGTCTGTGTAGGTATTTGTGTATGTGGGTGTTACTGTATTGTATTTGTGTATGTGTATATTTGTGCATGTCTGTATGTGCATGTTTGTATATATTTTGTATCTGTGTATGCATATATTTGTGTTTATGTGTGGGTATGTGAGTCTATGTATATAACTGTCTGTGTATATGTATTCATGTATGTTTGTATATACATCTGTGTGTTTGTGTGTCTATGTATGTAATTGTGTGTGTGTATATGTATGAATCTGAGTGTATGTTTGTATATATGTATGTGTATATCTGTGTGTATCTGGGTATATGGATGTGTCAGTCTTTTTATTTGTGTGTGTGTGTGTGTGTGTGTGTGTGTGTGTGTGTGTGTTGGTTCTGCTATCCTAAGTTCTCCATCATCTGTTCTTCCTGCAGATTTAGTCATGCTTGTCTTACATGCGTGTCTGAGGTAATGCCACATGACAATGAGGAAACCAAGATAAAGGAAGCCAGATTGTCCACACCCTCTGCCTATTAAGGGGTGAGCAGGCAGTTTCCCTACCATAGGCGGTTTCATATCTAACCCTTCCAAACATTTCCACACCACACTGAAATAAATCGCTCTGGTCCATTATCAGCACAAGTTGCATTCAGAGGTCTTAAAGAAAAAGTAATGATAAAACATCTAATTATACTCTGTTATGCTCCTAGATCAGTACCTTATTTAGCCATCGTCAGAGAAGCTTCATCCTGAAATGGATGGGTTCAGAAATCTGGAGTCAGACATTATATAAAGGGGGGAGACAGAGGAAGAGAGAGAAAGAGGAGAAAGGGAGAAAGGTGGGACATATTTTGGAACACACATCTCTAAATTGGATGTCTCCATCAAATCTCTCCCTTCAGACTTCAGGGAAACCCATAGAAAAGGAAGTGGAAAAGGTATAATAGCCAGAGGGGATAGAGGACACCAAGAGAATGGGGCCCTCTAAATCAACTGAACAAAGCTCATATAAACGCACAGAGATTGAAGCAGCAAACCCAGGGCCTAAAGGGTCTGTCTGCACCAGGCCCTCCACTTATATACTATAGCTTTAATTTTTGTATTTCTTGGGACTCCTAAGTGTGTGAATGAGTGGGTCTCTGATTTTTGTCTCTCTCTTAGGGTTCTTTTCCTTCTGTTGGTTTGCCTTATCCAACTTCAATGTGATGGGTTTTGTTTTCTCTTATTTATTATATTGTATTTTTTTAATGTCTTGCTATTGTTTTTTAGAAGCTTGTTCTTTTCTAATGAGAGACAGGAAGGGATTGGATTCAGATGGGAGGGGGAGTAGGAGGAACTGAGATGATGGAGGGAGAGAAAAACTGTATCTAAGATATTGTGTATGAGACAATCTATTTTCAATAAGAAGAAAATATAACCAGATAACTTAAATACATAGTTATTTACGTTGTACATTTTGCTTTTAAAATACATTATGAAAATTAAATTTAAGAATGATATAAAAACTATTATAAAGATAATTGGGACTGGTGAGATGGCTCAGTGGTTAAGAGCACTTGCCTTTCTTGCAGAAGACTTGTGTTTGTTCCTGGCACCCACATGGCAGCTCACAGCCATCTGTAAATTAAAAAGGATCTAATACCTTCTTACCTCCACAATCACTAGGCACACATGTGGTACACTTACATATATGTAGTCAAAACTCTCACAAACATTACAATCTTTATTTAAAAGTATAAGAAAATCAGAGGTATGCAATTAGATGTGTATGCATTTAGTGATTGCTTTTATTTACATATTTGCATAATATTTGCATAAGTACCTTCAAAACTATAAGCTTATTCTAAAATAAGCAGTGGAAAATAAACTTGGAAAATATATATGCATGACAATAAACATAAATTCTAAAGTAGTATAGAGTTTAAATCTTGGATTTACTCTAAAGATCCTGTATTAAAGGTTTGTATTCTAAATAAAAGAACTTTGGGAAATCACCATACCTGACCTCAAGCTGTCAGAGCAATGGTGATAAAATTAGATGGTATTGATACATAAATAGACATGTGATAAATGGAATCAAATCGAAGATCCAGAAAATAAATGCCCACACCTATGGACATTTGAGTTTAGGTAAAGAAGCCAAAGCTGTACAATGGAAAAAAGGAAATAAATGATGCTGGTCTAACTGGATGTCTATATTTAGAAGAGTGAAGATAGATCAGTATTTATCGCCCTGCCCAAAACTCAAGTACAAGTGGATCAAGGACCTCAACATAAAACCAGATGCACTGAATCTGATAGAAGAGAAAATAGGAAAAAGCCTTGAACTCATTGGTTCAGGAGACCGTTTCCTGAACAGGACACCAATGGCTCAAGCTCTTAGATGAACAATTGAGAAATTGACCTCATGAAACTGCCAAGCTTCTGTAACACAATGGACACTGCCAATAGAACAAATCAGCACTGGGGAAGGATCAACCCATCATCTGACAGAGTTGCTAGTATCCAAAATTCATTAAGAACTCAAGAAGTTAGACACCAATAGCACAATTTTTTAAAACGGGGTAAACAGAAAATTCTCAACAGAGGTGCCTCTACATGAGCAGTGCACACTCTTAACCAATGAGTCATCTTTCCAGTCCTTATCTAATGTATTTTTAAACACAAATTTAATAAAAGAATTGCATTTCTCCTGTTAGGGCTGAGCCTTGGTGCTTTAAGTTAGTAATTTCCTACATTGAAGGTATTAGGTTTATAATGTAAATTTTTAGTCATTTGTTGGAACATCTATATTTCAGAAATATCAGGCTAAACAAGCTAGACAAAGTCTACCCATTCCGGAGGAGGAAAAAAGAAGTGTGTGTCACTATTATCAGGCTAAGAAAGAAAATAAATATGATCAAAGACATTAAGATAAGGAGTGAAGATGTTTTTGCAAACTGAGGGTTCAATGAGAACAGAGCTGTATGAAGCAAGGGGCTAGGACATGCACAGCTTGGAGACTGGAGCCACATGGAAAAAAACCCTAAGATAATGGATGTCGACAAAATGTGACTATAGTTTTATTTTGAATCTTACATACCTCGTCTCTCAACATTTCTGAAGAGGAAACACCCTCCATTCTTTTTTAACCAAAAAGAAAGTGTGATTGCATGGGCTAAATTATTTATAAATATCTAATGGCTAGAACATATTGTGAGCTAGGGTTCACATAACAGTTATCTGGTTATAAAATTTGAGATTTTAGCTGTCAAACTGAGTGCCTATGAACAAATTTTGTGACTCAACATCTTTGATTCTAACTTCCAATCCATGTGTCTGGACTGAGTCTTTAAAAATAATAATAACAACAATAATCACCTAATTGTGTGCAGAGGCAGGCATGTGGGGGCGAGCAGATAACTAGTGAAAGTCAATTGGTTGTTTACACAATGTGGATTCCAGGAGTTGATCTTGGGTCATCAGGTTGTCCTGAGTGTTTCTGATTACATTATTATTTATACTTTTAGTACAAAAAATCTATGGAAACATATACCTTAAAAATAATGTTTCTTATGGCCTATAAAAATTTTTAGAGTTACAAAATATTATTGGCAATTTATTTAAAAGCTAGTTTGAATAAAATTTGCAAATCATGCTTAGACTACCTGTATGCTGCTCTGTGAAAAATCAGATCAAATTACAGGCTCATAATCTGATCTCTAGCCATTACATTTAAGCTGTGATTCAAGGAGTTTTCATGAGGTAGACCAAGAACTGCAAAATACAAAAAGCCATCTGTGCCATTGGTAAGTGCTCTTTCTAACAACAAAATTCAGAAAAGTATAGGAGACTAAACAAAGCAAGGACATAGGTCTACATATCAATCCAGTAGAGCAGTGGACAATAAGGAAGTTATTAGTCGAGGCATGGTGGTTCAAGCTTTAATCCTAATACTCAGGAGGCAGAGGGACCAACAACCCAAATAACCCAATTAAAAAAATGGGGCACAGAGATAAACAGAGAATTCTCAGCAGAGGAATCTCAGGTGGCTAGGAAGCACTTAAAGAAATGTTCAAAATTCTCAATCATTAGGGGAATGCAAAGCAAAACAACTTTGAGGTTCTATCTTACACCCATCAGAATAGCTAAGATAAAAAACTCATATTGGCAGAGATGTGGAACAAGGGGTGACAACAGATACTGGTGAGGATGTGGAGAAAGAGGAACACTCCTCCATTGTTGGTGGGTTTGCAGACTGGTACAAACATTCTGGAAATCAGTCTGGAGGTTCCTCAGAAAATTGGACATTGACCTACCTGAGGATCCAGCTATACCCCTCTTGGGCATATACCCAAAAGATGCCCCAACATATAAAAAAGACACGTGTGCTCCACTATGTTCATAGCAGCCTTATTTATAATAGCCAGAAGCTGAAAAGAACCCAGATGCCCTTCAACAGAGGAATGGATACAGAAAATGTGGTACATCTACACAATGAAGTACTGCATAGCTATAAAAAAATGACTTCATGAAATTCGTAGGCAAATGGTTGGAACTAAAAAAATGTCATCCTGAGTGAGGTAACCCATTCACAAAACACATACACACGCACACACACACACACACACACACACACACACACACACACNCACACACACACATGGTATGCACTCACTGATAAGTGGATATTAGCCCAAAAGCTCAAATCACCCAAGATACAATTCACAGACCACATGAAGCTCAAGAAGAAGGATGACCAAAGTACAAATGCTTCAGTTCATCTTAAAAGGGGAAATAAAAATATTCATAGAGGAGATATGGAGACAAAGTTTGGAACAGAGACTGAAGGAATGACAATTTAGAGCCTGTCCCACCTGGGAATCCAGCCCATATATGTACAGCCACCAAACCTAGACAATATTGATGAAGCCAAGAAGTGCATGCTGACAGGAGCCTGGTATAGCTGTCTCCTGAGAGGCTCTGCCAGAGCATGACAAATACAGAGTCGAATGCTAGCAGCCAACCATTGAACTGAGAATGGGGTCCCCACTGGAGGAGTTAGAGAACAGATAGAAGGAGCTGAAGGGGTTTGCAACCCCATAAGAACAACAATACCAACCAACCAGAGCTCCCAGGGACTAAACCTCCATCCAAAGAGTATACATGGACAGACCCATGGCTCCAGCTGCATATGTAGCAGAGGATAGTTTTGTTGGGCACCAATGGGAGGAGAAGCCCTTGGTCCTGCCAAGACTCAACCTCCCAGTGTAGGGGAATTTCAGGGCAGGAAGGCTGGAAGGGGGAGTGGTTGGGGAGGGGGAACACCCTCATAAAAGAAGGGGTTAGGGAGATGAGATAGGAAGCTTATGGACAGGAAACTGGGAAAGGGAATAACATTTGAAATGTAAGTATAAACATATCCAGTGTGGGGTAGGGGAGGGAGAAAAGAAACTTAGATCTAAAAAAAAAAAAAGCCTTATTCAACAGGTGTGATAGACAGTTACATAATCCTTAAAGGAATCAGGTGGCTTTCTGTGGTAGTTTGAATAGGTTTGGCCCTATAGACATGTTTGAATGCTTGACCCACAGGAAATGGCACTATTAAGAGGTGTGGCCTTATTGGAGCAGGTATGACCTTGTTAGCAGAAGTGCGTCACTGTGAGGATGAGCTTTGAGATCTATGCTTAAGCTCTGCCCAATGTGAAATTCCATTCTCCTTGCTGCCTTCAGATCAAGATGCTGAACTCTCACCTCCTCTAGCACCTTGTATGCATGCATGCTAACATGCTTTCTGCTATGATGATAATGGACTAAAACCTCTGAAACTGTAGGCTAACCCACCCTCAGTGACACAGCTCCTCCAATAAGACCACACCTCCTAATCCTCCCCAAACAATTCCACCAACTAGGGACCAAACTTTCAAACATATGAGCCTATGCGGACCATTCTCAGTCAAACCACCACACATTTTAGAGATGAAGCTATCTATCCCTACTATCATTATTCTCTCAGTTTAACATGAGCCCTTCCCCTTCTTAAAACCCATAAGGTCTACGGAGTGCTACCAGTAACTCCTCAGCTAGGGGTGGGACTTCCTGCCTACCTCCATCCTCTTTCTATGCTGCTATTCTGTCTGGATTTATCTTGTGCAGGCATTATGCATTCACTCACAGATACTATTGGTTTGTGTGTTAAACTGCCCTGTTATGTTGGGAAAATACTATTTTGTTGTAGTCGTACACTGCTGATGACTTTTATAGTCTTTCTACCTCCTCTTCTGCCATAATTCCTGAGCCTTTT
Source organism: Rattus rattus (assembly GCF_011064425.1). Lineage (NCBI taxonomy): Eukaryota > Metazoa > Chordata > Mammalia > Rodentia > Muridae > Rattus > Rattus rattus. The sequence goes on along the minus strand of NC_046167.1, from coordinate 74,654,210 downwards.
GGGGAGGAGATTGTATGATACAGATGTCCTATCATAGGCTGATCAGGTCACAATCTTTTATTTTGTGAATATTGACCAGTTGTGGGTCACAGTTAATCATTTAATGCAAAAAGAAACTTCTGTAAACAGGGTTGAGAGGCGCACTAATCTATTGGTATAAAAATGAATCACTAGAAATCAATTTAATATTATATCCATTTAGTAAAATAATATCAAGATTTTCTCCTCTAAGGTCTATGACCTACCTAGCCTCAGGTTTTAGCCCTCTTAATGGTTCCGTCTTGAGGAGCAGTCATTAAATCTAAACAGCGAGTGGTTAGTTAATTTTATATTTTGCTACTATTGTACCAGTGGGCCTTTGTCAGACTGTTCATTACAGTAGCTTACAGGTTTCATATCTGGGTAAGTCTGATGATTACTTTTCTTCCCCAGTAGCACACATAGCATCTTCCAGCTCTATGAAAGCTAGTCAATAGGAAGAAATAAGTACTAATGGATCAAGAAAGGTTGTGTGAGTAGGAGGTAGAAGGGCAGGGTAGAAAAGTATAAGAAGGAATAACTAAAACTCTATTCGAAATTTTATAATATTTTAAATTTCCCACAAATGAATTTCTCAGATTGAAAATATACAAACAAAAGACCAGTAAGACAAAATGTCCAAATACAGCTCTAGGAGACAAAAAGTCTACAAAAATTATCCTTGTGTGTGTGTGTGTGTGTGTGTATGTGTGTGTGTGTGTGTGTGTGTGTGTGTGTATGTGTGTGCGTGCGTGCCTTGGAGTGTGGTTAATATACCCAATGCAACTCCCATTGGAGAAGAGTAATTTTCCCTTTGCAATTAAGTACAAGTTACAGTCAGATAAATCTTTCCATTTCCTCTTCTGGTAATTCCCAGAGTTCTAAGGGGAGGGTTCAACGGAGACATCCCACTTAGGACTGAGTACTCCAATATCACTAACTCTCTAGATATTGTCTGCTGGTGGGTCTCCATGTTAATTGCCTTCTACTGCAAGATGCTGCTCTAGTGATATATGGGTGAGGCACCGATCTACGGTTACAGCAAATGTTATTAGGAATCATTTTATTGTTGTGTTTCTTTAGCAGAACAATAGTGCTTGGTTTTCCCCTAAGGCCATGACCTATCAAGTCTTTGGTTCTTGGCTACCCTAGCAGTGTCAGTTATGAAGTGCATCCCATGGAGTGGGCTTTAAATCTAATCAGAGAGTGGTTAGTTAATTCTAAAACACCCATGACTTTATTGCACCAGGATATCTCCCAGGCATGTCACTGTTATAGATCACAGGCTAATTATCTATATTGATTTCCATTCTCTTCTGGTAGCATTCAGAGTACCTTCTAGTACTTCATCTAGTAATACCAGATGAATGTTAGTCAGTAGAAGTGAAACCTCTCATTAGGCATCAGCCCAACTTCTTCGTCTTCAATGAGATGTTTAAGCGCTTTCTTCAAGAATAGAGGCTTACCTCAGTTTGTGGAGAGCAACAAATAGTCTTGGCAATAACTTAAGCTGTTTGGCGGTTTCCATGGGGTCTTATTGGCCGGTGGCTCAATTAGATGTAACCCATTACTGGCACTGGAAGTTTTACTTAGTAGCATAAGATATGACATTGTCTTATCCATTATTTAATGGTTCAATATTTAGTTCATATATATTTTAGGCAGCTTCCTCAGTTGCAGGTTTCCATATAGGCCTGTAAAGGCCCTCAGTTTTAGTTGACCTCCCCCATTTTCCTCCTCTCCCCCTCTTCTGTTCCCTTGCCTGTTTAATCCTCTCACTCCAGTTTCCCCCTATAATCTTATAGCAATATATTCTATTTTCCCTTCACTGGTATATCCTTTCTTCCTCCTGTAGTTACTAGGTGCCTAACCTCTCCAAGTATAAGAATTAGTTTCACTAGTTCTTTGTAATTTTTTCTATTTTATTGCTTTAAGGTGTTATTAGATTATTTCTTGCTTCTACTATGCTATTTCTTTTGTTCTAGAGCTTTCCGGTGTGATGATGTTACTAGTGTATCTCCAGGTTTTAGATATAGGCACTTAGTGCTCTAAACTTGCCTTTTGAATGGCCTTTACTGAACCTATTAGACCTGTCCCATAGGTTTGAATGTGTTGAGTTTTTATTTTTACACAATTCTAAAAGTGTTAATTTCCTTCTTAATTTCTTTCTTACCACATTTTTCATTCAGTAGTGAGTTGTTCAGTTTTCATGGACAGAAAGTTCATATACTGTTTCCATTGCTGATATCTAGCTTTAATCCAGTGCAGTCTGGTAGAATGCAAGGGGTTAATTCAACTTCCTGTTTTTTCCATATTAATAATCCCCTTTATTGCAAACAGTCTCATTGCGTACATTCAGTATGCATTATCAAGCCTATGTTCATAAAACCCATATTTTCTCATGACTGTACCTGTGTGCCTTTATAAGAGCCGAGTATACTCTTATCTGCCCTATCTTTCTTGTAGTACTTCATTCTGTCTCCAATATGTGTCTGTGAGGCTTTCCTCTTCACTGTGTTTCTTTTGCAGATTCTAAAGTTTAAATTCATTGTCATTACTTCTACAGTCTTTTTTACTGAATATATTTTTATTTATTTACATTTCAAATGTTATCCCCTTTCCTGGGTTTCATGTCCATAAAACCCCTGTCCCATTCCTCCTCCCCCTGCTTCAATGAGGGTGTTGCCCCACTCATCCACCCACCCCTTCCCACCTCCCTGCCATGACATTCCCCTAGACTGGGAGGTTGAGCCTTGGCAGGCCCAAGGGCTTCTCCTCCCATTGGTGCCCAACAAGGCCATCCTCTGCTACATATGCAGCTGGAGCCATGGGTCTGTCCATGCGTACTCTTTGGATGGTGGTTTAGTCCCTGGGAGCCCTGGTTGGTTGGTATTGTTCTTATTGGAGGTTGTAAACCCCTTCAGCTCCTTCAATCTGTTCTCTAACTCCTCCAATGGGGACCCGGTTCTCAGTTCAGTGGTTGGCTGTGAGGGTCCACCTCTGTATTTGTCATGCTCTGGCAGAGCCTCTCTGGAGACAGCTTTGGCATCAGCAGTGTTATCTGGGTTTGGTGGCTGTGTGTATATGGGCTGGATCCCCAGGTGGGGCAGTCTCTGGGTGGCCATTCCTTCAGTCTCTGCTCCAAACTTTGTCTCAATATCTCCTCCTATGAATATTTTTGTTCCCCCTGAAGCATCTGCCCTTTGGTCGTCCTTCTTGAGCTTCATGTGGTCTGTGGATCGTATTTTGGGTAATCCAAGCTTTTGGGCTAACATCCACTTATCAGTGAGTGCATACCATGTATGTTCTTGTGACTGGGTTCCCTCACTCAGCATGATATTTTCTAGGTCCATCCATTTGCCTATGAATTTCATGAAATCATTGTTTTTAATAGCTGAATAGTACTCCATTGTGTAAATGTACTACATTTTCTGTTTTCTTTCCTCTGTTGAAGGGCATCTGGGTTCTTTCCAGCTTCTGGCAATTGTAAATAAGGCTGCTGTGAACATAGTGGAGCACGTGTCCTTTTTATATGTTGGAGCATCTTTTGGATATATGCCCAGGAGTGGTAGATTATATGTTTATACTTGTTTTGTGTCCAAGTACATAGTCAGTTTTGGAGAGTGTTCCATAAACTACTGAAAAGAAACTGGGTGTTTTGTTTGTTTTGTTTAATTTTGTTTTTGGTTCTTCTAGATGGGTTTCTCTGTGTAGTCCCAGCTGCCTTGGACCTCTCTCTATATATAATTGGCTGACTTCAAACTCACAGAGATCTGACTCCCATGTGCTGAGATTAAAGGCACGTACCACGACCACCCAGAAAAAGTGTATTTTTTGTGTTTGGGTAAAATGTTCTGTAGATGTCTGCTAGGTCAATTTTATTTATGATGTTATTTAATTCCAGCATTTCTCTGCTTAGGTTTGGTCTAGATAACTTGTCAGTTGGTATGAAGTCACCCACTATCACTGAGTTAGGACTTATGTGTGATTTTTAGCTATGGTAGTGCTTCTTTCGTATACTTGGGTAACTCTCTGTTTGGTACAAAATGTTTAGAATTATAAAATACTCTTGGTAAATCTTTGCTTTTATGAGTATGCAATGCTCTTATTCTATCTTTTCTAACTAGTTTTGGTTTGAAGTCTATCTTGTCAGATATTAAAATGGCTACAACCTGCTGGATTCTTGGGCCCATTTGCTTGGAATATCTTTTTATATTCCTTTATCCTGAAGCTATGCCTGCCCTTGATGGTGAGATGACATGCATCTTGGGTACAGCAGAATGATCAATCTTGTTATCTAATTTGTTAGTCTGTGGCTACTAATTAAGGAATTCAACTAAGGAATTGAGACCATTAATATTGAGAATTATCAAAGATCAGTACTTATTGATTCCTGGTATTTTGTTTTTATGATGTGGGGTTTTTCTCCATCTTTGATTCTGTTCAGGGATTATTTTTTGTGTCTTCTTGAATGTGGTTAATTTATGGCTGAAGTTTTCCACTGCCTTCTATAGAGCTTGACTGGTAGAAATTGGTTAAATTTTGTTTTACTGTGGAGTATTTATATTTTTCTGTTGAGTGTGATTGATAGTTTTGCTGACTTTAGTAGTCTTTCTGTAGGTTGGGAAATTTCGTTCTATAATTTAGTTAATATCTTATTTTCTGTGCCTTTGATGTGGACTTTTGCTTCTTCTATCCCTATTATTCATAGATTTGGGTTTTTCATAACATCTCATATTTTCTAGATGTATTTTTGCCTGGACACTTTTTAGATTTAACATTTTCTTTGACTGAGATATCCATTTCTTCTACCTTGTCGTCAACACTTGAGATTATCTCTTCTGTGTCTTGTAGTCTGTTGGTGAGGCTTACCTTTAAAGTTTTTTGCTCGACTTTCTTAAAGTTTTTTTGTAATTTTTTTAAAAGATTTATTTATTTTATATATGTGAGTACACGGTCACTATCCTCAGACACACCAGAAGAGGGCATTGGATCCCATTACAGATGGTTGTGAGCCACCATTTGATTGCCAGGAATTGAACTCAAGACATCTGGAAGAGCAGTCAGCACTCTTAACTGCTGAGCCAACTCTCCAGCCCCAACTTCCTAACTTTTTTATTTACAGTTTTTACTTCAGTTTGGGTTTTCTTTAGTAATTCTATTTCATTTTTAAGTTCTATTTTGATGTCTTTAATTTTTCATTAATTTGTTTAACTCTATTTTTATGTTTTCATCTTCATTACAGGATTTATTACATTTTTATTGATATTCAACTTATTTATATTTATTCAAATTTCTTTAATATATTCATAATTTCTATTTTGAATTATTTTCTTGTGTTCAATTCTATATTGACTTTCTTAGGACCTACTGTAGTAAGGTTATTGGGTTCTGATGAAAGCATATTCTCTTTACTATTTATGTTTGTCTTTTGGTGCTGGGTTCTAGGCAGCTGTAATTTTGATGACTGAGCTGTTTCTAGGTGCTGATTTCTGATTTTATTTGTTCAGTCAATGTTCCATTTTTTGGTTGCTTTTTTTCCTTCTCAGAATCCTGGACAAGTATGGTGGCTGTGGGCTTTGTGGGTACAGAATGATTCTGAAGGTTTGTGGTAAGAAGAAAGGAATTGAAATAGACTAGGAGGAAAGGTTGAGAAGAGCTAGGGGAAAGAGCTAAGAGAATTGAGTCCACATCAAGAGGCAGAGACTCCCAGAAGTACAGGTGTGGTAGGAGGAGGGGCTCTTGCAAGGAGGTTTCAGTAGAACAAAGACTAAACCCGAAGAGATAGGGATGAAAAGACTAGGGGTTCCTCCCAAGAGGTAGGATCTTCAGTGATTGGAGTTGGGGTGGGATGGGGGTTCCTGCAAGCAGGCTGTTACAAAGTTGAGAGTGAGACTAGAGTGACTATAGTAGAGAACCGGAAGGACAGTAAAACATCACTTACCTGAGTCCCAGTCCAGGGTAGCTACTGCGAGTCCTTGGTAGGAAATGTTTCTGGGTATCAGCAGCAAAAGAAGTAGAGATGGACTGTAAAGGAAGGCTGAGATAGAGTCTAGAACAGTGGTTCTCAACCTTCCTAATACTGTGACCCTTTAATACCTACTTTGTGGTGAGTTTCAACCATAAAATTAATTTTGTTGCTACTTCATAATGGTAATTTTGCTACTGTTATGAATCATAATGTAAATATCTGTGTTTCTGATGGTCTTAGGTAACCCCTGTGAGAGGTTCCTTTGACCTCCAAAGGGGTCATGACCCACAGTTTGAGAATCACTGGTTTCAGGAAAAAGTTAAGCTTTTTATTCAGTTTCTTTACACTCTTTATAGATTTGTTTAAATGTTGTGTGATCTAGCTGTCTGAAAAGAAAATCATCTATCGCCTAACACCAAGCAAGTAATAGTTGGCAAGCAAAGCAATGGTTATGTTCCTTAATGACAACAAGCCTATAAGGAAAGAATTAAAGATGTTCAAAATAAAAATATAGAGGAAAAGAAACAAGAGGGAATTTTTCTAAAACAGAAAAAGTGCGTAAAAGGCAGGCAAGAAACCCAAAGCCATGTAAGGGGATGCACATCTGTAATCTTATAACTTGGGAGATAGAGGTGGGCTAATCAGAGGCTTCAAAGTCATCCTTGGTGACATAGTGAGTTTGAGATTAGCCTGGTCTGCAAGAGACCCAGAGAACAGGCACTTCAGTGCTCAAACACTGAAAGAAGATGAATATTCTGAAAGAATGAACTCTTTTCTCCTTTCAGATTGATGTGCATGTCTTAGTCAATTAACATTCTTGGAAATGGAAGTGCACGTGTGAAATCATAAGAGCATTTGGCAAACTTTCCCAAGTTTCCAGATCTTCAAAGGCTTGCACTGTTTTACCAGTTCTCTCCGTCACAAAGCTGAAATGCAGTGTTTCCGAGAAACCCCGCTTCTACTCAGTAGCTGCTTTATTTATGGTGCCCTGTTCCATTGAAACACTTTGGTAATTAGTGAAAAAAGAGGACATGAGTTCGAAGATCAGGGAGGGGCATATAGTATGATTTGGAGGGAGAAAAGGGGAGGGGGAAATTATAATTAAACTATAATCTCAAGCATTGAAAAAAAGACAATACTTCCGGATGACTTCTAGATGGACAGGGTTGTTTTATATAGCAAATAGACTCCGTGATTTAAAATTTAATAATGTTTCCAAAACTGGTAATTTTATATTAAACTAATTAGTCACTTATCCTATAAAATATAAGTTTTTCCAAGTTAGTTATTATTTGAGCCACTTCATATAAAATTGAATGCATATGTAAGACCCACAATTTCCACCAGTGAGTCTATACAGCTTCACATTGTTACAAATCTTAAATTTTGGAATTTCTATCTTCACTTTTATTCAATAATTTGATCCAGTGCTCAGTCATAACCAGTAAATAGCCTAATTATAGTGACAGTCCTCCTAAGTACACAGAATTATAGCTGAAAAATGGAGACAGATTAAAAATTCTTGTAAAGTGCATTCTGCCCTTTTTTGTGTTGCCCTCTCTGAGCCTGAAGCACAAGATTGTTTCCTGTAACCTTTCCTTGAAATGGAAAAAAAATCCCTCTGGATTCCACACATTAACTCCTACAAGACTTCAGGCTATGGACAACACAATTAAAAAATGTTATACTGATTATTTCTTTAAAATATTATTTAGCTGAAGGTCAGGAATAGATGAGTTCAGTCTGAGCACCAAGCTCCCCTTTGAGCATAGCAAACCATGCTGCCTCAGAATGGTATCTGGAAACTCATAAAGGCAGACTTCCATTAAAAGTGATATTGTCTGGGTTGGGGATTTAGCTCAGTGGTAGAGCGCTTGCCTAGGAAGCGCAAGGCCCTGGGTTCAGTCCCCAGCTCCGAAAAAAAGAAAAGAAAAAAAAAAAGTGATATTGTCCTCACCATTTGCCTTCTAGAATATCTGCAAGAATCAGCATAATCCAGGCTCTGTAATCAAACTCTACATGCACATGTACCTCTATTTATGAAGAAAAAGGTCTATTTCTATAAAATGTCTCAGACAATTTACAGCTTGAAAGTCATTACTAGAGATTTGCTTTCAGTATTGTCAAATATAATTTTGTTTGGAAATTGAATTTTATACTCACCTGCATTTGTAAATTAACAGCTCTGTTACTTTCATGTTTTACATCACAAAACTGCAATAAAAAATCTTTGAAACCCTTTCTATATATATATACATCAATTATAGTGCAATTCTGCAAGGACAACCAATTACAATCTTTCAAATAGATAAATTCAGATATGTCAGTTAAAAATGTAAAATATTAAATTGTCATTTTAGATGCTGTTAGAGTATTTGGCTCATTTTTTTCTGATTTTACATCTTAAAGAGACTAATTGATAGAAATATGCTGCCTTTATTGGGTATTGTAACCTTAATTATTCGGGACAGACAACCCTCAAAAACGGTTTACATTACAGGTAACTGATCAACCACGGACATAGTTGTTACTGGGTGTTTACCTAACGTGATCAGAGCACTGGGTTTGATCCCTGTACCACAAAACTATTGGATTGTGCAGATTTTATTTTCTTCAATGGATTATCCCATTGATTAGTTCATAGCTTAAAAGACTGGTGGGGCCGAATTAGACAGTCACAGGTTGGGGGTGGCATGATGTGACTTTGAAGGTTATATTTTGTCCCTGGTCCTTGGTCTTGTTTCTCTGCTTCTGAGTTGCTGTGAAATAAGCCATTTTCCTGAACCATGCCCCAGGACTCATTGCATTTTGCCTCATTGCAGGCCTAAGAGCAATAGAGTGAGCTGTCCATGAACTAAGTCCTTTAAAGCTGAGTCCAAAAATATCCACTTTTCAATTTGTTTATACTTTTAATTTTTTTTTAATTTAAAAGAAGGGTGAGCAGGTAGGGCTTACCAAAGAATATGTGTGAAAGTTAGAGGACAGCTTTCTCTCTTCAACTATGGGACCTGGGGTCAAACTTAGGTCATCAGACTTTATGACAACAGCTTTTACCCACTGAGGGATCTTGCCAGCCCAAGCTGTTTTCTTATTTTTTCCATTATTTTTTATTGGATATTGTCTTTATTTACATTTCAAATGTTATCCCCCTTCCAGGTTTTACTTCTGGAAGCCCCTATCACATCCCATGTCCCCTGCCTCCATGAAGGTGCTTCCCCACCCACCAACCAATCCCTCCTGCCTTCCCGCCTTGGCCTTCCCTTACAATGGGACAAGGAGACTTCACAGGACCAAGGGCCTCTCCTTCCACTGATGCCTGACAAGGGCCATCTTCTGCTTTATATGTGGCTGGAGCCATTCGTTGCTCCATGCACACTCTTTTGTTGGTGGGTTAGTCCCTGGGAGCTCTGGGCTGTGTAGTTGGTTGATATTGTTGTTCTTCCTTTGGGACTGCAAACCCCTTCCGTTCCTTCAGTCCTTTCTCTAATTCCTCCATTGGGGACCCCGTTCTCAGTCCAATGGTTGGCTGCAAGCGTCCGCCTCTATGTTTGTCATGCTCTGGCAGAGCCTCTCAGGAGACAGCTATATCAGGCTCCTGTCAGCAGGCACTTCTTGGCATCCACAATAGTATCTGGGTTTGGTGACTGTATATGGGATGGATCCCCAGGTGGGACATCTCTGGATGGCCTTTCCTATAATAGCCAGAAGCTGGAAAGAACCCAGATGTCCTTCAACAGAGGAGTGGATACAGAAAATGTGCATTTACACAATGGAGTACTACTCAACTATTGAAAACAATGACTTCATTAAATTCTTAGGCAAATAGATGGAACTAGAAAATACCATCCTGAGTGAAGTAACCCAACCACAAATAAAAAGTACACATGGTATGCACTCACTGATAAGTGAATATTAGCCCAAAAGCTCAGAAAACCCAAGATACAATTTACAGACCACATGAAGCTCAAGAAGGAAAGCTGAAGTGTGGAATCTTCAGTCCTTAGAAGGGGAACAAAATACTCACAGGAGGAAATATGAAGGTGTGGAGTCCTTTGAATCTACTTATTTTTTGATTCGTGTTCTACAAATCCCTGTTGAATCTGACACAGGTGACTTCAACTCTTACTATGATCTGTATTTCTTTATTTAAGGCGAATATGCTGACTTTCTGTGTGCTAAGGCTGAGTTTTGAGATGGGAAGACCCTTGAAGTTGTTTTGTTACGATGGCCCAATCTTCATATAGACTGATTTATATATTTATATAGCACCATCTCCAAAAATGCTTCCTGCCTGAAAGTCAGGTCTCTGTGGTAGTACGGCTGTTTTTAGTATATTTTGGCTCATTATTCTGAATCTCACATATGTCCATGTATTTCTTATCTGTATTTATTGTAGTATTTGAAGTCCAGTTAGTATTTGAGATATGGCCATATTCAGGCCCAGTGATGCTATCCATAGTGGTATGGCAATGCTAAGTCCCGACACACCAAAACTATGTGAGGAAGTAAATGCTATTGTCTTCACCGATAAGTTGCTATCAATGTTTATAGAACAATAAAAACCTCAGGATACTCATACATAAGTTATCTCAAACAAAGCTCTGGAAATTGAAGCTAGAGTCCAGCATCTTCCTCTACTGTGCTCTGTGCCCCTCATCCCTGGCTCTGTATTTTGAGACATGATCTCTTGCTGAACCTTAAGCTTACCAAGTCTATTCCATTGGTTGTCCAATAAGCCCCCAGAATTCACCTGCCTTTACTTCCCCAGCTCTGAGATGACAGGCCCACATCTCCATTCCAAGACTTTTACATTGGTGCTGGGGATCTGAACTAGTATCTTCATGCTTGTACAGCAAGCACTTTTTCTGCCAGAATCCAGAATAAGCATTTCATAAGATTAGGCCCATGGCCTAATGCAGTTCCATTACACATTACTTGATTCACTGTGGTGAACATTATTAGATATTCAGAATGCATTCATCTTATGACTGAAAACCCATTCCCTTTGAACCACTGCACCCCCATTTTCTCACCTCTTGACACCCAGTAATCATCATTCTTTTTATCAAATAGGGGTAAATATTTCTGTGTTATACATGCTACCCATAATATTCCTCTCTGTGCCAGACTTCTTTCATTTATTCTAATACCTTCCAGATATGTCCATGCTGTCATTAACACCTAGGGATTAAACAACTATGGGTTAAAGAGTTGACTCCAAACCTTGCAAAGTCTCCCATTACAATGTCCCATGGTATTACGTAGTTAAATAAACTGCAAGACCATCTAAGTAGACCTGCAAGCATAAAAGTCCATCACATGCCTCAGGTTTTATAAAAAGACATGGGCTCCTATGAAGCTGCCCAGAAAGCCAGGTGGTAAACTCTCCATACGTACACACACACACACACACACACACACACACACACACACACACACACATGCACACACACATACACACACACATACACACATACACACAGACACACACACACATACACATACACACACACACACACATCCATCCTAAACAATAGAAAACTCACGCTGCTGGACCTGTTCATTTCTTAACTGTGGATATATGTGTATATGTGTATTGTATATGCATATGTATGTGTATATGCATACACACATGTGAGTATAAACAAACCCGTAGAATCTGAATAAAACAAATGTATTCTACCAACATTGGTGTCTTCTTTGTACAACAATTTTATAAAAATGTTAACGCTATTAGAAACTTCCAAAAACGTACAGGGGATCTCTAATATTTATTAAAGGCACATGCCACTTTACACAATCTCAAGAATTTTAACAAAATATTTTCAGAAAATAAATAAGAAATCCATTTGTTTGCATGAAAACACTTTTGTATAGTCAATGAGACAAACAGGTCAAAGATAAAATATAGACAGGCTTCCTATTAAGTCAGCAACTTTTAAGGGGCTCGAGACCCCTTATGAACAACAATGCCAACCAACCAGAGCTTCCAGGGACTAAGCCACTACCCAAAGACTATACATGGACTGACCCTGGGCTCCAACCTCATAGGTAGCAATGAATATCCTAGTAAGAGCACCAGTGGAAGGGGAAGCCTTGGTCCTGCTAAGACTGAACCCCCCCAGTGAACGGGATTGTTGGGGGGGGGGCGGTAATGGGGGGGAGGATGGGGAGGGGAACACCCATATAGAAGGGGAGGGGAGGGGTTAGGGGGATGTTGGCCCGGAAACCGGGAAAGGAATAACAATTGAAATGTAAATAAGAAATACTGGGGCTGGGGATTTAGCTCAGCGGTAGAGCGCTTTCCTAGGAAGCGCAAGGCCCTGGGTTCGATCCCCAGCTCCGAAAAAAAAAACCAAAAAAAAAAAAAAAAAAAAAAAAAAAAAAGAAATACTCAAGTTAATAAAGATAAAAAAAAATCAGTAACTTTTGCTAACTGTAGCTTCTCTGGATAGGCAAGAGTATTGATGTAGTTGAGACACACAAGCCATCTAGGAAAGTTATAGCAAACAAGTGAGTTTTCTGGAGATGACCCACTATTTGTGATGGATGTGCTCTGTGATGTCATCCCAGGATTGCTTCTTGCTATTGACATGCCTTTCCTGCCACTGTTAGATGGCCTAATGATTGCTGATGCCCACCCTATTGGCCAATATGAAGATGTACTTCCATATAATAATGCTGTGTAGATGTATGAATGACTTCAAAATACCTGATTTGATTCAAATAATTCTTAAGAAGTTTAAGAAGATGGTTTTAGTTGTTTTGCCAGAGATATAAAGTTAGAATCAAGAATAGAAATTATTTCTCAAGAAAAATGCTTCAAGTACAGTTTTTGGAACACCCACTCCTCATAAAATAGTAAGTAAAGGCTCCATAATAAGGAATACAATTAGCTTTCATAAATTGCGCCAAGAAGAAAAATAGTCTTGGGACAGATCTGTAATCAAGGAAAAACATTCATTCTATGTCAAGTCCAAGGATAAGGCCACAGGTGTGCACTATGATAAAGCAAAGCTATGTAAAACCATTGCTTTGAACTTTTAATAAATGTATAGAATGAAAAACTGATTTGAACTTACTATCATCATCCTTCTGGTACTCCCTTTTGTGTAATATTTTATCTGTGAGGTAATTTTATAAAGTTTGTACAAAAAGGCTGAGAGAAAAAATAAAGTGTTGTTGTTGGGACTCTGTTCCATCTACCAAATGTGTATGTATATATATGTATACATGTATATAAACCTGTATGCATGTATGTACAATATGTCTGTATGTATATATGTCTGTCTATATATGTGTGCATACAAACATATGTAAGTATATGTGTATGTATATAAGTATGCATGTGCACTTGTGAAATTGATGAAACTGGTGTTTGGGCCTGACTGAGTGTGTGTGTGCAAGTGCTCTCACTATGACCTTTTTCTCTATACTTTTCTTTCTCGCAGCCTCTTAAGAGTGAGAAGAGTTCACAGTTTCTCACTGGGCATTCTTGCTGGCCCCAGATAACTAAGGTTTGCTCCTGTCAGCACTAGTAGTGCTGTAAATGGAGGTGGGAGTCTGTCGGCTGCTATCAGTATCTAATCTTCGAGGCCATAACTCTCTGCCTTCCTCAGTTACCTTTTCACAGTTGAAGGCGAAGACAGCCTTGGCATGAACCAGACAAGAGGTCCAGGTGGTAATGTGCCCAGCACAGAGGCTCTGTCTCACACAGGGGTAGGCAAACAAACAGTTTTTTTCCCATAGAAAATCCCAGTCACCAGAAAATTTGACTCAGACCTGGTCTTCCATTTTGTCCTTCTGGGAGTATGAACGTGCCTTCTAGCCCTGTCTTAGTTACTTTCTATTGCTGTGATAAGGCAGCATTACCAAGGCGACTTCTAGAAGACTTTATGATGGCAGTCACAATTTCAGAAGACTAGAATCCATGATCATCATAGCAGGGAACATGGCAGCTGACAAGCAGGCATGGCTGTGGAGAGGTTGTTCTGATGCTAAGGTCCTGTACCCCAATTGGTTCTTCATCGATCAGTAAAGACGCCAAGGGTCAATTTTTGGGTGGAAGGAAAGAGGCAGGATTTCTGGATCCCCACAGGCAGACTAAGAGATGCAGGAGAGGGAGGGAGAATTTTTGTCATGCTTTGGAGGGAGGAAAGGACCAGACATTGAGATCTCAGTAAGAGCAGCCATAGGCCCCAGGAGATTAGAAACACAACTAAGTGGAGGACAGCTCTGGGTTGCTGAACAAAAAGCTAACTGAGCAACTAAAGTTGAGGGCAGATGTTGTAAGATGCTGAGCTAGAGTATTGGGAAGGGCACACTAGCTGAGGAAGATTAGGAGTGTCCAGCAATTGAGCCAATACGGCAGGTTGAAAATTGAGCAGTGTGTGCGTGTGTGCGTGTGTCTGTGTCTATGTTTGTGTTTTTCTTCTGCAGATCTGAGGGAACCAGGGGTTGGGGGGGTAGTGTGCTCTGACTGGGGCTAAAACAGGGTAGCAAAAAACTACATGCAACACATGGCCCTGAAGCAGTAACTGAAAGCTTGCATCTTGATCCACAAGCATGCAGTAATTTCTGAAACCTCAAAACCCACCCTCGGTGACACAAGTCTTCCAATAAGACCACACTTACTAATCCTTGCCAGATAGTTCTATCAACTGGGGACCAAGTAATGAAACATATGAGCCTATGGGGGTCTTCACCTCATCTTCAGGAGAGCATCAACTATTTGATGGACACTGACTCTGACTCTACTCTCTCTCCCTTCAGATTTCTAGGCCAGGGCTTAAGTCAGGGATGGAGGACTTCCCACAGGAAGAAAGCGTTCTTCCACCAGAGACACTATCACTATCCTACTTACATATCCTAGGGCAGGTTAACCAGATTGAGAACACAGTCCCCAAGTAGCCTATGCTCCAAGTTGATGATGTTTAACCTGGTGTCCATCTCTACAGTGATTACATCAGATTCCATCGGGTGTAAGTTGTGAGTCTTCTGCACTGGCTTTGGGAAGGCCTTTGTTCCTTTAGAGCTTCAGTTTCCCCATGAAACTAGTCTGGCAGAAGCTCTCCTCATATCTGTGATGAGCTAGAACAATCTTAAGTGAGGCCTTGGTCCCACATCAGTTACTCACTGTGAGATGCCATGGTTGTTGGCGATGACTATGGAATCTAGGTTTTCAAGTGGCCAGGTTGGTGGACAACTTCCATGGAGTAAGCACGGGGAGGCAGGATGATATGTAACTAGTAGGCTGTGGGATTTCTGTGTTGGGCAACTTTCTGACATCATTTTCACTATGGGTAAATCCTGAGGCCAGACAGTATCCCCATAGACAGATGTATCCCCTTGTCCTTCTGTCTGCCCTGAATACTGTTAGTTTATCTTCCTGTGTCCATTGTTCTTCCTTTATCCCAGTCTTAGAGACCTAGGCCCACTATATGATGGTTTAGTGAATCAGAAAAGGAAGGTCACTTTTGCATAGAGACTGTTGGCTGGGAATATGAGTAGAGACTGAGGTAGCAATGAACACTTCAGCCTGATGGCAGTTGTCATGGAGAAAGCAAACTGTGCCTCAGGTGCAAAGTCACTGCCCAGCCCAAGGTTGTTATTGATTCTCCTGCCTTTGCTTCCATTCCAGAATACTAGGATTAAATGCATGTGCCAACATACCTGGTCTAAGACTATCTTTTAGGAATGAAATGAGGTTGGGAAAAGAAATGCTACCATGAATTCTTCTGTGGACAGAAGGTATGGAATGCAGGGATTTGCAGGCACATCCTTAGAAACAAGGCACCGAACATGCAGAAGTTCACTTCCTAATCCTGCTCTCACGGGATCCCTAACCTGGATTCAGTAGCTTCTCAGTACTTACAAAGCATAGATCCTAAGCTTTCAAGCCTAACTAACTAGCAGAGTTTTATACAGTTGGATTGAGTTTTATACAGTTTTCCACTGCCACTTCAGGCTGGCTCAATGGTATCATAGGACAGTGAAAATCTGGATCTTGTGCCACCTGCAGCCTCAACAATGCAGTCCGTGGACAATCTTTGGTGGCTACAATACCTCAGCCTCTGACTTTCATGTCTCTAATGGTCTCTCTTTTCTATTTGGATTCCCACCCCACCCATGCACTTGCTACTCAAGAAGTATACCAGTACCTTTGACTTGCCACCTACAAGAAGGGAAACAGTAATTAATAGGCCCATGAACTCAGCACACTCACCAGCCATCTGCCTGTATATTCCTCATGCTACATGAGGGGAAAGATACACCCACTAGCAGCTAGAGTGTCTCTGGACCTTTGTACATACTGCTGTAGCATAGCCCATAGATGTCCACCGCACAGCAGAGAAAATGAGTCTCAAATAAGCTGAATACTTTCCTCTTGGGGGTCAGAGGAAATTTGACTTGGTCAGGGTAATCTGTAAATTCTGAGTCAGGCCTTTGGTTCCAGTCACAATGCCTATAGTGACAACAGTCTGAGTTCCTTCAAGTTCAGAGGTCAACTCCAGAGTTCTAGGTGGCCATTTTTCTATACTTGGCTCTTTGGATTCTTTGGGACTACATGTTCTATGTAGAAACTTACTTTTGGAATGTTTTCACCCTGTGTTGGCATAAGTAGGATGGAATGTGGGAAGGTAGGGTGCACGTGTCCAGGCATTGTTATTGGGGAACTGCCTCTGGCTTACTTCCCTCAGGAACTCCTGCCAGAGCAGCAGAAAGATCAGTCAGGATGAGCATGCCCTGCAGATGGAAGCCTATAAGACTAAGTAACACAATGCTGAAGGTTTCTGTCTATAGGGGGAAAAGCCCAAATAAACACACATAAGACTTAGAAAGACTTAGCATCTGAAGCACGTAAAAAGTGCATGGGTGCTACTTTTAAAGCAATGCTCCTAGAAGGAAGAAAACATGGGAATTTTATTTGGGGAGCCCATACATATTCATAAAGGTGTGGATTCATTCCTGAACATGCTTAATGGGAGAGTTAACTATACACCTGAGCATGCTCAGAAAAGGAGCACACTACAACCCAGGCCAGGTCCATAGTGCCACAATTGCTCAGGGAAGGTGATAACATGGGAAAGGCAGTATGAGCAACCTTTGTATGAGGCCCAGTGACTCAAGCCAGGTTATAAAATGAAGCACACAAACCCATCAAGGAGGTATGTGTTCTAGGCACTTCCTTGCAGGAGAAGGCAGGATGAATCCACAATCTGTACCATCAAAAAGACAGAGAACCGGACTGCTGAAGGGCTCGCACACTGCTCACACACCAGGAGAACAGACACTGGAAGTTTTGGAATCAGCATCTGTGATTTTCATCCTTTCACCTTCAGTGCCTGGCTACACTGTCGTCAGTCAGAAATAACCCTTATCCAAGCATGGAGGACTTGTGATTTTTTAAGATGCTTTTGATGAGGGGTGTGGAAACACAAGAGGACTGGAGCCATGCCTTGTAAGGGGAAGTGGAAGGGACAGTGTTAGAGATGATCTCTGCCCTACACAAATGTTAAATCCCTAGAATAGATTCTCCTGGGATCCTGCTGAGAAGCTTGGCTCTTTGATATCTTCATTGAGCACAGATTACTTAAGTAATGCCGTTCCTCTGATGGCAAATCTCCCCTAGAGCCCATTTCTAGAGGTTATAGGCGTCTGGGTCTGAAAGGATAAGTGAAAACTGACAATTACAGGAGGAATTTAATCAAGGGGAAGAGGGAAACTGAGCCACCACCACCACCACCCCCGAAATTGTTGGTCCCCTTGATCACGTTAGCTAAGTAGAAGATATACATTCGCGCACTCAGAGCCACAGGAGTAGCCTGAGGTATTGAATGAAGTGAGATCAGATCTTTAAGTGCATCTGAGCCCCTTTTCCTCTAAATCCTCGTCTGTCTGTCAGGCACATTCCAGTTTTAGAAGTGAGAAAGTCCCTGACTTCTGCCTCCTCTAAAAAACACGTGAACAGAAATCCAGATACCTAACCTAGAGGCTCATACATAGCTTGATGCACTGATAAGACCTGTATTACAGTGATGCAACCAAAACAGGCTGATGGTGTTCCCCACCTGGCCAAGAATACATACCATGTAAAGCGAAGCAGCTCACCTGTAATTGGGTGCCAAATATAAATGTAACTTTTATCCACCTGATATAATTGTTGTCTGAGGCTCACTGCCTCAGTCTGCTCACCTAGGCCTAGTCTTGGAAACTTCTAGCCTCTGAGAAATCTAATCTAGGCCTAGAGTGTTTTCAGCTGCTGAGACTTGTTGCTAAATACTTTCACCCTTTCCACTTCTTTCTGAGCTCTGGCTGGCTGGTCAACTCAGCTCTTCTGCCTCAAACTCCTTTCCAAGTTGACTGATTCAATCTGCTTCTCTTAGCCTCTGACCTTTTGCTCTGCTTGGCTTCAAACTAACTCTGGCAATCTAGTCTAATCTGGATCCTCATTTCCTGGCTCCTCTATGTCTTCACCTCTGTCTAGGTTGCTCTCTTTCTGCAACCTGTCTCAGTACCACTGTCCCAGTAAATCTGATTCCTTTCTCTTTCTTTTTTTTCTGTACTTCTCTCTTAAGTAGCCTCTTTTTTCTCTCTCTTCTCATGAGACTTGGGCATATCCTATTCTGTTAAATCTTTCTCTGATTAGTCACTTTGTCTACAGGACTCAATTAGACATCCCTTTCAAACATGGGTGCTGCCTTCTACAAACTAACTTTACCATCACTGTTTGAGATTAAAGGTGTGTATATTAGGGTGCATCTGCATTCCAGCCAGAAGAATTAAAGGTGTTTGCCAAGGCTGAGCCACACCACAACTAAAATTACCTTTTTTTCAGTAAGCAACACAATCTCAGAATTCATTGTGATCAAACATCTTGCAACAATCACTTAGGAGACAGAATAGCATCTATTAATTGATGAATTCCTCCCATGGGGGCAAATGGCCTCACTACCCTTTTCTAAGCATAAACTAACAAGCTTATGTTGTTACGTGGGAAATGTGAGGAGTAATGAGCCCTTTGGCCAGACCAGATATGTCAGTTGTAGGCTCGCAGTATGGGGGGACCTTAATGGTTAGATTTATAATATCCACATATATATTATATACAATATCTATATATAGTATCCATATTTATATAAATCCATACATATATGGATTTTTATAAATAGCCATCTATTCTTAGTTTAGAACTAAAAAAAGACAGTGAATATATTCAATCAGGAGATCATCTTGGTCAGCGGTGAAGAGTAGGTCAGATTTTTCTCAAGGATGACATGTGTGGAGCACAAGTGTCTGCTCACAGAACTAGCCTGGTTTGTCCTTAAAATGTTATCCACAACATGCTTAGCACCTCGAGATTCCCAGGATAGCAGGCTATATTTCCTCCCTACCAGAAAGCTTTCAAACAGTCAGCACCCACCGCCATGCTAACCAGTCCTCTGTATCCTATCTCACTGTCCCAACGAGGCACACAGAAAAGCTGAAGTGTCTGCGGCATGTTTTAAGTCAGTGTCTGGGGCTCACAGTCCACCACCATTCTGTAAGGCACCAGGACTGGTGGACCTTTCAGACGTATTGTACATCTCATTTCCAAATTGGGGTCGGTAAAGTTCAACACAAGGTCACAAAGCAAGGAAAGAGTGACTTGGGTGGGAATTCGAGATTCCTGTTACTGGCAAGCCTCCCACATTCCTGAAGCCTACCCTCATTTCTAGCCCTAGTCAGTCATTAGATACTGCCCTCTGCTAAACATACACATAGGCCCATAACTCAGACCCAAAAGGACATGCATGGTATGTACTCATTAATAAGTGGATATTAGCCAAAAAAAAAAATGTACGGAATACCCAAGATACAGTCTACAGAACTCAAAAAGGTCAACAAACTGAAGGGCTCAAGTAAGGACGCCTCAGTCCCACTTGGGAGGGAGAAGAAAGCAACCACAAGGGGTGGGGCAGGGGAGAGAAGGTGGATGGGAGTGGGGGGAGAGGGGAACATGATCTGGTATTGGGTCGGGGAAAAGGACTGAAGCCCTGAGGGTCAGCAGAAAGAATGGAAACAGGCGACCTCAGGGGGAAGGAGGTTGGGAGGGCCCTCTAAAAATGTACCAGAGACCCGGGAAGTAAGAGCGCCTCAGGACTCAAAGGGGGTGGGGGGCTAGATGAAAGGCCCTACAGTGGGGAGAGGGAACTTACTGAATCCACCTCCAGCAGAAAGACAGGGCATCAAGTGAGGGATGGGGTTGCTAATCCACAGCCAAAGCTCTGACCCATAATTCTTCCTGTCTGAAAGAAACACAGGGTTGGAAATGGAGAAGAGTCTGAGGAAAACAAAGTCCAGTAACAGGCCCAAAGTGGGATCCAGCTCAAGGGGAGGCCCCAAGACCTGACACCATTACTGAAGCTATGGGGCATTCACAAAATGGGACCTACCATGTCTGCCCTAAAAAAGACCCAACAAGCAGCTGAAAGAGTCAGATGCAGATATGTGCACCCAACCAATGAACAGAAGATGCTGACCCCTCTGGTTGAATTAAAGAAAAGCTGGAGGAAGCTGAGGAGGAGGCAGACACTGTAGGAGGACCAGCAATCTCAATTAACCAGGATCCCCGAGATCTTTCAGACACCGGATCACCAACCAGGCAGCATACACCAGCTGAGATGAGGCCCCCAACACATATACATCAGAGGACTGCTGGGTACGGGTTCAGTCAGAGAAGATGCACCTAACCCTCAAGAAATTGGAGGCCCCAGGGAGTTTAGAGGTCTGGTGGGGTGGGGACATCCTTGTGGAGAGTGGGGGGGTGATGGGGAGGAGGTATGGGATGTGGAACAGTGGGGGGCGGGGGTTGGACCAGGAGGAGAATAAAATCTGGTGTGTAAAAAAAAATTAAATAAAAAGAAGAATTTTTTTTAAAAAAAGAAATAACAAAGTCAGATATAATAGAATAATTATGCATACCAAGGCCAACTGAAAAACAGTCACAAATAAATGAAATTTATACAGCCGTTGTTCATGGCTAAGGTTAGGAGAAATGGGAACAACTTTTTTACAAAGAGCTGCTCATGGGCTTCTGAGACATCTCCATCTAGGCCTGCTGTGGTTGGTTCTTTATTTCTGAGGGCAGAATCTCTGGAGGGATGTGTCTCCTGCTTCTCAGGGTCCCAGGCAGCATCTATGTCATGGTATGCTGTCCCCAGCACCTCCCTATGCCCTAAATAAAGTCTGTTTCATTAAAAAAAAAAAAAAAAAAGAACAAAGATTCTCTCTCACCCTCAAATAAAACCCCAGGAAGCTGGAATCCAAGTCAGAAGAATTTGGGCCAGCTTCCTCAGCACATCAGTGCTCAGAACTTACAGGAGAAAGATCTTGTAATAGGTGAGCTAGCCCATGCCCAATATTAATTGTGAAAGGCACTTTCCTGTTCCATTGTTGATTATATCACGAGAAAAGTTAACTTCCTCTAATGCCTGCCTAAACCCTTTAGGAACCAAAGAAAAATTTTTTACTGCAAGTTCACTCCTACTGCCAGAATAGGATCTGAGAAATCCAGATGACTCTTGAGAATTCTACTTCCTTATTAAGTTGTAGTTTGAGTGTCCTTTCCTTTTCTTGTACCATTTGCCCCTTGGTTAGGGTGGGTCATAAATGCTTTCATTATATTTACAATTAATTCATCACACATGGCCAGACACAAAATACATAGTTCTTATATTATCAGTCATATTTGAAACCATGAAGTATATTCCCTAACCCTTCATTTTTCCCCAAAGTTTAGTACAAGAGCCATCTAGAATCAACCTTTCTACTTCCTGTGTCTATATGTTTCCAAGTCTACTAGAGTCTTCATCGTACTCATTCTACTGAATGTCCTCTGGGCAAGATCATCTACTTAACCCTAAAGCACCATATTGTTCTTGTGGATTGTACCGATAGGATACATCTGACATTTTCTTTGATATCCTTATCATTTAGCTTTCAAAATGTGTCTTTCCCAATGCCATTGTCCATGGGCCTTACTCTGCTCACTCTTCAAATGTGACATTCCCTTGCCATGTTGAATCTTGGGTTTAAAGGGCAGGTTTCTCTGTGTGTGATAAGTATTAGTAAAGACCTGGGAAATGAGGGAAGCAGAAGATTTAACATTCTACCTGTGTCCACTCTTGTTTGAAGTATTTCCCTCATGAAAAAGAAAGGGCCGGACAGCAAAAGCTAAGGATGTCTGAGAATCAAAACTAACATAGAACATTACCAGAGCCAGAAACTCGACCTTCATCCAGTTTAAGGAAGAAGGGTTGACATCTTCTATTAACATTAGAGCCCTGTGTCATAATCTCAGGAAATACACAGGTCTGGGAACCCTCTCAAGCTAACTCCATAGCACTTATAAAGAGGTCTCACCGAGGGCATAACCACTGGTAGTCAGGCACCTAGAGATCTTCCCCACATGGTAGGCTCCTTCAGAGCTTCCAGAACTTGAGGTTACTTAACTCTGGTCAAAGAAATGAGTGAAAGTGGTGGTTGTCACTTCCACTAATACTCTTTTGAGTTGCTAAAAGTAGACTGGCTTAGAGCCCCACGTGTTGACATGGGCAATGTAGAGTCTGTGGTATGCCTGGGGAGAATGCAGTGTAGTGTGCAAGCATGAGAGTATCTTTGTCATTGGAGAAGTAATTTTCACCCCTGAGAATAACTGTTGTGAGCAAAAGATATGACTATGCTTCTCTACTTCTATTGGCTCTGCTGAAAGTATGTGTTACAGGATGACACAAAATATTAAGTGAATATTTTTACACATTTCCCATGAAAAGTGGTGTATAGAGTATGAGCTTTCTTATTGCTCTATAAGAACTTGGGTAACTTTTGGGCTCTTTTTCTTCCACACAGGTTTAGGGATCCTTTGTCAAGCACATTGAGATAATTTGTTGATTTTTAAGATTTATTCATTAATGATTTTAGAAACTTGCCTATGTTGCTTCTTCTCTTGTGCTAACACAATAAATCTTTATAATCAGTAATGTCTTGATTTGTGTTCTTTGACAGTCAATTCCTTATTATATGTCTTACATTCTTTTAGTTTATTTCCAAGGGGCTTGGTCTATAGTCATCTTTCAGTTCATCATGAGGTTGATATCTTAGTGTCTGGATCTGTTCCATGATGCTTAATGAGGACTATGAAAGCAGATACCAAAGTAATTCACTTCATACTTCATTTAAAATGATAATATTGAGAATTCTCACTTCATAGGACTAAGATGTAAATATCAACCATTATTTTGAACATTTAAAAAGGCAGAGGCAAACATGTTTTTTAAGAGCTCACTTTTGAAGGGCTTGAGACCCCATATGAACAACAATGCCAACCAACCAGAGCTTCCAGGGACTAAGCCACTACCCAAAGACTATACATGGACTGGGACCCTGGGCTCCAACCTCATAGGTAGCAATGAATATCCTAGTAAGAGCACCAGTGGAAGGGGAATCCCTTGGTCCTGCCAAGACAGAAACCCCAGTGAACGTTATTGTTGGGGGGAAGGAAGTAATGGAGGAAGCATGGGGAGGGGAACACCTAAAGAAAAGGGGAGGGGAAGGGGCTAGGGGGATGTTGGCCTGGAAACAGGGAAAGGGAATAACAATTGAAATGTAAATAAGAAATACTCAAGTTAATAAAGATGAAGGAAAAAAATAAAACAGTTACATATAACAAAAACAAAAAAAGAGCTCACTTTGCACTCAGCAATACATTATAAACTTATAATGTAAACTTAGCATCTGTCAAAAATATTTAAGGGTTTTTTCATATTCTTTTTTTTTCTTCTTTTATTGGATTTTTTAAATTTACATTTCAAATGTTATTCCCTTTCCCGGTTTCCCAGGCATAAGGCCCCTATCTTCTATGAGGGTGTTCCCCTCCCCATCCACTTCCCCTTCCTGCCCCTCCTACATTCCCCTACACTGGGGGTCCAACCTTGACAGGACCAATGACTTCTCCTTCCATTGGTGCCCAACAAGGCCATCCTCTGCTACATATGCAATTGGAGCCATGGGTCAGTCTTTGGGTAGTGGTTTAGTCCCTGGGAGCTCTGAAGAGGTAAATAAATTCATACATTAACTAACTTTCTAGGCACCATCTAACTGTGGAGTCAGTATTCAAACCCAGGACTGTTCTACTGATTCTACATCTTATTAAACTCTGCCTTATATGAATAAAATTTCATGAGCTAAAAAACATGGATTTCTTTAAACTTGAAATAGAGAACAGTCATTTTAACCTCATCAAAAATCTCTAGTGCTGCCAACAAGTCATCTTTACCACTTGTTTACAAGTATTATTAAATATTTTTTTGCATTAACATTCAGTAAAGGCCAGGACCTCCAAAGGGGAGACAGAGTTGAGACTCCCCAGTGTCACAGAATCAGTGTGCAATCTATTTATGATACACCTATTTCCAATCAAATACTATTGCTACTAATTCTATTAATGATAGCAATAATTTATTTTTTCTTCTTGGAATCTATTTGAATTTTTTTCATCCTTATCTCAATGAAAATGTTATAGTTCATTTTCTAATTTATTGTAGAATATAATATATACTATCTCAGGTTCTGCTTCAGCCCCAATCGGTAGGCTAGTTTAAGACCTCCACCCCCTCAACCGGCCCCCAAAAAACCCCAAAACAAGAAAATTGACTTATTCAAGAAAGAGAAATGAAACAACAACAAAAATAAGAGGTAGGCTTTAGTGGATGCAGGCACAATGCCAATAACTGGGTCTTATTAACTGGTTCTTATATTGACTTGATTCTTGGCACAATATATACTCAAACCACTCAGAAAGAAGGTAAGCAGAATGAAATGGGGGCTGGCCTAATGCTTTGACTGAAGACAGCATATCCTTTGATGTGTTGTCTATGATTGAGAATCTCTTTCTCATTTTCATGCCGGTAGCTTGACAATTTCCCTACAGCAGATGTCTTTCACTGCATGGAACAATTTGCCTTGTATACAGTTTAGGAGGCTTGCTCCAGTGTGTTTATTTGAGAATGTACTTTGAATATTAGTGGTTTTACTTCTATACTTCTGTCTATGTTACAGTTTCCCCAAGTTAACAAAGAAAATGCCAAGTTTCCAATTTTAAGACATTACAACTCTTGTCATTGAAGAACGTTAGTAACAGAAAAGAAACAGATATATGGTCCCAACCAACACAAAAATACTGTAATGGGCGCTAGAGAGATCACTAAGTAGTTTAACTCATGAATACCTGAGTTCAAATCCCAGCATCCACATAAAAAGCTGGGTGTGGTTGCACACATACCTTCAACCCTAACACTGTAACTGATGGAGAAAGGAAGAATCACTGGGGCTAAGTGGCTGTCATCCTAGATCTAGGTTCAATGAGAAATCATAACTCAAAGGAATAAAATTCACACACACACACACACACACACACACACACACACACACACACACACACACAGGGTGGGGGGCAGTCATGGGTTCTCACTCCACCAAATATTGCCAAAGGATCTTTTTAAGTTGCTGTGGAAAACAAAGAATTTTAAATTTACCATTCAACTCAAAGTCCACAGTTAAATATTAAGTACATTCCCATTGTAGAACATTAAGCTTATCCAAAACCTTATCATCCTAAACTATGTTCCAGTAAACAGTTGGTCCCTATTTCTTCCCTCCCAACCTGTGGCAGCATGAACTGACTTTTCAATCTTTGAGTTTTACAGTATGTGTAGCTTTGAAACTGGTTTATCAAGGCTAATCAAGGTTAAAGCCGGAGTCAGAATATTCTTTGGGAGATGGGGCAGGGACTAGAAAGTCCTGAGGAGAAGGAAAAATAGTCATTATTCACCCAGGCCAAGGGCCATTTCCAGAGCCAAGGTCACTGGAAAGGCCCTTTTCACACTGCCATGTCCTTAGCCAAATGTTCAATAGCAGGAAGTGTATCTGTCTCCAGATGAGGTACATCATTAGGTGCTGTGTCATCTCTGTAGCCAAAGCTTAATCATAATTCCCTTCCAGAAAAGCTAAGTAAATAACAAAGAGCTTTAAATCTCCACTAAAGATCTGTCTTGAATTCAGAAATTACCCCATGAAGGTTCTCACGGTACAAGACAGAGAGGCCAATGCAGGCATTAAACTGGAAGAAATTGTAAGGAACAAATTTCTTTCTTTCTTTCTTTCTTTTTTTTTTTATTAACTTGAATATTTCTTATATACATTTCGAGTGTTATTCCCTTTCCCGGTTTCCGGGCAAACATCCCCCTAATCCCTCCTCCTCCCCTTCTTTATGGGTGTTCCCCTCCCCATCCTCCCCCCATTGCCGCTCTCCCCCCAACAATCACGTTCACTGGGGGTTCAGTCTTAGCAGGACCCAGGGCTTCCCCTTCCAATGGTGCTCTTACTAGGATATTCATTTCTACCTATGAGGTCAGAGTCCAGGGGTCAGTCCATGTATAGTCTTTAGGTAGTGGCTTAGTAACTGAAAGCACTGGTTGCTTGGCATTGTTGTACATATGTGGTCTCGAGCCCCTTCAAGCTCTTCCAGTTCTTTCTCTGATAAGGAACAAATTTCTGATCAGTAGCCTGAGACATATAACCCTGCACAATTGTAGAATATGAATTTCGCACAATTGTTTCAAATTTTGGAAGATTCACAGACACCAGGAGCAGATGACCTGGTACTTGGAAATAAGATGATGGAGACAGCAAAACCAAGATAAAGAGGGGAAATATATATATTCTCATCTGGAAAAAATAAATTTCAGATGAAATTCAGTGGCCATTATCATGCTAAACAAAGATGCCAGAAGTTAGTAATATTCTTGAGTTCAAAGGCCACTGTGGCTATCTTGGTAGTAGTGGATGGTTCTGTGGACTATGGGAAAATTGGTGGCCAAAAGGTGTTTTCGGGAATAAATGAAGGCCATCCAGGGCCAAGTGCTCTGACGTGCCTTCTATCTCCAATACAGAAAACTCAACAATATGGCATCTAAATATAACCGTCTTGACAATCGGGAACTGATGACTGAGGGGTGCACCACAGAGGAATTAAGGATAGAGTGAAAAGAGAAGCATTGCACCATGAATGTGTACCTCGTGTTTGATAGATCCAGTTCTGGAGAAAAATGTGCTTCCAGGTGACACCACCCTTTTCAGGTATATAGTGGACTCTGCAGTTGTTCCTTTCCTGACATGATCCTTCATCATGATCATGTTCTCCTCATCAACTGTGATATTTTGATCATGAAATCAACGGTTGTATAGGATTGCCTTGTACCTACCTAGGAAATGGATGTCCATGGTCCAAGTTTAGATTTGTGCTATATTAGAACATTTTTTGTTTTCAATTATATATACTGGTCAAGTTCTAAGGCTCTGTATTAGTTGGGAAAACTAAGTACAAAGCAAGACCTTGAGAACTTCCTTAGAACTACAACTGAGGGTAAGGCAGAGATGAGCAGATCAGGGTGGGCATTGGCTGTGAGCATGTTTAAATCACTTGAGAAATTAACAGGATGTTAGTGACAATTCTCATCTTCATAATCATAAACTAATCCCTTTCTTTAGAAATGCCCTTTCTTTGTTGTTTGTTTCTAGCAAAATTAACCTGAAAATGAAATGTTTGGGGGCGTTTAATTAATCCTTTCTGAATCACCTAAAGAAAGAAAAACAGATAAACTTTTTCTATTACAATCTATGCTGAGCTGAAATATTTCAACAACAAAAGGAACAACATTGGAAAGATAGAAGTAGGATAAGAAATTGTCCTGAAAAACTGCCAAGAGAGGGTCTGGTGGCACAGCACACCTGTGATTTCAGCATTTAAAAAGTAGCAGGAGGATCAGGAGTTCAAGCTCATTCTCAGCTACAGAGTGGGTTTGGGGACATCCTCCATCACATGAGTCCCGGTTACCTATCAGCTAAACAACCAAAACCAAAGTAAAAGTCTGCTGAGAAACTGTATGGTAGTGTATATCTGTAACTCCTGCCCTTGAAAAGCTCAAACAAAAGAATTGCTTACAAGGTCGAGGATAGCCTGAGCTATATGATGAGATCCAGCTTAGCTTGGACTGTAAAGTGAGACTTGTGTTAAACAAAACATAAATGCCACTTGATGTGCACAAAGCTTAGGGTTACGGACAGGCATCATATACAGCTGCATACACACCACTATTTCCAGGTAGGAAAAGCTACCTGGAAAGTTAGTGGAAGATGGATGTTCAGAGTTCTGAGCATAGTTGGTGAGAGAATAAACACTAGAAAAGAAGTGTAGTTGTCTGTGAAATTTTGGTTCACTTAAAGCTTCGATAGCTTCAGAAAAGTAAATGGATTAGCCCGCTAACCCAGGAGGTTTGAAGTTGTAAGTTTATATACACGTTTTATTTATGTCAGTTTTGTGATTCAGCCTGTCCCTCTGACTAAAATCACGAAAAGGTGACTGAAGCAAAGTTTGCTATGGTATATTCACAAAAGTAAATGTATGGGAAAATAATTTTGTTCTATAGCTGAGTTAGAAGGAAATCCATTCTGTAGAGAAGAAATATTATATTTGAGCAGTGGTTCTCAACACAAGGCCACTGTGGCAATCTTGGTAGTAGTGGATAGTTCTGTGGACAGTGGAAAAACTGGTGGCCAAAAGGTGTTTTCTGTGACCCTTTAACATAGTTCTTCATATTGTGGTAACTCCCAACCATAAGATTATTTTGTTTCTACTTCATGATTCTAATTTTTATAGTTATGAATCATAACATTAAATATCTGACATGCAGTTTATCTGATATGTGACCCCTGTGTAAGGGTCATTTGATATCACAACCTACAGCTTTGAGACTGGTGTGATGGAGGAAGGACATTGGTGTTGCTAAGACTAAATATCTGGCCCAAAGCAAAACTTCCAGGCATTGTTTTGGACGTTCTAGTCTGGAGAACTGAGTGAGTCCAATTCAAGAGGAATGGGTTGGCATCCAGGTTACAGAGGTAACAAGATAGTTCCCTGAGGTACATGAAGCGAGATAAGGAAGGAGGGGTGGAAATGGAGCAGCAGTCTCAAGCAGAGGTCAGTGATAGGGCTTGGAGGAGAGGGAGGGAGGAGCTGAGGGCTCACTCTTCTCTCTGTCCTCACAAACCCTCTATGACTCTCCCTTGCTCTGTGATGCAGACCTAGGCCTACAGTGAGGCCCATGCAACCTCAGAACTCAGATACTTCAGGCATCCATGTAACTCAGTCTATGGAGAACATCCTCTCTTTTCTGAATAGATATATTGAACCATGGTTAGGCTTTGGATCAACATTCTTGAATACTGGTTCCAATTACATCTTCCTGAGTGGAGTGGGGTCTATCCTTCTATACCTATGGTATTTGATATTGAAACCATTCTTCCCATCACCTTGGAAAAGTCAGGACATCAAAAAGGTGAGGATGTATGATGAACCCCCAAGAGATGCTTTTTATTGGTATACTACAGAACTCAATGAGTACTGAATTAGTACTGAATGAGTTTGTCTATCAGAGACCTGACTGAAATGGGACACTTGGGAGAGAAAAGAACATTGCTGTCCTAGGGCATGAGTCCTGGCATGGGAGGAATACAGGGAGGACTAAAGTTTTCACTTAAATATTCAAAGGAGAATAGCTTCCCCTGATGAGCTCCTGAATGAGCATCCAGGCTTAATTCTCACCCTGACTGTACATTTACCCAACTACCCTCCAAGTTGGGCTGGTTAGGAAAGCAGTGCCAACTTCTTGGAGACTGAGAAGGACCTGAAACCTGAGCTTTGTCACACTGGACAATGGTGTCTCCAAAAGAACACAGATGTTGCTGCTGACCTCAAATTTCTAACTGATAATCCCACGTGTGGCTCTTAACAGACAAAATCCTTCTTTGATTTCCCAAAGAAGGGAAAAAAACATCAGGTCACCTCCAAAAGTTCATTTAAGAACAGACTAAATTGCATTAACTGAACAAATGTCATAATATTCTTGGTTTATAAAATTTGGGTTTCTTCAGAAGATAAACACCAGGAAAAAATTCTAACGCCTTGTTCATTTCTCTATGTCCACAGTGGCAGGGT
Source organism: Rattus rattus (assembly GCF_011064425.1). Classification (NCBI taxonomy): domain Eukaryota; kingdom Metazoa; phylum Chordata; class Mammalia; order Rodentia; family Muridae; genus Rattus; species Rattus rattus. The sequence goes on along the minus strand of NC_046167.1, from coordinate 74,624,127 downwards.
ACAGATAACAAAGGAAGGAGGAGGTCACTTAAAGGTAGGTATCTATCTGCTGGAACTCCTCTTCCCAGTTTCCCATCCTGTCATTTCCATAAGGTCCTAGGTCTATGATCTGAGGATGTAAAGTTGCCAGGTAGTCAACTGCCAAGAAATAGTCCTCAAAGAGCGACCCACAGGAAGGAAGCATGACAAACGTGCCAGAGTCAGTTCTCTGCACTCCTGTGGACATGAAGCTGCCACACACCCTCAGGACACTGGGTTCCATATATACAGTGAGCACTGGATATGTCCAGGGAGTACTATGTGTTTGTTTGTTTGGTTGGTTGTCATGCATTCCTGCCTTCTGATATGATCCCCATGTTTGACACATAGGTGCCCATACACCTTTGAGGAAACCAAGACTTGTGTGCTTTACGTGGTGTTTTAAGTATCATTTCATGGGACAATGTAGAGAAAGATACTTTATATAAAGTCATGTAACATGTGAGCCATCTTAATGACAGTTTGACCATGTCTACTTCTTGTTGGTACTTTCAGACTTTGATAGCCTAAGTATTTTCTTTAAAATGACTCCTGTTTGATATTTCAACCTTTCTTCCCTACAACTAATACTTCTGCTTTCCCAGGTTGCAGAACTTCCCAGAAAAAAATACAGGAGCAGAGGAAGCTGCTGTCTGTTGTGCAAAGGTGATTATTCTCCTTTTTCCTGGACCTCATTTCCCTATGATCAAAGCATATCAGAGACTCAGCACAGCTTGCTCTTGTCAGGGGAAGGGTAGACAAAGAGACAAGTACACAAATGAAGAGCATGGAGAGAGGTTAGAGCCTCGCTGGAGGCCATGGGTGTCATAAAATGAATGGATATATACAAGCTTTGAGTATCTCCAGCACAGCTAGGCAGGTAGGACCTTTCCAATGCTGGTCTTTACAACAGAATTGAAATTTTTATCTCCTGCAGCCCCATAGGTGAGCTGTATGATTCCTCCCGCTTTCGGCAGCTATTGTGTCCAGATCCCTTCTGTGATGTGTGTAATGGAGCGACTGCTAAGATCGACCGTCTGCTTTTTCAGGCCACCCCGCAAGATGGCACTGCCTCCATGTCCAGTATGGACTCCACAGTTTCTGTGACTGAGACTTTGTCCCTTCCTCTCCCAGAAAATACTGTAGGAGATCTAATTTCAGATCCTACATATGAGCCTTCTCTACAGTCTTCCTCCATTATTCCACCTCACCAGAGTGTGCACTTGGAAGACACACTTTCTGCCTCACCACTGGATGATTGTCTACTACCAGAGTCTCCTGTGAATGCTGAATGCCCACTGGACCACGATTCTCTCCATCCACTTGCCTCTTTATCTCTTCCACAACAACACGCCACTCAGGAAACAGAACTGCTTCTCCCGCCAGCAACTGTTCTCTCTCTGGTAGGCAGCCCGTGGGAGCTTTTCAATGATGTCCCAATAAATGAAGGCATTTGTAGTTCAGATCATGCAGTGTCAGAATTTATCCAGCAGCAGACTGATACACGCAACTCTTCCCAGTTGGAGCCAGCACATTCGGATAACCAAGAGCTTCTTGACCTCCATTCACCTGAATCCTACTTATGGGGAAACACCACAACTTACCTCACCTTGTCTGGAAACCTTAACTTTTCCAGCCTTGGTACTATGGCACTATTTGAAACACAAGACGGGGGGATGACTGATTCACTTAAAACTTGGGGTAAAACCTCAGAGTTTGATCATCAGAACTTGGCAGTTTCCCATCCTTTGGGGAGCAGCAAAGAGAGACATCACATACCCGAGAAGTTGCCTTATTCCAAGACCTCTGAAGATCAGTTAGAGGATAAACATACCCAGTTTTTCTGTGGACTCCCTTCTCTACACAGTGAGTCCATGAAGTCTATTGCCTCTGTGTTGACTGATAGTTCCCTGACCTCTGGATGCTGCAACAGATTATTAGATTCCCCAGTGCTTACCCACCACACAACTCTGCCCTTGCCTGAAAGTCAACTAACTAACTTCTCCCAAAGTCTGTCCCAATCTCAGTACCAACCTATCCCTCAAGTGAACCCCCAGGCCCAGCTTCAATCCTCAATTCCAGTGCTGTCACCTTCTCTTTCCCAACATAAGATCTGTGGGGTATATTTTCACAGCCCCCAGGATGAAGCACAACCTCTTGATCCATCTGCAATCCACTGCCTGGAATATAACATCTTGAAAAAGGAACAGGAGAGAGTATGGGGTTTACCCACTGTGGTAAAAAACTCCCAGCAAGAATTTTGTCCCCCACCTCCCAAGCCCTCATTGGTCACTCAGCCCTCCAAGATCCATGTTCCAAGGTCCATCTCTCTTGAAAATTGCCTTATCACCATTGACCTCCGGAAGAAATTTGAGCACCACCTTCGAAAGAGGCTTATCCTACAATGCTGGGGCCTACCCAAGAGGATCCGTGAGTCTCTGTCATGGATGAATCCTCAGGGCGAACTTCCAGAGTTATCCCCATCTAAAAGTAACTATGGACTTTCATGGATCTCTTTCTTTAAGCAACATGGCAGGAAAGACCTACACAATATTGTAGACCTACACAATATTGAACCAACCTGGAAGCTTCCCAGCAAAGCAGTTAAAGAAACTGTTGAAAGCAAAGGGACACAGCCTAGAAACTGTTCAAAAACAGCAGACATGGAGTAACACTAAGGGCACTCTAGATAATGGCCTGCAATTTGACTGTGAGATAAACTTACAATGCCCCTCAGACAGTCCTTCATGCAAACCTTCAGGAACCTCAGAGGTGAGCCGATGTCAGAAAAAACTTGAAACTTCTCTGAAAGAACACTTGACCATACATCTCAATGAAACCAATGAGGGTCAGATCACTAGCACTATGTTCAGATCAAGGCATGGTCCTTTCCCTTTTACCTTGTGTGACCAAGCAAGAACACGAGGCCCAGATGCCTTCTGATAATAAGGGTGGGCTTGTAAAAAGCACATCTACAGTGAAAAAGTCTGTCTTACACACCAGGCCGGTAGAGTCAGAGGGCAATAGATACAACTCAGATGTGCCCAGAATGTTGGCTGAGGTTGGTTCGGTGCCATTGGGTAAGAGACTTAATTCTGGCAAAACAGTTCAGAGCTCTCAAGTAACAAAGATGATTGACCAAAAAAAGCATTTGTATCCAATAAGGTCAGTAAGGGAGGGCACCTCAGTGGTCTTCAACCATGATCTACCAAGATCTTGAATACCAGCCAGCGTAAGATGCTCAAGGGGCAGATGGGAATACAACAAAAGCACAAAACATACTGTTCGCTGGAAGGGCCTTGAAGGGATTATCAGTTCCCCAGGAATGTCAGGCATCTGAGTTTAATGGTTAGGTGTCCAGGGAACAGAAATTTAAATCAGAAAGCAGTCAGCCCTTTCAAGCTCTAGGACCCCCAAATGACAGATAAATTCACTTATGAACCATTATTCAATTGTGACCAGAACCTTTCCAGTGGACCCATGAATAATGCCCAAGTGCATCAAGTTCTCCTGTCCACAGCAGAGTTTAGAACAGAAACAGGAGCTGTGGATGCCTCCATATATCTTAGACAAATGCCAGAACAAGCGAAACAGGAGAGCCTGGAGCCAGTGATGCTTTTATTGGCCAAAAGAAATGGATAGGAGACAGTGGCAGACAGACCCATACGGTTCCAGAAATGTGTGGCTTTACAGACGCTACTGTGTCAGAGGCAGTGCCCATCCGTGTCCCACAGTAGCCAGAGGTTCACCAATATCTCATCTGTAGTTGTCATTTTGGTCAGGTACCTTCAGTTGCTGTCCTGAGTTGTAGACTCTGTGTCAGGAAGCCATCTCAATTTTACAAAAGAAAATGCTTTTCCCATTTTTCTCCCAGAAGAAAATCCCACCTGAGTATTCCATCCTGTATTGACAATACTTATTGTCTCCAATAAATGCTCAGATAAAGTGTTTGTGTTTATGTTTGTGTGTGTGTGTTTGTGTGTGTGTGTGTGTGTGTCTGTGTGTCTGTGTGTCTGTGTGTGCTTTCTCCATGTGACATGGCTTTTGGGTAACAAGGGGCTTGTGCTCAGGAAAAAGCACAAGTCTGTTTTGCTCTCACTCATTTCTTCTCTGGGATATGACTTGATTTCCTGAGGCTCTTTTTGAAGATTGCGTCTGATAGGTCCCTAAAAGAATTTTCCCTCTCTGGTGATTTGGGGAGGTGCTCTGCTTCATATCTCTTAGCTTTATTGCCAATATTTAGCAGTCTACATCTTCTTCCTCATTGACTTTCATATTCTTGAGGGCAAAGATCTTACTAGGTTGTGTCTCTTACAAAGGACAAGTATGTTTGTGAGATTTTTAGGGTGATTTTTTTATCATTTTTAATGTTTAAAATGTAATACTTTGATCATTTTCACCCCCACTCCTCCCATATATCTTTTGCAGCTTTGAGGGGAAGAAACTGTAAGGCCATAACACAGCATAACTTCTTATTTCTGACCCAGAAGGATACAGCTAAAGAGGAGAGTAGGCTTATTTCTCCCGGCTTAAGACATGATCTTTTTACAATTATCAGCATCTTAAAGGGCAGGCCTGTAAACAGCTTTTAGAATATCTGCCCTGTGAACCAACAAGAAGCCCAGTAATAAGTAATGAGTATTTTTGTCTATTGCCCTACTTAGGTTATTTTTGTAGCTTAAATCTTATAAGTTCTTTTGTTATACCCAAAAGCTTAAAACCACATTCAATGAAATCGTATAAAATATCATGAGTGTTCTTTTTTTTTTTTTCTTATTTTTCTATCTGATCTGTTTGCTTAATTCTTTTGACCCTGATCCATAGGGATATTACCTATATTTTTTAGGCTACAAATAACTTTGCTTATTTGGTTCATGGTTTATGCCATATTTAAATGCCTTAATGTTTACAAAACAAATATGAATTTCTTCAAGCTACAGTGTTAGACTGCTTCCATATAATACTAAGGCCTATCTTGAGCTTTACTTCAAGAATTCCATTTCTCTGACTAGAAAGGTAAAGCACACAGTCAATCCTTCAGGAAACCGATGTCATCTGTCCCTGTGATGGTTTGTGTGTGCTTGGCCTAGGGAGTGACACTATTAGGATTTGTGGCCTTGTTGGAGTAGGTGTCACTGTGGGTGTGAGCCTTAGTCCCCTTGTTCTAGCTGCTTGAAAGTCAGTCTTCTGCTAGCTGCCTTTGGTACAAGAGGTGGAACTCTCAGCTTCTCCAGCCCCGCATCTGCCTGGATGCTGCCATGCTCCTGCCCTGATGGTAATAGACTGAACCTCTGAACCTGTAAGCCAGTCCCAATTAAATTGCATCCTTATAAGAATTGCCTTGGTCATGGTTTCTGTTCATAGCAATAAAACTCAGACTAAGACAATCCCTGATCCCACAAATGTCTCGGGGGGGACGTATAAGTGACTAAACCAAGTAGACATTCTTGAGAGTAGGCTTATATGAATGTTGCTTCATAATCTTTTCTTTTCAGCTAAAATTTATGGTGCAAACTGAACATATTCAGAAGTATTTCTGTTTACCACTTTAATCATTTGTTTTCTGAGACTTTGAACTAAATCTGCCCCCCCAAATGAGTCTACAATAGCTTAAGATGAGCATGCTTAAGAGTTGGCCTATCCACATTTGAGTACAAATAGCCTCCCATAGTAAAAGCCCTATGCTTCCTCTGTTTAGGAGTAAAACATTGTTTGGAAATCATTCCTGTTCTCTACTCACCTCACTTGCAGACAATTCTGCTCTACTTTTTGAAATCATGGCTGTGCCTATTTTAGCTTTGTATTCACCCAAGTTTTGAATTTATCAACTCAACTGCATTTGGTTACATTCCCAGCACCATCTCTCACTGAAATCAGCTCATTTCTTTTCACTCCAAAGTATGACCAAGCTTTACTTTGACAATATTAATTGTTGCATCATCATGAAGGGCAGGGCTAATTGTAGATCATTCTAGTCTTCCTCTCTGGTGACACCCCCCAGTATCTAGCAAGCCTAACCCCAGGTTCGCTGGCACTATAATATCTCCCAGAGTTGATATCTAACGCTCATTCCCAGGGTACATCAGATCAAGCCTTTACCAGAAATATGAGGCTCGGGCAGCAGGCCTATAGGCACATCCTGTGACAAGAGAAGACGTTCAAGCCTTCTTAAGAGATCTCTGAGGTTGATTCTTGTTCTAATACTTACTACTGATACCCTCTCTAGGTAGTTATTTGGTACTAATAGATCTCAACTTACCTTCACAAGAATATGAATAGTACTTCAGATGGTATAAAGTAATAAATAAATCAGGCTAAGCTAGAACTGGGTTTTGTTATGTTCTTTATTGGACTACTTATAGGTTGACATCCACAGTTTAAACTGTAGAAACATTGTGGTAGTTTGAATAAGAATGGGTCTGTATTTATTTTAGACAGGGCAAGTTTAGAGACAAAAGTTTTGTGGGTGAGCTAGTGTCCTTATCCCTCCACTGGGGGTCCTGCCTGAGTACAGGAGGTGGCCTCTTTAGGTTCCATGTCCCCACTGTTAGGCATCTCGGCTAAAGTCACCCCCAATGACTCCTAGGAGCCTCCCTGATATCAAGTCTCTACGAAATCCTAAAGATTTCCCCCAACCCTAGCAACTGCAGATTTATATTCATTCTCCTGGCCCTCTGGGTGTCTCTTCTGTCTCTCCCCACACCTGTCCCTAATTTCCCTCCCCCTTCCCTCTCCCAACCACTTCCCTCCCTCCCTCTGCCTCCTATGACTATTTTGTTCCCCCTTCTAAATATAATTCAAGCATCCTTGCTTGGGCCTTCCTTCTTGTTTAACTTCTTTGGGTCTGTAGGGTGTACCATGGCTATTCCACACTTTATGACTAATACCCACTTTTCAGTGAATCTATGGAGCAAAGACTGAAGAAATGGCCAACCAATAACTGGCCCAACTTGAGACCCATCCTATGGACAAAGACAAATCTTTGACATTATTAACAACACTGTTATGCTTTCAGACAGGAACCTAGCACAGCTGCCCTCTGACTTTATTCAGAAACTGGATGAAACAGACACAGTTACCCACAACCAAACATTAGATAGAGGTCGGAGACTTTTATGGAAGTTTGGAGAAGGATTAAAGGCCCCGACAGGAATCTGAACCCCACAGGAAGATCAACAGAGTAAACTAACCTGGGCCGGAGCTCTCAGATACTGAGTCACCAACCAAAGAAGATACATGGACTGAAATGAGGCCCCTTGTACATATGTAGCAGACATGAAGCTCAGACTTGACATTCTAGGGTTGGGGGATATACGGGGTGGGAAGCACCCTTTCAGAAGAGAAGGGAAAGGAGGATGGGGGAGGGTCTCTGTGAAGGGAGGATCCAGTGAAGGGTAGCATTTGGGCTAGTAAAAAAAATGGCCCTCATAGACTCATATATTAGAATGCTTAGTCACCTGGGAACAGAACTCTTTGAAAGGATTGGGAGGATTATGAGGTGTGGTCTTGTTGGATGAAGTATATTACTGGGGTTTGGCTTTAAGCTTTGAAAAACCCATGCCAGGCCCAATGACACCCAGGTTTCTAGATTGTGAATAGTCTGATGGACTGTGATGGTAACTGTAGGGTCAGTGAAGGAACTCATAAATCACATTGAGCCACCTGAGCTTCCTTGACTGAAAAATATGTATGGAGCATATCACTGTCAGACTAACTCCTCCCCAGACTTTAGAGCCCTAAAAAAGGAGTAAAAACTAGTAACTGGCATTGCAAGTCATAATTGATTTTGCTCGAAGACCCAATAACCAGATTTGTCTCAAGGTGAATTGTTTGAGTTCTTAATTCCATAGATCTTAGAGCAGCAAGGTCTAATACTAATACAGATGTACAAGCTGCTGTATATGTAGAGTTGAGTCCAAATGCAGGATCTGCCAATAAACCTCTAGCAAGAATGGACTAGACGACGTGTGTGTGTGTGTGTGTGTGTGTGTGTGTGTGTGTGTGTGTGTGTGGTGGGTAGGGGCCAGGGAGACTTGCTTTTATGCAACTCAGTCTCACTTGGAACTTACTAAGTAGCTAAAAATGGTCTTGAACTTCTGATTCTTCTAATGCTACCTCCAAAGTACAGGGATTACAGATGTTCATCATCATGCCTTGTTTATGCAGTGCTGGGGATTAAACTTGGGCTTTTTCATGCTAGACATGCACTTTATTGACCATCTCTTGGGGAATATACTTTCTTGAGTGTCCACAAGATCCTTTTGTGATGAAATCCTGTTGTACAAACATCAAAAGATTGCTGATAGTGAACACAAGTTCACCTGTACTAGCAATGAGAATCCAGGAATTTAGACAACACCAGGACTAGCAAGGATTTGTACTGAACCTCGTGAGTGCTGTCTGGTTCCTGTGGACCTGGGGTAAATGGGAGTTGTTCTCAATAAAGAGGCTTCTAAAGGCTGGGGTGGGTAGCATTTAAGAGGCTTCTTAACTCCTGCTGGCCACATACTCTACTCGGTACACTTGCAGAAATAATGGGCTCAGAACACCATTTTGTTGTTGTTGTTGTTTTAAATCTTCCTAGATTATGTAGTCATGGTCAACTAAACAGAGATTACATTAAGTTCTAGCCACTGAAGTGTGGATAGAGACAGGTGTTACCTGCGCTTCAGACATCAGAGGCCAGGCTCATGGGGAGAATTGGGCCCTAAGAGTAGGTGAGGGTGATGCTGAATATTTACCCAGAAGTAGAGATTTGAGCACAGTATGCTTAGTCTTCATCCAGTCACTAGAGCCACTTCTGTCTGGTTTTGACCAATGATCTATTTCCCCATATCATCACAGGTCATGTCTATCCCTGACTCTAAAACAAGGCAGGGTCCATCCATAAGGCCAGTTAAACTTTACTCTCTTCCCAGGATACACCCTTACTCCCCAGTATCCCTGTTGTGCGCTTCCCCATTTTTCTGCCTTTTCCTCAAGGAGAGTTTTCTTGAGTTGCTCTCTTTTTCCTTTTGAGGTGTAATGGCTAATTCCATGGTAAGTGTGGTCATCGAGGGATATAGGAACCCTGCAAGGGCAGTACAATCAGAGCTGAAGAAAGATGAAGCTTTATTGGTAGGTTTTTCTAGGCTGTTTGGGGTAGTAACAATGAATGGCCAGATATGCTGAGGAAAAGGTGCAGATGGTAAACTAAGGAGTGGGGGCTGTATCTAGAAAGAAAACCCTGAGTGAAAAACACCTAAAGGCCTGGTTGCTCACCCTGGGGCCCACTGTGGAGCTTCGGGGATAAATAACAGCAGGAACCAGATTTGTGCAGCCACAAGGATGCTGCAGGGTTGTGGGGAACCAGCAGCCTTCAGAGGTCTGGGTAGAAGTTCTGTGTGAAGAGACACAGATTCAGGTACTGGAAGTGGAGTGAGTCTCTCGACTTGGCTGATCCAGTCAGTGAAGTAGGTGACCCTGGTGAAGACGCTGGGGTAAATAGAAGGCCAGCAGTCCAGGCCCCAGCTGGCCAGTCCTACCAGGACCCAAGCACTGATGTGGTAGCAGACGAGGGGGCCCCCAGAATCACCCTGAGGAGAGAGAGTAGTTAGTGTGGGATATGCTTTGGGCCAGAAATACCAATTGCATGTCAGGACACTACACAAGCCCAGTAGGCAAAATCTAGGTGAGAGACGTTAGGGTTGAACAGCAAGAAGCTTCTAAGTCAGTTTACTAGATAGACGAGGACATATATCAAGATATAAACGTATGGAAACCTCCCATACTCCCTTCGCCTGCCATCCTGACTCTAGAAAGTAAAATTTAGGGACTTGAAAGCAAGCTGGTTCTGCAAACACCTATGTGTAGATTCTAGCTCTGTAAACCTCGAGCTGTGACAACATATCCAGTTAACTCCTCTGCTTTTGGTCACCTTGGCCTGAAATATTTTCTCAACCTATGTACTGGGAGTCCTGAAAAAAAATGTCTATCTCCTAGCTGGGCGAAGGCAGATCATATCACCAAGCAATAGACAGGAGTTCAGAACACTGCCAGGAGTTATGAAATGCCTTTAGGAAAACCCCATATCCCTATATCAGTCTGTAATGGAGACTGTGTCATCTCAGGAGGCTGAAGCCTGCAGAGATGGGGATGGAATTGAAGTCCAAACATATGGGCCCTGGTAGTGCTACTTTACTTCAGACTAGCCATTTTCCCTCTCTCGGACAGTTTCCCAGGACAATCCTTCATGTCCAATAGTGAACTTTCATCTATACCATATAAAGAGCTGAGAAACTGACAACCCAACAGCAAAATGAGAAACTTAAGATTTCATAGTGGACAACATGTGACAATGTACAGACAAAATAAACTTAGTAGCAAAAAAGGGAGATGGGTACCAGGAACATGCTGAGTCAGTACTAGAAACTTTACCAAACCATTTACTTACAAATTACATATTTCTATATATGTTATGCCTCAATAAAAGGTATTAAGTATGTAACAAAAATTGATGGTAGGATTTTCTAAAGGAACAATTACCCTCAAGGAGACTATTGATGCATGAATTCAAGAAAAACAAATAGAGATAATGAAGCAGGAAGGGTCTCCACAGAGACTAGAGGTCAATACAGTCACCCTTAGAGGAACTGAGATAAAACAGACATGGGGAGAACACACTACTGCCTTACTCACCCGGCAGATGGACTTTCCCGTGGAGAGCCCCCCTGCACACAGCATTTCCTCATGCACATAGTTCCTGCTTTGGCCTAGTCTTTGCCCATATAAGGCATTACAGAACTCATTCTCAATGATGCCCATCTCGCCCTCCTGGAGTGAGAATGGTGGTAACAGTTTTGCTGTGAAAATAAGGAGGAGGTCAGTGTGGCTTATTTGGGAAAGTCCAGGCTACTCTGACTGATGCTCACTATAGAACAGCTGAGCATCAGATTGTTTCCATCTTCTATCTAGTCCTCATGAACTCCTCTCCTTTTTCTCAGAAACTCTCACTTACCACCTTCACCTCTCTCACAGTAACAGATCACATAACTAGTATATAAAAAGGCAAAACCCACTAACACACAATGTGCCCAATGTTGTTCATCAACCTTTCACTAGTAGTTTCACTTTTATGAATAGTACTATCCATTTTCTATGATCCATCTCTAACCTTTATTCTATGTCTTCATCCACCCATTAACCCACAGACCCACTCATTTTTCATTCCCTTCATCAGTCTATCCATTTACCAAATGTATCCTTCCATCCACCCATTCTTTCATTAGTATCTCCATCCATCCTTTATCTTACCTACTAACATTTCTATCCACAACATCCAGGTACCCATCTTCCTTCCTTTCCTCCTTCCTCTCCCCCATTCACTCGACTCCATCTCACTCATCCATCCACTGATTATATCACCAGTCTATTCATCATTCATATTTATGATAGCTAAAATGATACAAAGGAACATTTTAAGAAGGGAAAATCAAAGAAAATAAATTTGCCCATTGGTGTTAAAGAAATAATACAGGGAAAGGTAATTGCACTGGTTACTTTAGCTCACAAAATTCAGATAGAAGACTGTGAAAAAAACCATATATTGTGACAAGACTAGAGGGGAGAGAAAATTACATAGAAAAAAGTAAAGCAAGTACCCTGGATGTAAATGACTTCAACATATTCAAGGATTAGTAAGGAAGCTGGGTTTGGGTATATGAGGGAAGTAATGGAGGAAGCAGAGATGGATCTGGGTGCTCTCATCACATAAAGCCTTATACCATAACAGAGATTTTTACTTTTGATTATGAGTACAAGTGAGAAGGTAGGTGAGGGTCCTGAAAAGAGACATGGCATGATTATTTTTTTTTTAGGAGCTGGGGACCGAACCCAGGGCCTTGCGCTTGCTAGGCAAGCGCTCTACCACTGAGCTAAATCCCCAACCCCATGATTATGTTTTAACATGATGCTGATAACCACAAGGAGACTCATATAGGAGCACACAAAAATAGAAGTAGGGGACTATTTTGGAGACTACAGTTGAGAGAGAGAGAGAGAGAGAGAGAGAGAGAGAGAGAGAGAGAGAGAGAGAGAGAGAGAGAGAGAATATTAAGTATGCCAGGGTGAACAGCAGCAGCATAGTGGAGTACTCATTAGGAACTAGACTGGTATTGTAAAACAAAATGTGGGCTCTGCCTTCAAGGATGTACATGTGTATGAGAAAGTGGAGAGAGAAAGAGAGATAGAGATAGATATATAGATGATAGATAGATAGATAGATAGATAGATAGATAGATAGATAGATAGATTTATTGGACAAGGACACGGATGCTAAGCGAAGCTCCTTAGAAAGCTATGTTCTTCCCTGAAGACCCAAAGTATGTCTTTTGAGAAGAAATATGCCAAATTATGATTCTGTAAACAGTGAAAAATCCATATATTTTTTCATTTACATTACTCCATAAGTATATTTCCCAAGTCAAAATCCTTTATTAAATACTTCTGGGTATGACTTTGCATAGTCTCCACTTTCATTATAAAATAATAAAAACAAGTGTTTTTAGTGTCTCACTGGTAGAGCCTTTTTTAAAGTATGTATGAAATACTGGGACCAATCCTCAATACCAGAAACAAACAAGCAAATAAAACCTAAAAAGTTTCACCATTATGCAATTCACCCAAAAAGACTGTGAAACAGAATGAGAACCAGCTGAGATTAAATACTCTGGACCCACAATAGTTCTCAATCATGCATTCTCAGGGTCACACACTACATGTCACTTTTCACTTTACCCAAATACTTGCCAAGATATTCAGTAATGTCATGCATTATACTTTGGATAAAGTATTGAGGCTTTGCCCTCACCCTGTGGCACTATTGGTCATAGAATATCCTATTGTTAAGAGGTAAATCATAGACCCAGGAGTGCAGACATTCTGAGCCCACAGGACAGACTGCCACCTCTGCACAGCTCAGCCCACATTCCTGATCCATGGGGAAATTGCACAGTACCTCTGGACAGAGGGGTATAGGAACAGACAGCTGCAAGTACCCGCGCTTCTGGTCTGCACCCAGGACCGAACTGAGCCAGCCAAACAGCTCCCTACACCCAAATCCCATGGGGGCAGATCTGGAAACTCAGAAGTGTGGATACTCCTGACAAGTCAGAGGAGAATACCCTCTGCCCACAAGGGATTCCCCAAGAGGGAATCACATAGTGCCAACTGTGCACACTGGGTGCAAGGACCTACATGAGCAATCAGGGGCAGGACCCTTTGATTCCTGCCTGCGCCAGGAGCTGGAAGACAGTCTCCAGGATCACTGCCACAGCTGAGAGCAGAGCATCTGTTCTCAGGAAAGGCTGAAAGAAGACAGGAAAACAGTTCTAATGCAGGAAAGCACAAGTAAACAAGTAGAAGCCCTTAGAGAAGAAACACAAAAATCACTGAAGGAATTACAGGAAAACACAACCAAACAGGTGAAGGAATTGAAAATGGAAGTAGAAACAATAAAGAAAGCACAAAGGAAGACAACCCTGGATATAGAAAACCAAAGGAAGAGACAAAGAGCCATAGACACAAGCATGACCAACAGAATACAAGAGATAGAAGAGAGAATATCAGGGGCAGAAGATACCATAGAAAAAATTTACACAACTGTCAAAGATAATGTAAAACGCAAAAAGCTTCTAGCCCAAAACATACAGGAAATCCAGGACACAATGAGAAGATCAAATCTAAGGATAATAGGTATAGAAGAAAGTGAAGACTCCCAAATTAAGGGGCCAGTAAATATATTCAACAAAATTATAGAAGAAAACTTTCCTAACCTAAAGAAAGAGATGCCCATAAACATACAAGAAGCCTACAGAACTCCAAATAGATTGGACCAGAAGAGAAATTCCTCCCGTCACATAATAGTTAAAACACCAAATGCATAAAACAAAGAAAGAATATTAAAAGCAGTAAGGGGAAAAGGTCAAGTGACATATATAGGCAGACCTATCAGAATTACACAAGACTTCTCACCAGAGACTATGAAAGCCAGGAGATCCTGGACAGATGTCATACAGACCCTTAGAGAACACAAATGCCAGCCCAAGTTACTGTATCTAGCAAAACTTGCAATTAACGTAGATGGAGAAACCAAGATATTCCATGACAAAACAAAACTTACACAATATCTTTCTACAAACCCAGCCCTACAAAGGATAATAGATGGAAAACTCCAACACAAGGAGAGAAACTACACCGTATAGAAAGCAAGAATATAATTCCTTGCAATGAAACCAAAAGAGAGACAAACAAACATAATTCCACCTCTAACAATGAAAATAACAGGAAGCAACAATCACTATTCCTTAATATCTCTCAACATCAACGGACTCAATTTCCCAATAAAAAGAGGTAGACTAACAGACTGGATACATAAAGAGGACCCAGCATTTTGCTGCATGCAGGAAACACACCTCAGAAACAAAGACAGACACTATCTCAGAGTAAATGGCTGGAAAACAATTTTCCAAGCAAATGTCCTGAAGAAACAAGCTGGAGTTGCCATTCTAATATCAAATAAAATTGACTTTCAACCAAGAGTCATTAAAACAGATAAGGAAGGACACTTCATATTCATCAAAGGAAACATCCACCAAGATGAACTCTCAATCATAAATGTCTATGATCCAAATGCAAGGGCACCTACATTCATAAAAGAAACCTTACTAAAGCTCAAAGCATACATTGCACCTCACACAATAATAGTAGGAGATTTCAATACCTTATCCTCATCACTGGACAGATCATGAAAACAAAAATTAAACAGAGATGTAGAGAAACTAACAGAAGTTATGAACCAATTGGATTTAACAGATATTTATAGAACATTCCATCCTAAAACAAAAGGATATACCTTCTTCTCAACACCTCATGGAACCTTCTCCAAAATTGACCATATAATCGGTCACAAAACAGGCCTCAACAAATACAGGAAGATAGAAATAATCCCATGCATCCTATCAGATCACCATGTACTAAGACTGGTCTTCAATAACAACAATAATGACAGAAAGCCCACATATACATGGAAGTTGAACAATGCTCTACTCAGTGAAAACTTGGTCAAGGAAGAAATAAAGAAATTAGAAATTTTTAGAATTTAATGAAAATGAAGATACAACATTCCCAAACTTATGGGACACAATGAGAGCGGTGCTAAGAGGAAAACTCATAGCTCTGAGTGCCTGCAAAAAGAAACAGGAGAGAGCATATGTCAGCAGCTTGACAGCCTAGAACAAAAAGAAATAAATACACCCAGGAGGAGTAGAAGGCAGGAAATAATCAAACTCAGAGCTGAAATTAACCAAGTAGAAACAAAAAGGACCAAACAAAAGCAGGATCTGGTTCTTTGAGAAAATCAACAAGATATATAAACCCTTAGCCAGACTAACCAGAGGTCACAGAGAGTGTATCCAAATTAAGAAAATCAGAAATGAAGAGGGAGAGATAACAACAGAATCTGAAGAAATTTAAAAAAATCATCAGATCCTACTACAAAAGCCTATATTCAACAAAACTGGAAAATCTGGAGGAAATGGACAATTTTCTAGACAGATACCAGGTACCAAAGTTAAATCAGGAACAAATAAATCATCTAAACAACCCCATAACTCCTAAAGAAATAGAAGCAATTATTTAAAAGTCTCCAACCAAAAAGAGCCCAGGTCCAGATGGGTTCAGTGCAGAATACTATCAGACCTTCATAGAAAACCTCATACCAATACTATCCAAACTATTCCACAAAGTTGAAACAGACAGAACACTACCAAATTCCTTCTATGAAGCCACAATTACTCTTATACCAATACTACACAAAGACCCAACAAAGAAAGAAAACTTCAGACCAATTTCCCTTATGAATATTGATGCGAAAATACTCAACAAAATTCTTGCAAACCAAATCCAAGAATATATCAAAACAATCATCCACCATGATCAAGTAGGCTTCATCCCAGGGATGCAGGGATGGTTTAATATATGAAAATCCATCAATGTAATCTACTATATAAACAAACTCAAAGATAAGAACCACATGGTCGGGCTAGAGAGATGCCTCAGCAGTTAAGAGCACTGACTGCTCTTCCAGAGGTCCAGAGTTCAATTCCCAGCAACCACATGGTGGCTCACAACCATCTGTATGTAATAGGATCTCATGTCCTCTTCTGGTGTGTCTGAAGCTACAGTGTACTCATATAAATAAAAATATAAAAATTAAAAAAAACAAACAAAAAAAAAGAACCACATGGTCATTTCATTAGATGCTGAGAAAGCATTTGACAAAATTCAACACCCCTTCATGATAAAAGTCCTGGAAAGATCAGGAATTCAAGGCCCATATCTAAACATAGTAAAAGCAATAAACAGCAAACCAGTTGCTAACATTAAACTAAATGGAGAGAAACTTGAAGCAATCCCACTAAAATCAGGGACTAGACAAGGCTGCCCACTCTCTCCCTACTTATTCAATATAGTACTCAAAATCCTAGCCAGAGCAATTAGACAACAAAAGGAGATCAATGGGATACAAATTGGAAGGGAAGAAGTTAAAATATCACTATTTGCAGATGATATGATAGTGTACTTAAACAACCAAAAGTTCCACCAGAGAACTATTTAATCTGATAAACAACTTCAGCAAAGTGGCTGGGTATAGAATCAACGCAAACAAATCAGTAGCCTTCCTCTACTCAAAAGATAAACAGGCTGGGAAAGAAAGTAAGGAAATGACACCCTTCACAATAGTCCCAAATAATATAAAATTATCTTGGTCTGACTTTAACCAAGCAAGTGAAAGATCTGTATGACAAGAACTTCAAATCTCTGAAGAAAGAAATTTAGGAAGATCTCAGAAGATGGTAAGATCTTCCATGCTCATGGATTGGCAGGATTAATATAGTAAAGATGGTCATTTTGCCAAAAGCAATCTACAGATTCAATGCAATCCCCATCAAAATTCCAACTCAATTCTTTATAGAGATAGAAAGAGCAATTTGGAAATTCATTCAGAATAACAAAAAACCCAAGATAGTGAAAACTATACTCAACAATAAAAGGACTTCTGGGGGAAACACCATCCCTTACTTCAAGCAGTATTACAGAGCAATAGTCATAAAAACTGTATGGTATTGGTACAGAGACAGGCAGGTAGCTCAGTGGAATAGAATTGAAGACCCAGAAATGAACCCACACACCAATGGTCACTTGATCTTTGACAAAGGAGCTAAAACCATCCAATGGAAGAAAGATAGCATTTTCAACAAATGGTGCTGGTTCAACTGGAGGTCAGCATGTAGAAGAATGCAAATTGATCCATTTTTATCATCATGTACAAAGCATAAGTCCAAGTGGATCAAGGACCTCTACATCAAACAAGATACACTCAAACTAATAGAAGAAAAAGTCGGGAAGAGTCTTGAACACTTGGGCACTTGGGAAAATTTCCTGAACAAAACACCAATGGCTTCTGCTCTAAGATCAAGAATCGACAAATGGGACCTCATGAAACTGCAAAACTTTTGTAAAGCAAAAGACACTGTCATTAGGACAAAATGACAATCAACAGATTGGGAAAAGATCTTTACCAATCCTACATCTGATAGAAGGCTAATATCCAAAATATACAAAGAACTCAAGAAGTTAGACCCCAGAGAGCCAAATCACCCTATTAAAAAATGGGGTACCAAGCTAAACAAAACATTCTCAGCTGAGGATTATTGAATGGCCAAAAAGCACCTAAAGAAATGTTCTACATCCTTAGTCATCAGGGAAATGCAAATCAAAACAACCCTGAGATTCCACCTCACACCAGTCAGAATGGCTAAGATCGAAAACTCCGGTGTCAGCAGATACTGGCGAGGATGTGGAGAAAGCAGAACACTCCTCCATTGTTGGTGGGATTGCAGACTGGTACAACCACTCTGGAAATCAGTCTGGAGGTTCCTCAGAAAATTGGACATTGAACTACCTGAGGACCCAGCTATACCTCTCTTGGGCATACACCCAAAAGATGCCCCAACATAGCCTTATTTATAATAGCCAGAAGCTGGAAAGAACCCAGATGCCCTTCAACAGAGGAATGGATACAGAAAATGAGGTACATCTACACAATGGAGTACTACACAGCAATCAAAAACAATGACTTCATGAAATTCATAGGCAAATGGAATGAACTAGAAAATATCATCCTGAGTGCGGTTACTCAATCACAGAAAAACATACTTGGTATGTACTCATTGATAAGTGGATATTAGCCAAAAGCTCAAATTACCCAAGATGCAATCTACAGACCACAGGAAGCTCAAGAAGAAGGATGACCAAAATGCAGATGGTCCCACTCCTTTTTAAAAGGGGGAAAATATTCATAGGAGGGGATATGGAAGCAAAGTTTAGGGAATGGGGGCTTATGGACAGGAAACCTGGAAGGGAAATAACCTTTGAAATGAAAGTAAAAGAAATATTTAGTAAAAACATTTTAAAAAGATGTAGTTCATAGTGGAGGCAAGTTAGGTCATTGTGCATGTGTATCTGTTAAGATGGTATGATTACATTGGCCTCTCCTCTTCCTCTTTTTGCTTCCTGACCACCATATGGTATGCATCATTGTTCTAACACACATTTTCTCACTACCATGTGCTGTCCACAGCTCGTACAAACCAACAGGGCCAAATGATCATGTGATCTGTGAAACTATGAGTTAAAATAAACCTTTTTTTTTTTTTTTAAACTGATTACCTCTGGTATTTTGTTAGTGCGGGAAACCTGACTAACATGGAATGGGTTGGCTGCCACACATGACCTCTGAGTTTAATCAAGTCTCCTCAGATCCATGACTGATTAAAATCTTGGAATAAAAAGATCATTAATATTCAAAAAGCCCAGATTCTTGATGGCAAATGTCAACAGCTTCCCCACCTCCAGAACCTGAGTTTCAGGGGAGTTTGTGACTGTGGACTCTCACACTTTCAGAGCTAGAAGGAGCCTGGGATTGCCTTTGAATGTCATAAGCCATAGAGATGAGGTACAGAGGGCAATATCCAGTGACTTCAGAAACCAGCCTGGGTCTCTTGCCAGCTGAATCACTCTTTCCTTCCCCCTCATTCACCTCTTATCTTCCTCCTCTCCCTACCCTCACTCCCTCTCCAACTTCTCTTTCCCTTACTGTCTTCAGAAAGCATTCCCCAACCAGTTATCCAACAGGATGTGTGATTGGAGAGCTGTGTGTCTTTGGATGGGAGACAGGCAGGTACAACATAGGTTGTGAAGTTTACGGGCAAACGCAGCTGCAGCATTGCAATGTCACTCCCAAAAGAATGAAACTTCTCAAAGTCTGGATGATTGATGATACGGTTCACAGGGATCTTCTGAGTGTGCTTTGTTTTCTGGTACAATTGATTATTGCCCAACAGTACCTCATAGTCCTCTGGGGCCTGGGATTTGCTGAAAGATAAAGAATTCCATAATCACCATTATCTTTGAGTGGGAGGATAACCCTGTCTTACTGAACCCTCATGTATCACTTGTCACTGTGCCCTGATTCCAATCGGCTTGGTCTCCCCCACTTCTGACAGTCAAGTAAGATGGTAGTTTAAATAAGAATGGACCCCCATAGGCTCATATATTTGAATGTTTGTTCCTATTTGGTGGAACTGTTCGGGGAGGATTAGGAGATGTGGTCTTGATGGAGGAAATGTGACTCAGAGGTGGTGGTAAGCTTTGGGGTTTCAAAAGCCTAAGCCATTCCCAGTTGCCTGTCCCCTGCCACCTCTCGCCTTTGTGTCTGTGGATAAGGATGTAAGCCGTCAGCTACTGCTTCAGCTGCCATGCTCCCTGTTGTAATGGTCATGGACTCTAACCCTCTGAAACTGTGAGCCCCAATAAACATTTTATTTTATAAGTTTCTTTGGTCATAGTGTTTCATTATGGCAATAGAAAAGTAACTACGATAGGAGCCTTCTTCCTGCAGGCTGATGAATATTCTGCTCAAACCTCATGACAGAGTATTCCCCACTACATCTTAGAATTGGAGGAACAAAGAATTCCAGCACTAGAAGGATCCTTGATAGTGACATCAAATTAAACCTTTTATTTAACTTAGGAAAAACTGTGGCGTAATCCTAGTTTTATAATTTTAATTTTTAAATGTCTCCTAGGTCAATAACTACAGGCATACTCATCAGCCTGTGGTACTACCCAGAAAGGGTGGAACATTTAGGAAGTGAGACCTAATGAAAAGAAGCTATGTCATTAGAATGTCTTGAAGGCCTCCTTCGTTTCATTATCTTTATTTCCTGGCTACCATGAGGTCAGCAGGCCCTATCCACCATATGTTCTTGCTATGATGCATTGTGTTATCATAGATTCAAAAAAACCAGGCTAACTTTGGACTGAAACCATAAGCCAAAAGAATCTTTCTTCCTCTTGTTTATTTTCTAAGTTATTTGGTCACAGAGATGGAAATCTAGCATCTAGCATCTTTTCCTGACCCTCTGCCATGGATTTGGCAATAAGCACTCATTTAGGACTTGGTAAATGCATATGAGAGCACGAAAAAGAAGCGTCCCTTATTTGTGGATAGCACTGTATAAACAGCCTATGTTTGCTGCTTTGTTCCCACAGCTCCCACAGCAGGAAACTCTTCACCCACTCCACATACCCAGCCCCTCCTTTCGTAGCCTCTGCAATTCCCTTCCCTCCTCCCAGACTACAACATCCTTATAGACCTATTCTTTCAGCTGTTGCCTTCCTCACACACTTTGGCCTGTCTCACTTGCATCATACCAACTGAAGCTTGTTCCTTCTAAAGAAAAAGAAATGTTGACCTGGGATCTACTATATTCTCTTCCCTAAAGTGTTTCAGGTGAATTCAGCACAGAATAGAATAGGTGTCGACAGGATTAAGCTAGAATCTCAAAAAATCAATAAGCAAAGTTTCAGTTCCCTGACCTGGAACACAGGTCCCTCTGGTTCCCTCCATATCTTATCAGAAGTTGGACCCTCAGTCAGGTTCCAGAGAGCCAAAGGAAGTAGACTCTTGACTGGCCATATCATTTGTTCAAGGCCTAAGGGCCTACATTTTCCATCCATACAGTCTGATAATGGCATAAGCAAAACCACATTTTTCTCAGGACTCAGTTTTACGAAATTGGTAAGGAATCACCTGGCTGGTAGTCATATGTGGTCTTTGCCTAGAACCTGGCTCACAGGAGAGTAAGGGACAGTGAAATAAGCTGAGGTCTACCAGTAGAGGTCAAAGCATGGCCAATTCTCTTGGAAAACATCTGTGATAGCAGACACAGAAGGGGAGTATGAGGATCTCTGTAGGAATTGATATGAAAGATAATGAAAACCTGAGCAGATGAAGGAAATTCTTAGGGCACATGGGGATAATACAGATAGAGTGGATTGTGGGTCAAAGAAGGACCAATGCATCTTTAGTAGAAGTAAACTGCCCCAGAGAAAAGCCCAGAGAATAGCATATTATCTCGAACCTTTCCTCCTCTCATCCTGCATCTTTCTTACCACCCAGTCCCTCTCTGGGGGCTCCCAATAAAGCAAACTCACTTTCGAAAACAGTGGGCTGTGGAAACCAGCCAGTGGGAGTCGATGAGGACAGCTCCACAGAGGTGCAAGCCCCGGTACAGCAGGCTGGCCTGCCATGGCCACTGGCCCGCCAACGTGTCCTGGCCGCCGAACACTTTCCCAACTATCTTCGGCTTCCCACACACTGTGGAGACACCCCCCATGCAATCTATTAGAGACACAGTCCTTGAGGGGCAGAATAAATACCACGAGGAGGCTCCTCCTCCACTTCACAGGTTGGGAGACCATGGCAAAAGACAAGTGACTTGTGTAAGTGACTTCGGGCGACTCTGGTCTCTGCTTTCACTGGTTGCCACCTTGGACATGAAAAGTTCAGCTAATGGTTCTGTGGAAACAAGAGACCAGGAGTCTGGGAAGGTGGGATGGAGTGAATGAAAGGGTGGTCACAACAGCCCATCTTTAAGTGGTCCTGGCGAGGGTAGATGGACAGAAGGAGGCCATGGGACTTCATTCCCTCAACAACCGAGCTCCGTACTTACTTTTCAGATCAAAGAACTAGAAGTCTCATGGGTTGCCGATGTTAGTTGCTCAGTGTCATGGCCCCGGATCTTGGCAGGTTATATTTACTTTCTCCAGGAATGGGCACTTTATGTTTCAGGAAGCTTGGTTCTCTTTGTCCCTACTCTTAGGAATCCCATGTTCTCTACCATCACCACTGGGACAGCCCTGGACAGCTCTTTGGTCCCATGGCACCACATAAGGCTCTAAGATGCAGAGTCAGGCCCTGAGTGGAACCTAAACTCCTTTGATTGATATTTTCTTTGGGACTACCTGGTTCTGAGGGGAAGGCAAAAGGCGAACCACTTCCGGTGCCTTACTTGGCCCTTATGGCCTCCACCCATTCATCGCCCGCCCACTGCCTTTCACACAGACCTGGTCTGCTCACAGGATCTTGGTTCCGGCTGGCCGACCGTTCCCATCCTTGCTGTGGCTGCGGTCTTCCTGGTGCTATCTCAGGAACCTTTGAGGGACTGGGGATGCTAGACTTTAGGACAGGACCGGCCTTAGGGCTCAGGGACAGCAGTAACAGCAGGGGCCAGAGTAGGGCACCGCCATGCCCACAGGGGATCCTCGCTGCCCTAGTGCCCATCCCAGATGCTAGGGCCTGCGGGGAAGTTGGTTGTGACCTAGGCCTGACCCCGCCCTGACCTGGGCCTGACCTCTGCTGGGACAATTCTGGAGACAGGTCTCCAAGCCCGATTTGGATTCAGCCTTCCTACCTGCTCTTATCCTATTAGGACTCTCCCAAGACCATAATGACCCTGGTTCTAATTTCTGCCATTCTCAGCCGCTAAAACATGTTTAGTATAGCCAGCAATAACGCAGTGGAAGGTTCCAACACACTGAAGAAAAAAGGCAGCGAGTCTAATCACAGAAAATAGGAGACGATATGAAAAAGGTAATTTAGCCGGGGCAGTAGCTCAGTAGTAGTAGCCCGAACTTCCCCCTGCACCCGTACATATAGAGAAGGTTAATTCATGGAAGAAGGGAGAATAAAAAGATCCTCACATAGGGAAAATGTAACTAACTGTTAGGTAAACAAAATACGAAAAGTATCATTTCTAGCAATCAAATGGCTAATGGAATGGGACTTAGGGTTTCCTAGCCATGCATTAATTTTTCTTCACAGTGGTGGCAAGCATCTGAATGAAGTTGACAACCAGGAATAGCCATTACCAGTACATTTTAGGAAAGATTCTTGCTATTAAGATGCTTTTCCTGTTATTATTAAATATTATGAGACAATCAGTAGGTATTAGTCCACCCTTTTAAGCAGATTTCTGCAGATCAACGAAGATGTGCTGTCTTGTAGTGATGCTACATACAGACGGTTTCTTAATTCTATTTATTTATGTATTTATTTTTACACTCCAAATTTTATTCCCCTCCTGCTCCACCCCCGACTTCCACATCCCATACCTCCCCCCCCAACCCCCCATTCCCCCAGTCTCCACAAGGATGCTCCCACCCCACCCACCCCACCAGACCTCTAAACTTCCTGAGGCCTTCAGTCTCTTGAGGGTTAGGTGCATCTTCTCTGACTGAACCCAGACCCGGGAGTTCCCTGCTGTATATGTGTTGGGGGCCTCATCTCAGCTGGTGTATGCTGCCTGGTGATCCGGTGTCTGAGAGACCTCAGGGGTCCGGGTTAATTGAGATTGCTGGTCCTCCTACAGGGGGTGCCCTCCTCCTCAGCTCCCTCGAGCTATTCCTTAATTCAACCAGAGGGGTCAGCAGCTTCTGTTCACTGATTGGGTACACATATCTGCATCTGACTCTTTCAGCTGCTTGTAGGGTCCTTTTTAGGGCAGTCATGGTAGGTCCCATTTTGTGAATGCCCCTTAGCCTCAGTAATGGTGTCAGGTCTTCGGGCCTCCCCTTGAGCTGGATCCCACTTTGGGCCTGTTGCTGGACCTTCTTTTCCTCAGGCTCTTCTCCATTTCCATCCCTGCGTTTCTTTCAGACAGGAAGAATTATGGGTCAGAGCTTTGACTGTGAGATAGCAGTCCCATCCCTCACTTGATGCCCTGTCTTTCTGCTAGAGGTGAACTCAGTAAGTTCCCTCTCCCCACTGTAGGGCCTTTCATCTAGCCCCCACCAACCTTTGAGTCCTGAGGGCCTCTCACTTCCCAGGTCTCTGGTACATTCTAGAGCGTCCTCCCAACCTCCTTCCTCCCGAGGTCACCTGTTTCCATTCTTTCTGCTGGCCCTCAGGGCTTCCCCCAACCCAATTCCAGATCATGTTCCCCTCTCCCCCCACACCCATCCCCTTTCCCTCTCTTGCCCATCCCTCCCTCCCCCCTTGTGGTTGCTTTCTTCTCCCTCCCAAGTGGGACTGAGGTACCCTCACTCGGCCCCTTCAGCTTGTTGACCTTTTTGAGTTCTGTGGACTGTATTTTTGGTATTCTGTACTATTTTTTTTCTAATATCCACTTATTACTGAGAAAATACCATGCAGATCCTATAAGAATCCTAATATTATACTAGTAATTATTAATCCCTTTATAAGACTGCTATTAAAGTTCTGATATGAAAACTGCAATGAGTACTGTCACGAGTTAATTCTGAAAAAGAAAGCAGGCATTTACAACTTAGAACACATTCCAAGAAGTTATAAAACAATTAACTAAAGGTCATAAAAGGGAACTAACAATTTATTATAGGTGCAAGGAGAGAAGATAAAATATTGACTGGGTGTGTCTATACAAAACTTCAGTGTCAACTTAGATACAAAAATTATAATTTTTAACTCTCCATGAGCATGTGGAGCCAGTAACAATTAATGTTTAGCCAGACAATTATTCTTAATGAAAATACATGTAAACAGCTCTGTTGTAAACTTCGTATTCAATTTATGATTTGAATTTATGTTTGAACTTTTTAGAGAACTTTTGTAAAACAAAGTGGGGGGAATACTTGGAAAAAAACATGAGATCTATTACCCTAAGAAAGGTACCAAAGACTAGGAACAATTTGCAGGGCATATTACATAAGAGCAGGAGAGAACAAGATTAGGAGGAAAAGGGACAGCTGCGTAGTGTAAATAAAAAATTAAAGGGGGAAAATACACAGAATGCAGAGGGAAAAATGGACAAAGAAGTTACAGAGAGCAGAACGAGCAGGCAGGCTTTTCCTAGCCCTGGGATGAAACAGGTCAGCAAGGCAGGATTAGTCTTACTGAAGAGGACAAAGTTTTCTTTCTTACAAACTTGGGTTTAATTCATTTAGCAATAAAAGGGTAAAAACTTTTTCTTTATATAATAAAGATTGGAGCTCATTTTTCAACCAGAATGAATGAATTCTTTCTGCATTGGTGCTTGGGCTTTTGCTTCATATGCATATGTAAGTATGTGTGTGTGTAAGTATGTAATTATGAGGTAAGTATGTAGCTGAGCCCAAATGGCTTAGCTGTATTTGTATTATCGTATGATTATGCATGCACAAATTTGTATATGAATGTATGTGAGTTTATGCATATTTGCTTGTGTAAAAGTTTTCCCTTCTGCAAAGGAGTGTGACTCTCTTCTCCTGGTTCGATAAAAGTTTATTGCTCCAAACCTTTGCCCACATGGCTTCTGGGCAAGAGAAAAAAAAGTCGTAGTCCTTTACTTAATTCCCCTGCTGTTAGGCTACAGGTGTTAATTGCCCAAGCCAGCAGGTTTTTAACCTCTGAATAAGCAAGAAAGTTATTGGGATTTTGTAGACACCAGTAGCATTCAGGATGCAATGTAGAGATTTTAAAGGCCATAGACCATTGGTCTTTAAAGCTACCCTTACATCCAACTAAGTGTCTTGCTTCAGCCCATTCCAAGTTGAGCAGGCTCCCAGCAGTGTAGCCCTTTTCTGCTTCATCCAGTGTACATGTGTCTGTGTGTATACCTGACTTTTCTTTTTTCTTTTTTCTCTGTCTCATGAAGAGTTAAGGAACTCTAAGCCTCTGGCCTGGCCAGTGAGAAACCTTAGTCAAAGAGAAAAGAGCCCAAGTAAATAAATTTCTTTTCTTACCTCCTGCTGCTATTTGCAGGAGTTAATTGCCAGAAACCAACAGCTTTTGGCCACAGAGTAGAAAGGGTTAAATTGCCAAAAAGTCATCAGTTTTTGGCCCCTGCTGATGCCACACTCACTGCCTTCCTCAGATAGCTGAATCCCAAGGTGGACCTCAGCACCTTTCCTTCCCAACTAGATTTAGTTCATGGTGTTTTATCCCAGCAATAGTAACCTTAAGATACAGGGCCTGCTAGATAATAGACTCACGGGGCTGGGGATTTAGCTCAGCGGTAGAGCGCTTACCTAGGAAGCGAAAGGCCCTGGGTTCGGTCCCCAGCTCCGAAAAAAAAGAAAAAAAAAAAAAAAAAGATAATAGACTCACCATTCCAGGGTAACTAAATATATTGCTATATTATTAGGCATTGCTGGGCACCCTTCTGTTACTACTGTATATAAACTTCTAAGTAGTAAGTCCTGCTAGGCACCCTACACTCAGGACAACACCCATACTGCTAGATGTCAGGATATCTTAGATACTCATCTACAGTACTGAAACTCCACATACACTGATTTCTAGCAGTGATTGTGTGGTATCCAGCAGGATCTGATATCTAACAGTTTGAAACCCTGAAGAACAGTGGTGATAGTGATGGTGTGTGTGTGTGTGTGTGTGTGTGTGTGTGTGTGTGTGTGTGCGCGCGTGCTATATGTGATGTAGCATTATAAAGGTACCCAGCATGGACTGAAAAATAGCAGTATACACTGGGTAGCCACAGAGAACATGTCTATCCGGGTTTCATAATTGATATCATTAAGGAAAAGGGGAGGAACCCAGTCCAATCTAATTTCTAGTAGTGTATGGGGGCTGCTCGTCAATTGTTCAGTGGGGTCTGATACCTACCTGTATATGTGGAGCAAGAGGAAGTGTTGACCAGCAGGTCCTGATACATTTGAGTTAGCGTTGGGTAGAGTGTCCAAATTCAGCAGGACTGTCTTGGGTGGTGCCAGGGACCCCAGTGTTTGAGACAGCCACAAGATGGCAGTGTTACCTTGAAGTGTATACCTGTTGGGAGCTAGTGTAAAGGAGACAGTCTAGGCAAATCTGCCCCAGATGTGAGGGCATCCAGCATGGTTTGAAATCCTGAAGGACAATGGTGATGGGGTGTGTGTGTGTGTGTGTGTGTGTGTGTGTGTGTGTGTGTGTGTGTGTGTGTGTGTGTGTCTAGTAAACCCTGTTACTGGATGGATGGAGAAAAGATCCAGTTGATATTTAAATGTAATTAGGGCTAAAGGGCAGTGTCCAATAAGATATGGATTCCTACACTTTTGGGGGGTCAAGGTGGGATGGAATAGTGCAGGACCTTGTACCTTCCATCGTATATGGATATGAATAGGTATGAAGGTATTCAGCAGGGACTGATAATATTGGGCAGCAGCAAGGGTTGTGGTTAGCATGTCCTGTTTAGAACTTTATACGGGATGGGAGCAGGGTCTCCATTTGGTCCTGATACATGGTGCTTTATGTGTTTCTGTAGCTAGGAGTGATCATGTCCAGCAGAATATACCTAGAAGTTAATATGTGTTGGCATCTGTGTTATTTAGTAGAACTTGATAAATATAGTATATGTGAGAGGCTGCAAACGGGACTGTCCAGCAGGATCTGGTATGTAACATTATATGTTGGTTGGGGGTGTTGGGGATGATGTCTAACAAGTACATATGCCCAGAAGTTTATGTGGAGTCATAAAGCTGGGGACTCGGTATATCCAGCAAGATCTGCTACATTAAAATGTGGGGTTGGGTAACAGTTGTGCTGCCATCCAGGCCTGCCAGTAAGGGAATGCAGCAAGACCGGTTACCTTGCAATATATTTGAGGGCATTAGTGGGTGGGGGTGTGTAGTGTTTAGCCTGATACCTAACCATGCATGTGAGGCTTTGGCATCAAGGTTACCAAAACCTGATATTTAGCTATGTATATACTAGACTGACCTGAGGCCATGGTCCAGTTAGTCCTGATATCTAGGATGTGTATTGAGGCAATTAGGGGTGGTGTGCAGCATGGCCTGAAATCTAGCAGTTTATGTCAGGCTGTGATAGGGGTGGGACTGCATAACCAAAGCAGCCTGATACTAGCACTTTATTTGGAGATAGGGAAAGTTTTAGCAATATATGGGTTGGGGCAGGGGGTGTTAAGTAGGGCCTGAAATCTAGTAGTTCATGTGGGGTGGAGGGATAATAGGACCTAATAGTGTTTGGGGAAAGCAACAGGGAAGGTGTCCAGAAGCGCATGATTCTTATCAGTACAGCAAGTCGTAGCAAGGTGCTGTCTGGCATAATCTGATATCTAGAATTTTATTTGGAATGGAAATTCAAAGGAGCCTAACACTTGGCAGTGCATGTACCATCTGATATTTATACTCTTACATGTGGCAGCAATGGGGGGATGTTTAGTGGAGCTTGATAAATTACAGTGTATCTTGGATGTCAAGCTCTCACTGCACATAAAATGTGGGACGAAATGGAGGTATCAAGATTGGACTGATTTGTACTAGTGTGTACATATCCAAAAGAGGATGGAGTCTCCAGCAGGACTTGCGAATTATTATTGTATAAGGGTTGATTGTAGAGGTAATGTCTAGTAGGTTCTGAGAGCTACTGTGTGGGGGACAACAGCCTAGGAGGCTGGATAGAAGGCCAGGTACTTTAGAAGCAAAGGAGTGGCAGGAGCATGCCCAGCATGTCCCTACAACTAGAAGTATGTGTGGAATGGTATAGCAGGGAAGAAGGGAACTTGTGTCCAACAGAGCCAGATTCTTAGTACTTTGTGTGGAGAAGGGGGAGGGGTCTAGCACAATCATTCTCAGCCTTCCTGATGAGACCCTTTAATGTAGTTTCTCTAAGAATGCAAGTCGGGTGGTTGTGGTCTGAAACCCTAAGAGTGTATGGCTGGAAGATGCTGGTTGAAGGTCCAGCAAGGCTGGGTTTCTAGAAGTGTATATATGATGGGTGGTCAGATACAATCAGGGCCTAATTTCTAATAGTATTGTGATTCTAACTGGAAGTCTAACAAGGCTTGATACCTAAGAGTATAGAGAGTCTGCTGTGTGGTAGGGAGTTACATGGCCTAATCCCTAGGAGTGTGAGTTGGGTGGTGGTAACCCAGCCACGTAAGGTGTTAGGTATTAAGCCAAGTGATACACTTCCTCCTGACACCAAGGTAACCTACTTGCCACTTCCATATATAAGCTTCTACATTATTAGGCCCTGATGGACACCCCAATTCTTGCCATCTCACACTGTATCTATTGGGACTTGCTTGAACACCACTCCATCCTTCTGCCGTGGAAACCCTGCATACTCTGACCCTAGCATGGCCTGATACTTAGCAATGTATGATGGTTGTCAGAAACAGTAGTGGGATATACTGTAGAGTATGTTATGTAGTATTGTATGTGAGTATTATCTAGTTGGGCCTGATACCCAAACATTTATGAGATGGTGACAGGAAGGTATTTGGCGTGGACTTTAAACTGTCAGTGTATGTTGGTCAGCAACAGGTATGACTACTATGACCTGATACTTAACACTATGTGGACAGACGGACTATATCCAACTGACACCCAGGAATATGTGAAGTGATGGTAGGGTTGGGGGTACCCAGCAGGACCTGATAGAAAGCATTCTTTGTGGGATTTTGGTGCAGGGGAGTAGCATCCAGCAGTGCAGGTGGTGAGCTGTGGAGAATGTTCCACAAACTCTGATGAATAGCAGAGTACACTTCGCAGCAATGGGGGTGAGGTTGTCTAGTAAGGCCTGACACTTAGCACTTTATGTGGGACAGTATTGGGAGGGGGTCCTTTTGGACTTGAAACAGTACTTGTACATGGAGCTTCAGAGGGTTTCTGGGTAACCAGCAGAGCCCGATTCCTAGCAGTATATTTGAGCTGTAATGGTAGTGGTGACCAAGAGGACCTTACAGTGTATGTGATGATGTGGCCGATAGATTCAGACACTTCTGAACCTAGTGTATGTGGCTTTGGGTCTGATATCCCAAATGTATGTGGTCAGCTACAGTGGTGAGCTGCCCAGTTAAGGCTTAATACTTATATATTTCTATGGGATGCCAAAGGAGGAGTATCCACATAGAATGAAAATCAGCAGTGTATGTGTGCCAGTGATAGTGGAAAGTGTGTCCAGAACATACAACTTTTTTTTACTTTATTTTTTAATGCTTTTTTTTTCTCCATCTTTATTAACTTGAGTATTTCTTATTTACATTTCGATTGTTATTCCCTTTCCCGGTTTCCAGGCCAACATCCCCCTCCCCCTCTATATGGGCTTCCCCTCCCCATCCTCCCCCCATTACCGCCCTCCCCGCAACAATCATGTTCACTGGGGGTTCACTCTTGGCAGGACCAAGGGCTTCCCCTTCCACTGGTGCCCTTATTAGGCTATTCATTGCCACCTATGAGGTTGGAGCTCAGGGTCAGTCCATGTATAGTCTTTGGGTAGTGGCTTAGTCCCTGGAAGCTCTGGTTGGTTGGCATTGTTGTTCATATGGGGTCTCGAGCCCCTTCAAGCTCTTCCAGTCCTTTCTCTGATTCCTTCAACGGGGGTCCCGTTCTCAGTTCAGTGGTTTGCTGCTGGCATTCGCCTATGTATTTGCTGTATTCTGGCTGTGTCTCTCAGGAGAGATCTACATCTGGTTCCTGTCTGCCTGCACTTCTTTGCTTCATCCATCTTGTGTAATTGGGTGGCTGTATATGTATGGGCCACATGGGGGGCAGGCTCTGAATGGGCGTTTCTTCAGCCTCTGTTCCAAACTTTGCCTCCCTATTCCCTCCCAAGGGTATTCTTGTTCCCCTTTTAGGTATCAGCCCTTGTAGGGCACCTCCCACTCCACATATACTTGAGATATCAATCTCTGCTGGACACCATCTTTTGGAGACAGAAGTTTCTAGGTATCAGGCTCAGTTGCCTGCTAGTGCACAACCCATACGTGTTAGCTAACAGGCCCTGATGGACTCCTGCTGTCCAGTACCGCAGAAAATCCCATCATCTTGGAGATACTAGATAATGGCTATGAGATGACAACCAACAACAGCAGCAGCAGAGAAGTGGAGCTACCTAGAGCTTAGAAGACAAGCTGTGTGCTGCAGAGGGTGGAGGTGAAGTGACCCAAGCCCCTTGGAGGAGCCCAGAAGACCGTAAGTGAATCCCAGACATTTGGACATTGTGTTATTTATGTATTTGGAGTTTGGTTTTGCTTTGATTTGACTGTGCTCTTCCTTCCTGAAGTAAAAAAATAATTTATTTTTGATTTTACAGAAGCCTGCAGTTGAGAGCTTTTGAGTTTTAAAAGACTTTGGATTTTAAGAAGTTGGGTGTTTTAGAGACTGAACTTTTAGTGCTTAAATTTGTAAGGTTTTAAAGTTATTTATATTTTTAATGTGATATCTTGGGGATAAATGAGAAAGGAAAAGGGGTTTAATGATAATAGTAATGTATTTTTATATCAGTTTGACAAGAGGCCAACTGTACTAGGTGGTTTTGTGTCAACTTGACACAGGCTAAAGTCATCTGAGAGAAGGGAGCCTCAAATGAGAAAATGCCTCCATAAGATGGAACTGTAGGCAAGCCTGTAGTGTGCTTTCTCTGAATTAGTGATTGATGGGGAAGGGCCAAATCCATTGTAGTTGGTGCCATCCCTGGGCTGGTTCATGGGTTCTGCAAGAAAGCCGGCTGAGCAAGCCATGAGGAGTCAGTGAGGAGCACCCCTCCATGGCTTCAGCATCAAATCCTACCTCTAGGTTCCTGCCTAGTTTGAATTGCTGTCCTGACTTCCTTCAATAAAAATTAAGAAAAAAAAATTAAAAAAAGTGATGTAGAACTGTAAGCCAAATAAATTCTTTCCTCCCTAACTTGCTTTGTGGTCATGGTGTTTCATTGTAGCAATAGAAATTCTGACTAAGTATCCAGCATCCAGCAGGGCCTGGCATGTAGCAGTGTATCTGTTATAATGGCCTTGGATAGAAGTCTTCAGAAGGCCTTAACATATAGAAGTTTATATATGGGTTGGAGAGTGTCTAGCAGGCCATAAAAAAATGGATACAGTGCAAACAGTAGGGGTGTGTGAGTGTAGATTCGTGCAAATGAGTATAGCCAGAAGGTGTCACATTTCCTGAAGCTGGAGTTGCAGTGGCTGTGATTCTCCCAATGTGAATGCTGGATGCTGGCAATCGAACTCTTTCGTCATCAAGAGCAGCAATTGTTTTCTCAAAATTCTGGTTTTTGTTTTTGTTTTGCTTTTGTACCATCTACCTTTGTTTTGTTCTTAGATACTAGGAACAAGAAATAAAGAGATATTTCTACACCCATAGCAGCATTGTTCAAGTTTCTATAAATATGACTTATATTTGATGAGCGATTTTCAAAAAACTTAGAACCATTTTTTAAAACCATTTTTTAATTAGCTGAAGGATTGATTACTAACTCAGTTATGTTGATAGCAATCCCCCCACAAAGAGCCCAAAAGAGCAATGACAGAAATTGTTTTTAAGCCATACAAGTATCCACTGAAAATTTATTAAGCATTAGGAAGCTTAACCTAAAAACCAACAGCATAGTAAAAAGATATGTTATATCTGTTCACGGCAGAACAGGCTTCAAAATATATTTTCCTTTAAATGTATTCAGTCAGTACATGATCCCTTATAAAAGTTGTATATATTTTTTCTGTCAATACCTTCATTATTTATAAATACAAGATTTACACAGCACCCCCATCAAAAAAAATTAAAATCCTTACAAATATCTACATGTTTTCATACCTATAAAACTTTCAAAGGAGTACTTTGTTGAAGATAGACCCAAGTTAGTGGTCCATTTACTGTGCAGCAAAATATAAAATCTGTAGTTTTCTTTGTCCATAAAACATCTCAAAAATTAGCAAGACACTTATCATGAAACTGAGCTTCATTAACCCTCATATTTTAGAAAGGAATCTGATGTGTGCATTCCTATGGGATTCAGAAAGACATACCAAGATACAGATTAGTCAAAAACAAACACATCCTACACAACGCTCTACATTAACAGTTAAGGCAGGAGTATGGTGAAGGAAACAGAAGTAGGACAAGGAGACATGGGAAAGAGCATACAGTACATGAGTATGAACTTAGAAATAAACTCCATTGCTATTTCTCACCCTCTCCTCTATTAGAAATATTTAAATTTTTAAAACAAAGTAATAAAAAACTTTTCTTGAAGTCTACTCTGATTTCTTTGTTGCCACTGGAAAGCTTCCTGGTTGGTTGTTTTGCCTTGAGATGGGATCTTAGTTTGTTGCCAAGGCCAACCTCAATCAGGACACAAAGTCCAGAATCTGAGCCGCTTGTTCTATGTAATTTGAATTTTCTAAGAAAATTTTTCTTTATCTGATAAAGGTGATCATTGATCAATATTAATAATGTTCATTTTTGAGAAGCTTAAGAAGTAGAGAAAACAAAAGGAAAGCAAAACTAGGTTTTCATCTGACCTCTAGACAAAGTCAGAAGATCCCTGATACCAAGTGATTCTTATCACCTCATCAACATCTCCGGACTAAGAGGGAATGAGTACAGAAAGACAATGAACGGGAGCAGTTTACACCATTGTCCAAATCTTCTACCAAAAAGGACATAGAAAAATTGCTGTCACTCTTATTCTAGTTACTGAAGGGAAAGACCACCTTTCCTACCACAGACATGATTTTTCTATTAAAATTTTAAAGTCTAGATTCTAGATAACCTTGAAGAATTTTCAATCTTTCCTAGAATATATAAAAAGAAAAAAAGAATGAGAGTAAAAGAACAGAGAGAGACAGAGTGAAGGGCAGAGGCATGAGAAGAGTAACTTATTAAACTTGGCCCAAAGGATGCTACTAGCATCGCCCCTCCAGCACCATGAAGTCTCCATGTGGTGCAGCTTCCTCTACGGCTCTCAGAGACGGCATCTGTAGAATCATCATCACTACTGGGTTATAGCTCAGTGCACTGATTTCCAGGTTCTTCAAAGGAAAGCTCCCAGATGTTGCTATCTTGCAATAATGGCTCAATGTCCTCATCACTGCCCCGTTCAGGGGGCGTGCTTAGGCTGCCACTGATGCTGTTGTTATGTTTCTGAACTCCACCGGTTTTGCGGTATTCAGGGATGAATAAGGCAACCAAAAATGACATGAGAACTATACATGCTCCAAATAAAAATGGCGGGCCGGGGATGAAAGCTCCCTGGTGGATAAAAAACAAATGAAGAGAGTAAGGTTTTTTGTTTTGTTTTAAGACAGACTTGTTCTATATAGAGTGGCCTTAACATCACAACCCTTCTGCCAGTGTCTCCCAAATGCTAGGACTAGAGGCATGCGTCCCCATACCCAGCTCTTTTCTTAAACTCTAAACTAGTTTTGAATGATTTTTTAAAAAGCCACTATATGTTAATGGTTTTCTCATAAGCCTGTATATTTCATTAACCAAGGCAAATTCTAATACATTTTGGTGTTTGGAAAATAATACAAAGTAACTAATCCTTATTTTAATACCATTTCTAATTAATAGAACCTAAGCAATAAATGTTCAAAAGCAATAGTTTTCTTTCTATAATCTCATCTTATGACCTCAGATCATGCATTTCCACATATGAACATAATAATTTCAGACTTGTACAGAACTCTGTTAACTGTTTCTCTTTTTAAAAATGAAAGCACATTAGTTCAATTTTGATCAAGTTTTTTATTTTATTTTATTGTTTGTTTGTTTATTTGTTTATTTATTTTTAAAGACAGTGTTTCCTGTATCCCAGGCAGGCGTCATACTTATGTAACCAAGAATACAAGAAATGACCCACCCTGAACTTAAAATCCCTGGCCTTTACCTTCTGAGTGCTAGAATTACAAGCATGCACATCACACTTTTGAGTTTTGTACATTTTAGGCTACCAACTGAGCTACATTCCAAATCCCATAAGTTAAGAGTTTTAGGTCACTTCATTTTAGATTGAATTTAGCCAGATGATAGTTTATTATTCACAGTGGCTATGTAGGTGAAAAGAGAATATAAAGTACAGATACATATTTTCCATAAATGACAATCCCTGTTATGAATACTTTCTGATTCCAAGTAATAAACATAGACTTTACTAATGTCAAATACAATGATAATAAACAAGTAGAAATTTAAAGCTAAGAGATTATGCTATAGTCAAACACAACCAGAATACAGATCACCAAATTACCTGTAGGGGATCATTATCAGAATCCAACTTTGGGCCCAACTCATTCAGTTCAACATGGAACAGGTAGAATATGAAGCCATACAGGGCTGGCCCTAGGCCATTGCACAGTCCTCGTATTCCAGTTATAATCCCCTGGGCAACCCCTAAACCACAGCAATGAGAAGGAAGTCAGTCTTCTTAGAAAAGTGCTTCACCATAGCTCCATCATATTACGACACACATACCTGACTGGACCAAGTTATCATAGCTTAGGCTAATTATCTTATCGCATCTATTACAGTCATTAGCGTTCATCATGATATTGTCATTCATTATACAAATGTTTTCTTGGATATACTATATCTATTGAATAGGTTTACAAGGAGAAAAAAATGAACTCAGTTTCTGAATCCTTTTGGAGTAGGATCTACCATTTAATGGAAAATAATAAAATATAAAATTATCATTTCTTTTATGAGGTAATTTCATTTTTTTCTATGGATTAAGACTTCCTTGTCTCATTTAATTGTTCATGTACAATAAAAAATATGTCCTCTCCTCAGACAATTTTGGCTACAAGTGAATACAAACGGGCTCCTCCTGCCCCCAGATTGTCATCTGCAATCTTCCATCTCATGGAGACCTCCACTCAAAAATTCTAGAACCAATTTCTAGATATCTCTACTTCCTAGTATGGTAAGCAAAACATTAATATGAATATGGATGAATATGAAATGGATATTTCTGTAAGTCAAAACCAGTCAGGCTTAATAGTATTCACTCTCAGCTGAGTTACTACAGTTAATGGTGACACGCAAAGGCTGTCACTTAAAGTCCATAAGTGTAAGGATGGATATCAGCAAACTCATTATAAGGAAAACAGGTGTAATGATAATGAATAAACTCTTAAATTTTAATTTTGGTTGAAAAATTTAAAAGTCCTCCAAGAGTTTAAAATTTTTCCTTTTAGGGACAGAGGTGTAACTTAGTATATTCTAGGCACTGAGTTTGATACTGGCATGAAACAAAATCAAGCCACTATGTACATATGTGTTATTTTATACCTATACACACACAACATTTTATAAATCCTCTAAAATTCTCCATTCTCCTGTAACACAAATGAATATTACAATGAATATTTACAATGACATAATAAATGAAATAAAATCTCCTACTTCCTGACCATAGTAAGGTGGGCATTAGAAGATGGAGAAAAAGGGTTATTTTAGCATCAGAATTTGCTAAAAAAGGAATCAGGCAAAGGAAGAAGAAGTAAAGTCTATTTTCTACACAACAGTTCTAACATATTTCATCTCTCCTTATATCCAATTACTAACAACAGATTTTTCTTCGTCCTTTCAATGATCCATTTCTTAATTTAAGCTTTTAAGACTCTGAATATTTCAACTTAACTTTAGTGACTAAGTGGATATTCCATTACCATTTTGCTATTAATAGAAATCTGCTGAAATAAGACTATAAAATGGTTAATCCTGATGGCAATCTAGAATCAGAACTGAGACTGGAAATTGATCTTTGCCGTTTCTAACTCCTACTAATATAATAGCCTGACTGGCTGAATCTGGATTGCTAAAATGTGAGTGTGAGCAAGGAGGAAAACAGAACTTCTATACTGACAAAATAAGCAGGCATACTCTGGTGACAGGAGCCACTACTGTCAATTGCTATTGTTCTGGAGAATGCAGGATTCCATACTTCAGGGCAGAGAGGTTCCAGAAGGCACGAAATTAAAGGAGTACAAATCTCACCTTGCTGGTCTGACTCTGCATTCCGAGAGATGAGGGCACTGACTGCTGGGAATGTAATGCTGGACATGGCAGCCACAGTTCCTGCTGCCCACATCATCCTGAAAAGATTAGGGGAAGCTTCATCAGATGCTTTTAGTCAATATGGTCAGTGGTAAGAGTACAAATGCCTTGTAGTTTCTTCATTTCCATTTTATTTATTTTTCCTTCTTTAAAAATGGATTTCCTGGGCAAGGCATGGCTTTCTCAGTAATCCTAGTAATCTAGCATCCAAAAGGTTCAGGCAGAAGTAGCCTGAGTTCAAGGCCAGTCTAGGCTACAAAGTCAGCAAAGTGGCTGGGTATAAAATTAACTCAAATAAATCAGTAGCCTTCCTCTACACAAAAGAGAAACAAGCTGAGAAAGAAATTAGGGAAACGACACCCTTCATAATAGTCCCAAATAATATAAAATACTTCAGTGTGACTTTAACCAAGCAAGTGAAAGATCTTTATGATAAGAACTTCAAGCCTCTGAAGAAAGAAATTGAAGATCTCAGAAGATGGAAAGATCTCCCATGCTCACAGATTGGCAGGATTAATATAGTAAAAATGGCCATTTTTACCAAAAGCGATCTACACATTCAAGGCAATCCCCATCAAAATTCCAAGCAATTCTTCATAGAGTTAGACAGAACAATTTGCAAATTCATCTGGAAAAACAAAAAACCCAGGATAGCTAAAACTATCCTCAACAATAAAAGGACTTCCGGGAGAATCACTATCCCTGAACTCAAGCAGTATTACAGAGCAATAGTGATAAAAACTGCATGGTACTGGTAAAGAGACAGGCAGATAGACCAGTGGAATAGAATTGAAGACCCAGAAATGAACCCACACACCTATGGTCACTTGATTTTTGACAAAGGAGTCAAAACCATCCAATGGAAAAAAGACAGCCTTTTCAACAAATGGTGCTAGTTCAACTGGAGGTCAACATGTAGAAGAATGCAGATGGACTCATTCTTATCATTTTGTACAAAGCTTAAGTTCAAGTAGATCAAGGGCCTCCACATCAAACCAGATACACTAAAACTAATAGAAGAAAAAGTGGGGAAGAATCTTGAACACATGGGCACTGGAGAAAATTTCCTGAACAAAACACCAATGGCTTATGCTCTAAGATCAAGAATCGACAAATGGGATCTCATAAAACTGCAAAGCTACTGTAAGGCAAAGGACACTGTTGTTAGGACAAAACGGCAACCAACAGATTGGGAAAAGATCTTTACCAATCCTACAACTGACTGAAGGCTTATATCCAAAATATACAAAGAATTCAAGAAGTTAGACTGCAGGGAGACAAATAACCCTATTAAAAAATGGGGTTCAAAGCTAAACAAAGAATTCACAGTTGAGGAATGCCGAATGGCTGAGAAGCACCTAAAGAAATGTTCAACATCTTTAGTCATCAGGGAAATGCAAATCAAAACAACCCTGAGATTTCACCTCACACCAGTCAGAATGGCTAAGATCAAAAACTCAGATGACAACAAATGCTGGTGAGGATGTGGAGAAAGAGAACACTCCTCCATTGTTGGTGGGATTGCAGACTGGTACAACCATTCTGGAAATCAGTCTGGAGGTTCCTCAGAAAATTGGACATTGAACTACCTGAGGACCCAGCTATACCTCTCTTGGGCAAATACCCAAAAGATGCCCCAACATATAAAAAAGACACGTGCTCCACTATTTTCATAGCAGCCTTATTTATAATAGCCAGAAGCTGGAAAGAATCCAGATGCCCTTCAACAGAGGAATGGATACAGAAAATGTGGTACATCTACACAATGGAATATTACTCAGCTATCAAAAACAATGACTTCATGAAATTCACAGGCAAATGGATGAAACTGGAAAATATCATCCTGAGTGAGGTAACCCAATCACAGAAAAACACACATGGTATGCACTCATTGATAAGTGGCTATTAGCCCAAATGCACAGAACACATGAAACTCAAGAAGGATGACCAAAATGCGAACGCTTCACTCCTTCTTTAAAAGGGGAACAAGAAAACCCTTGGCAGGGAATAGGGAGGCAAAGTTTTGAACAGAGACTGAAGGGACGGCCATTCAGAGCCTGCCCCACATGTGGCCCATACATATACAGCCACCGAACTAGATAAGATGATGAAGCAAAGAAGTGCAGGCCAACAGGAACTGGATGTAGATCTCTCCTGAGAGACACAGCCAGAATACAGCAAATACATAGGCGAATGCCAGCAGCAAACCACTGAACTAAGAATGGGACCCCCGTTGAAGGAATCAGAGAAAGGACTGGAAGAGCTTGAAGGGGCTCCAGACCCCATATGAACAACAATGCCAACCAACCAGAGCTTCCAGGGACTAAGCCACTACCCAAAGACTATACATGGACTGACCCTGGGCTCCAACCTCATAGGTAGCAATGAATATCCTAGTAAGAGCACCAGTGGAAGGGGAAGCCCTTGGTCCCTGGAAACTGGGAAAGGGAATAACACTCGAAATGTAAATAAGAAATACCCAAGTTCAAACAAGAATCTATACTTTTCAAACTGATCACAGATTACCCCACTGACACTTTCAAGTGTAGGCTCAATAAAGTTTTTAAAAGCATGTCTGGGTTTGCTTTTTTTATTTATTTGTTTTAAATAAGCACTACATCTCTATCCACCCACCTCACATATACTCCCCACCGACTTCCTGTCTTTCACAACTACTCTTGGGCTATGTTGTTTGTCAGCCTCAATACCAATGTCTGCTCCTATATGAACAGACAAAGACTGTTTGCTTCAGATCTTAGTCCTTTCTTCAGTTGGGGGAAAAATGTTTATGGGTGAGTCATAACCATGTATGACAATTAAGGTCTAAGGCTCTTATAATCCACTAAGCTGTTTGAGGATAGTGAGTTCCACTGAGTTCCTTGGGGATAGTCTTTATTGAAAATGAAAAAAATCTCATTATCATAAAGTCTTTTTAACACTTAAAGAGTTTTGACTAGCTATATAATGAACCAGAGTTCACAGGACCCCCCACCCCCTACCAGAAAAAAAAAAAAGAAAGAAAAGAAGGAGGAGGAGGAAGAGGAAGAGGAGGAAGAAGAAGAGTAGAAGGAAGAAGAGCAGCCAAGTTAATCTTAGGCAAAATGTAATACAGAACAAGTGGTTCAAATGAAATTCAGCATTTCATATATCTTCTTCCCAACTAATCTCTAATCAATAAAACATTTCTAATAGTTCTACTTATGAATGCAAAGTAAGAATCAATTCATGTCTAAAATGGAGACTGAGATTCTGCAGTTTCTGACAATCAGGTATGTAAGGACACTTGCCATACAAAAAGACGGAACTCAGGATTCTTTCTGTTCCTTTTTATTAATAGGCCTTAATTTGATCATTCTTCCCATTTACAGGAAGCTAAAATATGAATACTTAAAGCTAATGGGGTTGGGGATTTAGCTCAGTGGTAGAGCGCTTGCCTAGCAAGCGCAAGGCCCTGAGTTCGGTCCCCAGCTCCGAAAAAAAGTAAAAAAAACAAAAACAAAAACAAAAAAAAAAAAACTAACAGGATACTCAGGTGACTTTGGAGAAGAGTTGATCACTGATTTATTTTATGATAGTTATATTACTCAGTTAAGTATACCAGCAAAGCATGCTGTAATCAGTTGTTATTCAGTGTCTTTTTGCTTTGATTAAATATCATATCCTGAAACTGTATCAATATGTTTAAGAAGTAGAAGTACAGAGGATAAGACTTCAGTGCTCAGTTTTATCTGACATTTCTATCACACCTCCTTCCCACAAGGCTTAGGGATCATCTAAAAAGAGGGGAGGGGAAACATTTTAAGGGTGAGAGGTAGTGCAGTAAAACAGTATTTGCCAGACATGACAGCACTGTTGCACACATGAACTCACAGCAAGACCTGCACAAGACTGGGCCAGCCAAAATACCAGCATGGATGGAGGAGGAGCTTATGAAGTCTCACCCAATCAGAAGAGCTAACTGACAACTGATAGCTTCTGGGGAAAGGGGATTAGGAATGTCAACTTTCTTTAAAGATGCAGCCCCCGAGAAGCTACTCGTGTTCTAGTAAAGGTCCTAATACTCTGCGCATAGAAATAGTACCAAGTGGACATAGTGTGTTTAAAAACAAAAGATCACATAAAGTAAGGGGAAAGTGGTAATGGGCATAGAGGAAAAATTAGAAATATATCTAATCAAAACATATATACATATAAGATATTCTCAAAGAGTTAAAAGAGAAAGTGGACACAAAGCCAGATATGGTGGCTCTGACCTATAATACCAGCATTCAGGAGGCCTAGGCAGCACTGCTACAAGTTTGAGAACAGCCTGGGCTACAATGCATGACTGAACAAACCACTCACCCCCAAAAAGAGAGAAGAGGGGAGAGCAAAAGAG
Organism: Rattus rattus; assembly: GCF_011064425.1. NCBI lineage: Eukaryota > Metazoa > Chordata > Mammalia > Rodentia > Muridae > Rattus > Rattus rattus. The sequence goes on along the minus strand of NC_046167.1, from coordinate 74,582,528 downwards.
GGACAGAAGGAAAACAGAAGAGAGAAAGAGATCATGAGCTCATGAGAACTTTATTAGAGGAGTGGTAGATGACAACACACTTAATAAGCAATGACTTCAGATTTAGTAAAAATCTTTATAAGTTATATCAAATCATCTACTTCCACTCTTGCCCATACATGGGTGGAACGCTGAATGAATCAAACTAATGAAATAACCCTTCTTTCAACATGCTCCTTTAAGGCTCATCATATCTTTTAATTCGGTCTTTTTGTTTGTTTTAATAATATGTAAATTAGGGGAGGCTTACCAGGCCTGAGCTCCAAAACCATACCAGGCAAGCTGGAGTATCTGGAAACCCAAGCCAAGGAGGACAGTATTCTTGTTCCCTAGAGATCTCATCAATTTGCTAAGGAAGACTGTCTGCAAAGGAAAGAAGACAACTCTGAGAAGCCATATGAGCACATGAGAATTTGATCACAAACTCAAATTCAGAGCAAAAGCTCTTTTAGTGAAGTCCACTCACTGATCACCAAGGGCCTTTAAGGGAACACTGACTGTCTAAGATCCCTAAGGCCAGGCAGTAGTGATAACTCTTTGGAAATAAGAGTTTCAAGAGCTCCAGTGCTGACCAGGTTTGACGCTTTGGACCTCCTTCCAGAGAAGCTATCTAGCTGGCTCTCTTCTAGTACCTCTCAAAAGGTTAAGACAGCTGCACTCCAGTTATCATGGCTGATAGAACTACACCTTAGTCTTCCTTGAAGAATGTCAACAAGCACTTAATGTTCAGCAAAATCCCACACCTGTAAATGTTCAGGATTTATACTGTTAACTCACAGTTAGCAATTTCCCAAAATTAAGAATGATGTGAGCTTTAATAAATATATATTCTGTTAAATACAGCCTGTAGGGACAGTATGAAAAGAAAGATAAAGATACCTAAGGACAAACAGCTAAGGTTAATGTAAAAAACAAAAATCACAATAAACTTGGACGTTTAGCATAATTAGAATTTGCTGATACAGGCAAAACAAAAACAGCAAGGAACACCTTTGCTATCATGCATCCCCAAGAGCCTTGGCATTCTCTCATTGGGCAGGATAAGTTAGTTTCCCAGCCTTCTCATTTCCTCTGCAGAGAGTTAATCACAGAAGAATATGAAGCTTAGCCTAGATGCCATTTCAAGGGAAAGAGGCTCTAGGAAAACCAAAAAAGCTGCAGTGAATGCTCCTGAAAGAAATGGGGCATACACCTTGCCTTTCTGGATTGATAACTGTAATAAGCTTGGAAAGTGTTTACTGCTATTCACTCAATGCATATATTGTAATATACTGATTTTTATTTGTTTAGTCCTGGAGACAGCAGGATCTGGAAAACATTTATTTCTACCTAATTTTTGTTAGTAAGTAAACACTAAAACACATTCCTCTGGTTAATTTGACAATATCTGGTTATTTTTCCTTTAAATAGTTTTTAAACCTATTTGTTCCATGTGTATAAATGTCGAAGCAAGTTCATGAAGGTCAGAGGACAATCTTCAAGAATCAGTTTTTTCCTTCTACTGTGTAGATTCCAGAGACTAAACTCAGGTCACTGCTTGTGACAAGCATCTTTTGCTGAATCATTTTACCACCCTCTTATTTAGCTCAGTGGTAGAGCGCTTACCTAGCAAGCACAAGGCCCTGGGTTCGGTCCCCAGCTCCGAAAAAAGAAAAAAAAAAAAAAGAAAGAAAAAAAAAAGAAAGTAGGATGACAATCGATCCAGAGCAAATCACAAACAACATTCTAACGAAATTTGTATGAAGTTCTACTGAATCCTGAGCACCTGAATATCCTGTGAATGACCAGTTTTGTGAGCTGGGTCCCTGTTAGCTACCTGAATTAGGTGAAGTTCTCTACATGAGCAAGATGCAGCAGCAGCAGCAAGAGCTAAGCAGTTGAGGTCACAGTGTGGAGAAACTCTTAGAAACTCATATCCTTGCTTTATTGTAGATCTGAGGTTATCAGAATTGAAAAATAAAAAGCTTTGTCATTTTAACCCACATGTAAAAAAATACTCACCTGAGCCAAAATGGACAGAATTCCTACCATGGCTATGAATGCTACAATTTTCACAGATCCAAAACCTATAACCTGTAAAAATAAAAGCGAAATAAAACAAAAAACACTTGTGTAATATAGGTATTAGAGATATAATTAATAAGAAATGATTGTTTTTCCTATTAATACTGATATGAAAAGTAATTGAGGAAAAGTTCACAAAAACCAATAGAAATTAGGGCAGAGACAGAAACTGAAAAAAAAAAAACAACCCTACAATTTATATTTAAATATGACAAAAAAAGGTGGAATTAGTAGGCATGAATTGTGATTGTTTTTAATGTTATTATACCTGATGCTTAGTATTTCCTCTTAATTAGGCTGTCTCAGTTTGGAGACAATGAAAGCACACAAGGCAGAACTGGACTGTCAATGAAGTCAATGGCTCGTGAGTCTGGCTGTATTTTAAAATTATGTGGGCAACAGAGAAAAGGACAGAAGGGGAGGAAAGGGAGAAGCACAACAGGAAGCCAGAATCCACTGAAGACCAATGACATCAGGTTTGAGGTATGGGCCTAGGATGGGTGTGCTCTAAAAGGTTCCCACACACTTCTACTAAGTAAGCAGCTGAGTCTGACTTTGCAATTGAGCTCTAAACTTCCAACTATACCAGTAACTATGAAATAACTATTTTTAAAAGGATATATTACTTTATCTTCTACTGAAATTCTATAAAATATAGGAAGATACATTAAAATAACCTTATAACAAGTATCTTTCTTCCAATCACAATTAGACAATAAAAATTCTAGGGCTTGAAACTTTGGCTTTTCTATTACTACTTAATCATATTTAATACAAAATCTGGAACTGGTGGGGTAGTTCATGTCTATGATTTCAGTGCTTAGGGAGGTTGAGGCAGCCTATCAGCTTTATTCACAAAAACATGGAAGCAACAGTAACCTTATCACAACTATAGACTGAGCACTGTTAATATATATAGGCTCTTAAAATGTACCAAATGAACCACTTTGGCACCAACTGTGTACCTGTGGGGAACAGATATGACAGTTCTGTATCTTCTCTTAATTTGGTTCAATCTCAACCCTATTTTAGAAAAGGGTCTCAGAGTCAGACTTGATGGTGGATGACTTTAATTCCAGCACTTGGGAGGCCAAGATAGTTAGATTACTCTGAGTTTGAGCTTAGTCTAGTCTACACAGTGAATTCTATGTCAACTAAGTATACAGACTCAAAAGTCTCAGAATGTTGTTTCCGATAACTATCTCTGTTAAAGGAACTTTTGCACAGTAGACGTCTTACTATGTTGCCCACACTGTTCTTAAACCCTGATATAAGCAATGCCCCTGCATCGGCAAGAACCTGGGCATGGCCATACACACCTATAGTTCCAGTTACTTATGAGGCCATCACTGAAATCACTGGATCACAAGGTCCCTGCTTTATAAAGTCTCTAGAAACAATGGTTTCCTCAAATTATCTTAGACAAATCCCAATCTTTGATATTCTACATGTTGGAAGACTTCTAGAGACCTACTACTCACCTGTCGGAGATAGAGAAAAAAGCTTGAGTACTGCCCAGCTTCAGGAAGGTATGAGAGAAACACTGTGATGCAGATGAGTAAGACAGTAGAGTCTTTCCCGACTTTCTTTAATGACTGTGAATAAGCAGAAAGCAAAAACACACGTCAATGTTCTTTCGATACTGACCACTATTTTCATGCATCTTCTGTAAGAGATCCTAACCATCCTACAAACAGACCATGAAAAAAAATTTCTACACAACTCTATAAGAAAAATTGATTTTCTCTGGATTTTTAAAGTAACTTAAGTAATTTTAACTGCAGGATTTTCTTTCTTTTTCTGACACAGGGGCTACTCATGTAGCCAAGGCTGGTTTCAAATTCGATATGCAGCCAAGAATGATTTAAGACATTCTGATCTTCCTTTCTGCCTGTTCCATAGTTTTCATTATACATAAATTCACTCTAGTCTTTACAAACTGTTGATATTCAAGTTGCCTGGAACCAGGAAGACAATTAGCATGTTCTAAAACTTTTATTACTGAATGACAAGTATCACAGAGCTTTTAGGTCACCATAATACCCAAAACAACTAACATCTACTAAAACCTTGCTACATAAGATGTTAGACCAGTTAACTTACACATGTTGACTAGAGTCCTTATAGTTGCTCTGAAAAATAAGCCATAGTAGTTCTGTTTTACAGAGAAATTTCTACATGTGACTTGATCACTACAAGGAAAAAAATTTTACTTGCAAGTTTTCTACCCATTCCTGCTTCCTTTCCCCAACTCCCCTCCTACCATTTTACAATATAATACACAAGAGGAACAGGCAAGATTTCCAGGAAGTAATCTGAGCAATCATTTTAGAAAATAATTTCAAGGGATTTGGGAAGATGATTCAGTTGGTAAGTGCCTGCTATGGTAAGCAAAAGAAGTCAAGTTCGATTTTCAGCACTTGCATAAAAAGCTAGGAATTAGGGTGCTTGCCTATAGCCCTAGTACTAGGAAGGCAGAGACAGGAAGATCCTGGAGCCTGTGGCCTACAGAAGCTCACATATTCTGGCTTACAATTGCTCTATAGAAGTAGTGGCAGACACGGGAGTAGAGATATTTATTCCAGTATTATTTCTTGTTAGTATGATATACTTCCTAATATCTCCCTCTTCGACCATCTTCATTCATTCATCTTATTAAATGATAAAAACAACCATGTCCTTAAGGGTAACCTGAATATTTATTTTGTCTCATGATTTACATGGCTTAATTGCTAAGTCTATATATTTCTCAGTCTCTCAAACCCTTACTTAGAAGACATTTTTCTGTTTTTACTGTAAAAGAAATAAATCGACAACTATTGTGAATCCTTGCAGCTGTATATAAAGTCTTTCTTAGAGAAAAGAGATTTATAGGAAGTAAATATTTTCAGGTCTTAATTTACCGCAAAAGGGTCCGCTTGTTTCCAAGAAATCTGAGCTCCCCAGGAAGCAGGTCTAATTTTCTCTGGCAGAGATTCTGGAACTGCCACCAAAATGAAGCAGATGTCCAGGAGAGCCACCACTGTGGCTACCAGCACAACAAGACTGTCTCCATAATTTGAAGAGAGGTATGTTCCAATGGCTGGGCTGCTAACCAGACTGGCTGCAAAGGTGGCTGAGACCTATGGGAAAAGTACAGTCATTTAGGATCCTAACAGAAGCAGCAGTGGAGAGAGCATGCTCTTTCCCAGAGTCCCACACACTGCAGAAACACAGTTGCATAGCTGCAGCTAGCCTCTCATTTTTTGTTTGTCTTTTATTTTTTTAAGATTTATTTTGTGAGTATCCATGCACCATGTACATGCCTGTCACCCACAGAGGTCAGAAGAAGAAATGAAATTATGGTTGGTTATAAGCAGCCATGTGGGTGCTAGGAATCAAACCTGAGTCCTCTATAAGAACAACTGCTCTTAACTGCTAAGCCACCTCTCCAGTCCCCTCTCTTGGTTTCAGCAAGAAAAATGTGCTCCATAAAAATTTTAAGAATAAAAACTAGAAAAGCATTTTTTGCTTAAAATGTATTCACGGGAGGGGGAGGGGATGTTTGCCCGGAAACCGGAAAGGGAATAACACTTAAAATGTATATAAGAAATACTCAAGTTAATAAAAAAAAAAATGTATTCACACTGTTAACTAAGTGAAGATACATTGGTGAGCAAGGATCAAAATATGATAGAAATTAGCACTGTAGAAACTCTCCTCATAAAACATTCACTTCACCATTTTGTTCATTTAATTGGAAAACAGACATGTGCACAAAAAAATATGAAGACAATTCCTGCAGGGCTAGGACTATAGCTCAGCAGCACTTGCCTGGCATGTGATCCTAGTTTATGCCTGTAATCACAGCCACCACTTAGGAGGCTGGCATAGGAATGCTGAGTTCAAGGCTAGTTCTAAGCTAGAGAGTAAGACTGTCTCAAAAAACAAAATCATGAAACTGGTAAGCTTCTGTATGGCAAAGGACATAATCAATAAGACAAATGAGCATCCTACAAATTAGGAAAAAAACTTCACTAACCCCACATCTGATAGAGGGCTAATATCAAAAATATGTAAAGAACTCAAGAAGCCTACCACCAAAAATCAAACCAACCCAATCAAAAAATGGAGTATAGAACTAAACCGAGAATTCACAACAATGGAATTTCGAATGGTTGAGAAACACCTAAAGAAATGTTCAAGGTCCTTAGTAATCAGAGAAATGCAAATCAAAACGACCCTGAGATTCTACCTTATACCAGTCAGAATGGCTCAGATCAAAACCTCAGGTGACAACACATGTTGTTAAGGATGTGGAGAAAGAATAATAGTCCTCTATTGCTATTGGGATTGCAAACTGGTACAACCATTCTGGAAATCAATTCATAGGTTCCTCAGAAAATTGGAAACAGACCTAACTAAAGACCCAGCAATACCACTCTTGAGAATATACCCAACAGATGCCCCACCAAGCCACAGGGGCATGTGTTCCACTATGTTCACAGTGGCCTTATTTGTGATAGCCAGAAGCTGGAAACAACCCAGATGTCCCATGACAGAAGAATGGATACAGAAAATGTGGTTCATTTACACAATTAAATACTACTCAGCTATTAAGAATGAAGACATGCTGAGTTTTGCAGGCAAATGAATGGAACTAGAAAATATCATCCTGAGTGAGGTAACTCAGACCCAAAACAACCTGCATGATATGTTCTCACTAATGAGCAGATATTAGCCAAAAAAAAAAAAAAAAAAAAAAAAGTACAGAATACCCAAGATACAGTCTACAGAACTCAAAAAGGTCAACAGCTGAAGGGCCCAAATGAGGATGCCTCAGTCCCACATGGGGGGAGAGGGAGGGGGGAGGGAAAAGGGATGGGGGTGGGGAAAAAAGGACCTAAGCCCTGAGGGCCAGCAGAAAGAATAGAAAACAGGTGACCTCGGAAGGAAGGAGGTTGGGAGGACGCTCTAGAATGTACCAGAGACCTGGGAAGTAAGAGCGCCTCAGGACTCAAAGCAAGGTAGGGAGGGGGGCTAGATGAAAGGCCCTACAGTGGGAAGAGGGAGCTTATTGAATCCATCTCCAGCAGAAAGACAGGGCATCAAGTGAGGGATGGGACTGCTATCTCACAGTCAAAGTCTAACCCATAATTCTTCCTATCTGAAAGAAATGCAGGGATAGAAATGGAGAAGAGCCTGAAGAAAACAAAGTCCAGTAACAGGTCCAAAGTGGGATCCAACTCAAGGGGAGGCCCAAAGACCTGACACCATTACCGAGGCTAAGGGGCATTCACAAAAAGGGACCTACCATGACTGCCCTACAAAAGGCCCAACAGGTCGCTGAAAGAGTCAGATGCAAATATGTGCACCCAACCAGTGAACAGAAGCTGCTGACCCCTGTGGTTGAATTAGGGAAAAGCTGGAGGAAGCTGAGGAGGAGGGCAACCCAGTAGGAGGACCAGCAGTCTCAATTAACCCAGACTCCTGAGATCTCTCAGACACTGGATCACCAACCAGGCAGCATACACCAGCTGAGATGAGGCCCCCAACACATATACAGCAGAGGACTGCTGGGTCTGGGTTCAGTCAGAGAAGATGCACCTAACTGGGGACCCAGGAAGTTTAGAGGTCTGGTGGGGTGGGGGGGGTGGGAGCTCGGGTGAGGAATTTGGGAGAGATGGGATGTGGAACACTCAGAGAGTGGACTGGGAGAGGAATAAAATCTGGAGTGTAAAAATAACTAGCTAAATAAATAAATAAATAAAATAATAATTATTATTCTAGTTTTTGGAAAGTCTACAAGCTGGGTATAATGGTGGATGCCTGCAATCCTAGCACTTTGAAAGTAGAGAAAGGAGGATCAGAAGTTCAAGATACTTACTGAATTTGAGACAGGCCTGTTCTCAAAATAACAAAACCTTCTAAGACAGGTAAATTACTTAACACCTATAACACCAGCCCTCAAGAGACTATACAAGGAAGATTCCAAGTTTGAAATCAACTTGACCTACATTAGTTTTTGTTTCAAAACAAACAAACAAACAAAAAGTTTACTGTCTTACCCATCCATAAGCAGTACTTCTTTCGTGCTCTTGAGTGAAGTCAGCTACATAGGCAAAAATTACAGAGAAAGTGACTGAGAAGACTCCAGATACAGAAATCATGCCAAAATACCACCTATAAAAAGATTGTTTTAAAAAGAATATGATTAGTGATATCATCTTTTACCAACTGAAAGACTATTTGAATTACCCAAGAGAATTTTGTAATCAAAGTCAGAGAAAACCAAGTGAATATTATACACTAATGAAAATAAACTCAAGTATCTGTATATATACTTGAAGGCAAATATAAAATTAACTGGAATTTTGACAATATCCAAAGAAGTACATGTTGGCAAAAAAAAAAAAAAAAAAAAAGAAAAGAAAAAGGAATGAAGGAAGAATAAGAGTACTATATAAAAATTAAGGTTTTAGGTGTATAGGTTTAGTCAATACAATAATGTTTCCAATTTCCTTTTAAAAATCAATACAGACACAGAGTATAACAAAAATGTTAATATTATTCAAACCAAAAATTTCTATAATATGCATAAATACATTTTAAGAATCCACTTAAAATCTTACATAACAGAGTAGAGTTTATTCTACACCATAGATACTTTAAAAATAATTACTTTGATATTAATATAACTAATCATATTAATAGTTCTTTAAATTTTTCAAATTTTGTTATTACTGTTATTGCATCTCTATATATGTACAATGTGTGGGAAAGTAGAGACATGCATGAGATATCATGTCTTGTCCAGGTCAGACAGAAATTGATTTTCTTCTTCCACTGTGTGTTCTAGGTATTGAACTGAGGTTCTCATGCTTACACATTAAGTGTTTTTACTCCCTGAGCCATCTCATGGACATCATAACAATTCTTAAGGATCAAAACAACAACGAAAAGCCCCCCCAACAAAAACAAAAACAAAAGAACATTTATCTGGGGCTGGAGAGACAGATCAGCAGTTAAGAGCAAAGACTGCTCTTCTAGAGTTCCCAAGTTCAATTCCTAGCAAACAGGTGGTGGCTCACAATCCCTGTAACGAGATCTGATGCCCTCTTCTGGCATGTGTGAAAACAGAATACTCACTTAATTGAATGAACAAATATATGAATAAATGAATAAATAAATAAATATTTTTTAAAATGTATCTAATAAAATCTGATATGTAATCTTGGTAGAGGTAAAATCTGTTATCTATTCAATGAATCTTTATTTTAAAGGAGAAAACCCTTGAATTAAATAGAAATAAAGGGCTGAAGAGATGGTTCAGTGGTTAAGAGCACTGGCTGCTTTTCCAGGACCTGGGCTTAATTCCCAGCACCCATATGGCAGCTCACGACTGTCTGTGACTCCAGTCTCTGGGGATCTAACATCTTCTTCTGACCTCTGCAGGCACATGATGCATATAGACATGCATAAAGGCAAAACAGTCAAACGGAAAGAAGAAGAAAAGAAAATGCTAGCTTGAGGCTTAATAAAGAAAAATTATAACTCTTTACAAAATAGAAAACCCACAATTATTACTTCAATTAAACATTTATTAGCTAATAAAAATTTAAAAAGCAGTGAATATATAAAACTAGAAAGAATGAGATAAAATTATTTTCAGATGACATTAATACATCTAGACAAAAGACTAGCAACATGAATAGAAAAGCTAGCAAAGAGGTTTTTTTTTTTGAAAATCTCACTAGAAAGGTGTAACACATTAATATTCTACAAAAATTAATTATGTGGTAGAAGATAAAATCATTATGGTGCCAACAAATTTACAAATATTAACAGGAATTCCCGATAATAATATGAATATATTTTCTCATAGGTAGAGCATTTCAGTATCAGGAATACTTGCAGCCCCAGCATTCATGTACTGAGGTAGTTAACTCTCTTACTGCTCTGGTGGTCAAAAGCTGACAGTTTCTGACAATTTAACTTTTACTGTTCTGGGGCCAAAAATGACTTTTGGCATTTTCAGAGAGAAAGAAAAATAAAGCACAAAAGTCAGGTATGCACACATGTGCACATGCACGTACACACACACACACACACACACACACACACACACACACACACACACACACACACACACACGCATGCTCTGGCTGAGCCTAACCACCTGTTTCATCATTTCACAAGTGTACATGCATACATATACATACACATATACCTACATATGTATGTATGCACATGCATATAGACAGACACATAGAAACAGACAGACATATGCATTTGGTGAATGGAGCAGAGTCCCAAATGCCACATGTATGTATATATATTTGTTGAGTGGAACAGAGTCCCAGTAGCCACACTATATTTCTTCTCTCTGGCCTTCTTATACCCTCTTAGACAAAAGTTCTTTATAAAATTACTCATGGATAAAATGTTACACAAAAGGGTAATTACAGAAGGATGTTGATAGTAAGTTCAAAGTAGTACTTTATTCTATATGCTCATTATAAGGTCAAAGCAGCAGTTTCACATGGCCTTGCTTTATCAGAGTGTACATCTGTGGTTTCATCCTTGGATCTGACGTAGAATAAATGTTTTTCCTTGATCACAAATCTGTGCCAAGACTATTTTTCTTCTTCATGCAATTTATGAAAGCTTATTGTATTCCTTATTATGCAGGCTTTCCTTACTATTCTAGGAGGAGGGGGCATATTCTATTCTTGATTCTAACTATATTATCTCTCTCAGGCAAAACAACTAAAACCATCTCCTTAAACTTTCTTCTTAAAATTATTTGAACCAAATCACGAATTTGATAGTCATTAATTCATCTAAACAGCATCAATTCATCCAAGTTCATCTTTATGTTGATATGCAGGAGATTTGCCCAATAGGGTAGGCTAATGGCCAGGAATCACTATGCTATCCGATAATGGCAGGAAAGGCGTATCAACAGTGAGAAGCAATCCTGGGTTGAAGTCTCTGGGCTACGCCTCTCCATTGCAGCCATGCAAAATGGTGGGCCATCTCAAGGAAACTACTTGCTTGCCATAGCCTTTCCTGGATGGCTTCTATCAAATACTGGCTAAGATATTATCCCACGGTCTAACAAGGAAAAAAAAATAGCTTGAGAAAATCCTAACTCCTCTAAGATAATTAAATTACCTGGATTCATTATACTGAAGGAGAAGAATTGATTAAATTCATATCATGCTTTAGAATAAGCTAATAGTCTTAATGGAGTGTACAAGTGAAATAATGCTCACTCAGTGCCACAATGCAATGAGATGACAAAAACAGAAAATTCACAAAGTCAACCAAGCCACAGAGGTGAGGGCAGAAACCGTTCGCAGGCTTTCAGCACTGACTCCCTACAACTGATATCTTGGCATACCAGCTGCTCTTAAAGACACCACAAATTTCTTCAAGTAACGTAGCTTATTTTGAAATGGTTAAAGAATATTCTATAGATCAAAGTGAAGGTTGAGCTCATAAATGATTGGGATTCAAATACGTTGGATTTTTTTTTTTCCTTTCAGAATTCTGAATGTATATGATGAGCTCTCCTAAGCATAGGGCCCAAATATAAAATAGAAATTATTCATATTCTATATATTCCTTATACACATACTCTAAAGTCACTTTATACAATATTTGAAATGTTTTTCATTTTTTAAAATACTTGTTCATTATGAGGTAAAGTCTATATATATTTGACCCAATCATAACTGTGTTATATCAGTGCTCAAAAACATTGGAATCATTTCGCATTTTTGAATATTTGGATTAGGAGCAGTAGCCAACATAATTTTATTTACATAGGACTCAAAACACACCAGTATGCTAATGAAGAGTTCAGCAACTCACCATGGGCTAATCCTCATTAGTGGAATAGGAAAGCAGGTAAAGAAGACCGTGCCAAGGAGAAAAGGCTTCCTGCCCCAAACATCAGAGAGAGCGCCTATGAGTGGTGCACTCAGGAAAGAGAGCAGGCCCTAGAGAATAAACAGAAGGAAAGGTTAGATTTAAAATGTGACCCCTCTATTACTTATAATTCTTTCTTTCTAGATCTATTGGCTTCAATTCCTCTTATTTCTCAAAAAAGTAACATGTGCTACTGAATGAAGAAGAAGGAAAAGAATCCACCTTAAATAATCCCACCTGTCCTCCCACCTTTCTCAGACCTGCTGATCCAGAAGCATACAGGATAGATTCCCTTCATGCGCCCATCTTTCTTGCCTCCAGAATCTTCTGGGGCATCTCCAGCTGTCCAGAGCCATGTGCTATCCGCGATGAACTCCCATTCTCCCACTACCTCTGATCTGACCTGCTAATCTGTAACCACACAGCCCAAGGATACTCATCAGAGGTTTGCCACACCAGAATCATGACAGTTAGGTTGCCTCCCAATACCTACTACAACAGGTAGGGACTAAAGCCATCAAGATGGCTAGGGGCCCTCAAAAGAACACAATCAACAAAAGCCAGGACAATATGACACCTTCAGAACACAGCTACCCTACTACATCCTAACACAACCACAGCCCAAGAAAATGACCTTAAATCCAATCTTGTAAAGATGATAGAGGCCTTTAAAAATAAAATTAATAAATCCCTTAAAGAAATACAAAATATAATTAAATGGGTAAAGGAAATAAATAAAACTGTTTAAAACCTGAAAATGGAAATAGAAGTGAGGGAATCCTGGAGATGGAAAACTTAGGGAAGGGAACAGGAACAACAGAAGCAAGCATCACCAACAGAATACAGGAAATGGAAGAGAGACTCTCAGGCATACAAGATACAACAGAAGAAATTGATACATCAGTCTAAGAAAATGTTAAAACTAAAATATTCCTGACACAGAACATCCAGGAAATCTGGCATACCATGAAAAGACCTAACCTAATAATAGGAATAGAAGAAGGTAAAGAGTCCCAGCTCCAAGGCCCAGAAAATATTCTCAACAAAATCATAGAAGAAAATTTTCCCAATCTAAAGAAAGAGATGCCTATAAACATACCAGAAGGTTAGAGAACATGAATTATACTAGACCAGAAAAGAAAATCCTCCTACCACATAATAATCAAAACACAAAAGGAAGAATATTAATAGCGGCAAGGGAAAAAGGTTAGGAACATACAGAAGCAGAGCTATTGGAATTGCACATGACTTTTCAACAGAAACTCTAGAAGCTAGAAGGGCCTGGACAGATATCTTTCAACCTCTAAAAAAAGCACTGATATTAACCTAAACTCAATCATCATAAATGGAGAAGAAAAGGATATTTCAAAACAAATCAAATTTAAACAATATTTACCCACAAATCAAGTCCTATAGAAAATACTAGAAGGAAAACTCTAACTCAAGGAGGATAACTATATCTAAGAAAACATAGAAAACAAGTAATTCCATACCAGCAAAAACAAGGGAAGCATGCATGCGTGCATGCACGTACGCGCACACATACATACACACACACACATAAACAAATAAACACACACACACGAGCGCGCGAGGACAACATTAAAATAACAAGAAGTTACAATCACTGATCATTAGTATCTCTCAACATCAATGGACTCAATTCCCCAATAAAAAGACACAGGCTAACAGAATGGATGTAAAAACAGGATCTATTGTTCAGCAGCATACATGAAACACACCTCAGCAATAAAGATAGACATTACCTCAGAGTAAAGTGCTGGAAAAAAGGTTTCCAAGCAAATGGATATAAGCAGCAAGATCGAGTAGCCATTCTAATGCCTAATAAAACAGACTTTCAACCAAAGTTAATCAAAAGATACAAGGAAGGATACTCCATACTCAAAGGAAAAATCTACCAAGATGATATCTCAATTCTGAACATATATGCCCCAAACACAAAGCATCTACATTTATAAAAGAAACACTGCTAAAACTTAAATCAAACTTCAAACCCCACATCTTAATAATGAGAGACTTCAACACCCAACTCTCACCAATGGACAGGTCATCCAGACAAAAACTAAACCAAGAAATAATGAAACTAACACACATTATGAATCAAATGGGCCTAACAGACATCTACAGACTACTCCACCCAAACACAAAAGAATATAGCTTCTCAGCACCCCATAGATCCTTCCCCAAAACCAACCATATAGCCAGATAAAACAAGCCGCAAGAGATATGAGAACATTGAAATAACTCCTCATATCTTATCAGAATACCATGGATTAAAGCTGGTCTTCAACAACAACAGAAACACCAGAAAGCCTATGCACTCTGGAAACTGAACAACTATCTACTCGATGTTCTCCGCACACTGAGAAATAAAGAAGAAATAGAAAAGAAAACTTAAAGACTTTCTAGAATTCAATGAAAATAAAGGCACTCCATATCCAAAGTTATGGCAACAATGAAAGCAATGCTAAGAGGAACATTCACAGGACTAAGTGACTCCATAAAAAAAGTAGAAACTTCTTCTCCCAGCAATTTAAAAGTACACCTGAAAGCTCTTTAAGAAAGGGGGGGGGGAAGAAAAAAAGAAAAAAAAGAAAAAGAAAAAGAAAAAAGAAAGAAGCAAACATATCAAAGAGTACAAGGCAGGAAATAATCAAAATCACAACTAAAGTCTTTCTGAAGCAAAGAATGTTATACACAGCCTTGTCTAAGGGACTGGTGATTGCACTGATTTAAAATGAACAGTACAAAGAATCAATAAAACCAAGAGCTAGTTCTTTGAGAAAATCAACTAGACAAACCCTTACCCACACTAATCAAAAGACAGAGAGAAAGTATCCACATAAAATCAGAAATGAAAAGGGACATATGACAGAGGAAATTAAAAAAATATCATCAGATCCTACTACAAAAGCCTGCATTCTGCATAAATGGAAAATCTTAATGAAATGGATGGTTTTTCAGACAGATAACACATACCAAAGTTAAATAAAGATAAGCTAAACTAAACAGTCCTATAATCCCTCAGGAAATAGAAGCAGTCATTAAAAGTCTCCCAAACAAAAAAGCCCAGGGCCAGATATGGTTTTAGTGTAGAATTCTACCAGACTTTCCAAAAGGAGCTAATATCAATACTCCTCAGACTATTCCACAAAAGAGGAAACAGAAGGAATGCTACCTAATTCATTCTATGAGGCCACAGTTACCCTATTACCTATGATTGAAATTCATGCTCTTTAATAAGACAAAATTCTATTTATCTTCTAGAATAACATTACTTTGTTATCATTACAGTCAGAATTCTTAAATCTCAAAAAATAAAACCCAAAGACTAATATTATTGTTAATTAATGCTACTCAAGTTACTAAAGAATGATTTTATTTTAAATTATGTTAACATATAGTATAACGCACAGACAAGTATTATATAAGCTGGAAAGGCTAAACAGAACTGCCATAAATTTTAAGGTAAAATTATAATACATAATATTTTAATCTTATTCATAAATTTCTGATATATATTTTATTAACACTGAAATAATGAAAGGTTAATTATGTCAAGTCAAGGAGAGCTAGGAAAGTTCTGGACTAAGCACTGACCTGGCTAAAAGACTAAAATCTCCAATTGGATTGTTTTTTTCTTCCTCAGTCTCAATGTCCAAGAAGACAGTAGAGCTAATTCATTTTATTTTGTTGCCTGTCAGAGCAATTAGAAGTTTATATAATAATTAAAAGTAAACCATATATATATATATCTCCTAAGGCCTTTTGTAGGTTTAACTTTTTCTTTCAGCTATTCCATTTGTATCCATCTGTCTCCTAACAATATCTTTTCTGGCTTAGCTCAGCTTTCTCCTGTCTGAACTGTTACCAACTATTTTCTCTCACGCCTTTCTGTCTCCTCCTGAATCCTACTCCCCTCCCCATCTCTCAGCCTCTGCTGGCTTTTTATAGTCTCTCCTGTTCCCAGAATTCCAAGAGGCAACTAACACTGAAAAACATAGGGTCTTTTAAAGGGCCAAGCACACAAAATATATCATGCTATAGCATGTAAAGAATTCACTGGGCTTTTTAATATTAAATTAGTTATGCCTTATAAGTATTTGTGCTGCATTTTGATCTTTCTAGGGATTCCTGGGTTGAGTTCATTATAAATTCACACAATTGTTCTTACCTTTACACCTTGAATGAGACCATTCATGAGGAATGTGTGTTGAGGAAATGTTTCATGTAAAACCTATAAAAGTAAACAAACATCAAGATCTATTTAAATACAAATTGAAGGTGAAGGTTTTACACTTTATTATTGGAAGGCTAAACAAGTAAGATCAACTATAAAGACAAATATTAAATGTAAATGAAATCTTAAAAAAAATAAACAAATGAACAAACTGCTTCAGCCAGGGCTACAGAGTGAAACCTCGTCTCCAAAATAAAATAAACTCCTTAAAGACATAAAAAGGCAGTGACCTAATAAAACACCATGCAAGAACCAGACATCGTAAGCCCTAGCACTCATAGGTACTTTTGTCATAAATTACAGCTAAAGGAGTAGCCAACAAAGAATTTTTTTTTTGCTGCAACATAAGTGTTTATTCCCAAAAAATGGTATAAAACTCAAAGACAGACTCATGTTCATCACTTGAGGGTAGTCCAGAAAAATATCAAGCCTTATATGTGTATTATATAGTGTTCCTAATCTAGCTTATAAAACCTCAAAAACAGCTTTGAAGGAAACATTTTTGCCCAAATACAATGATCTAATCAAAAAAAATATATATGTATGTATGTATGTATGTGTATATATTTTGGTGGGGAGATACTGTGAGTAATAAACACCAAAAATCCAATTTAAGGGAAAAAATTCCAGTGACTTGAGAGATGGCCCAGCAGTTAAGAATACCTGATGCTCTTTCAGAAGATTCAAGGCTAGTTCCCAGTAGCCACAAGGGATAATTTATAACTGACTTCAGGGAATACAACACCCTTTAAAGCCTCTGTGGGCAGCTGCACTCTCATGCACATGCTACACTGACACATACTCAACAAATCTTTTCTTTTTAAATCCTCTTAAAATGTGACCCAAATATCAAAGGTATATACTCCCTCATCAAAGTTGACAGTTAGTAAACATATGAAAAAGTAAAATGTGCCATTTAAAACTGTATAGCTAATCAAGACACCTACAAAACATCTGTAAGACAATCTACTGTATGTATTAGCCAAGATTTAAAAAAAAAAATTGATGACATTAAACACAAACAAGGATGGGGCAACAGAAACTCTCATGCAATACGAGTGGAAATACAAAATAATGCAGTTACTTTGTAGTTTCTTATAAAGCTAAACATCCATTTAGCATATGATCCATCTATCATGATGTTCCTTGGCATTTGTACAAAGGACTTGAAAGTGTAGCTACACAAAAACCTTTCTACAGATGTCTGAAAAGACAATGAGTTATTGTTAAAAGGCAAAAAAGACCCTACAAATTCATAAATTCATACTCCCAAATAAGAGAGACCAATCTGAAAAAGCTGTATTCTGTAATACAACATTCTAAAAGAAAAAACACCACAGAGAATAGTAAAAAGATTAGTTTGTCATTGTCATGTGAACTGCCACTATAGTAGCAGATTTTGATAAAGAAAGAGGCTTAAATATGTCATGGCTGTGGAATACAGAAAATCTACTTTCCTCTCAATTTTTTTATGAAATTAAAACTTTTAATAATGAAATTGAAATATATCACACTGTTATTTCCAATATTGGCATTTAAGCTCTACTTTTTTCTATTGAAAATGATGGTGAAACAAAGTTATTAGAAAATTCTTTCAATAGCAAATTTCATCATTTAGAAGGATGTATAACTCTTTAAAAAAAAAAAAAACAAAACAAAACAGGGGTCAACCTGCCCATACCCAGAAACAGCTTGATCCACCACGAGTTCTGATACCACCAGGATCACAGGGGAGAACCCCCCAACCCCAATACTTGACCTAACAGGGACAGTCCCCTGCCCCACTCCCAGGGCCCAGAAAAGGCAGGCCCTCCCACTCTGCCAGAGACACATCTTCATCTATTCCACAACTGCCCCTGGGAGCAGACCAGCCCTGCCACACCCACACACAGAGATAGCTTGACTCCCAGGAGTTCAGACTCAACCAGGCTCACAGGAGGTCTGCCATAGCCAGGTTCACAGATCAGGCACTCCAGACCACCTCCCATACCCAGAGACAGCATCACAGGAAGGAAAGACTCCAGTCAGAGACAGCAAGGCCAGTTAATACCAGAGATAACCAGATGGCGAGAGGCAAGCTCAAGAACAGATGCAACAGAACTACCCAATTCCTTCCATGAAGCCATTTCTGCTGATACCTAAACTACACAAAGACCCAACAAAAAAAAGAGAACTTCAGATCAATTTTGCTTATGAATATTGATACAAAATTACTCAATAAAATTCTCGCAAACCGAATCTAAGAACACATCAAAACGATCATTCGCCTCAATCAAGTAGACTTCATCCCAGGGATGCTTCAACATACTGAAATCCATCAATGTACTCCATTATATAAACAAACTCAAAGGTAAAAAAGAAATCACATGATCATCTCATTAGATTCTGATAAAGCCTTCAACAAAATACAACACGCCTTCATGATAAAAGTCCTGGAAAAATCAGGAATTCAAGGTCCATACCTAAACATAATAAAAGCAATATATAGCAAACCAACAGCCAACATCAAATTAAATGGATAAACTTGAAGTAATCCCACTAAAATCAAGGACTAGACAAGGCTGCCCACTCTCTCCCTATTTATTCAATACAGTACTTGAACTTCTAGCTAGAGCAATCAGACAACAAAAGGAGGCCAAAGGGATACAGATTAGAAAGGAAGACATCAATATTTGCAGATGATATGATAGTATACATGAGCTACTCCAAATATTCTACCAAGGAACTCCTAAACCTGGTAAACAACTTCAGCAAAGTGGCTGGATTTAAATTTAACTCTAACAAATCAACAGCACTTCTTACACAAAGGCTAAACAGGCTGAGAAAGAAATTAGGGAAATAACACCCTTCACAATAGTCACAAATAAGATAAAATTCCTAGGTGTGATCTGTATGAGAAGAACTTCAATTCTCTGAAAAAAGAAATGGAAGACCTCAGAAGATGGAAAGATCTCCCATAGTCTAGTAGACAGTTGGACCTCATCCCACCCACCGTAATTCCTGGAAAGCACACTTATTAAAGAGACAAGACCACCAGTCAAAAGAACAAGCAGCAAACAAGAGAAAATAAATGTTAGTCAAATGAAGAAATGAACGAGCACATTATCTTGAGAGTCAGTTAACAATAAAAGATAAGAGAACAAAATGTCACAAGAAAGTATTCAAAGAATAGTGTGGGTTTTTCAGACCATCACATGAAATAGATAAATGAGTACGGAACGATCAATTCTTAAATGACTACCAAGGTTTCAAAGTTACATGAAACATAAATTCTATAAATTAAAGAAAACGAAATTCTTGTTTCTCAGATTATTAAATAGAATGTATTAAGTTAAGCAGTTGATTTAAACATACCTAGGGTACTGGTTTAACCAGATTAATCATAACTAATTAAGATTAGGCCCTCAAAGAGCATGTAGATAAGGGAAAGGTCATTTTAATGTACTAATACTACTACTATTTTTTAAAAGTGCTATGACACATTAAGTGATGTAAACTTTACTTATATTATCAAATTAATGAACTGGCACTAAAAGCTAAGGTATGGCAACCTAAGATAAGTAACATATCTCAAAGATTATGGACCAAGAAGTAAACTGCTTTTTATTGCTCCAAGATAATCCTAATAATTCTCAGATGAAGAACTAGTCAAAACTGGTCCAAAAAAAATATATTTCTAGGTTTCCATATCATGATCCCATTTTTTTTTTAAAGGATCTTCTGGTTTTGCCTTATTAAAAATAAGGGAATGCTGTCTGCTTGCTACATTAAAGTAAAAAACAAAAAACATATATATGCTATCATCTTAATAGTTATACCACTATGGGTAATGGGTTCAAGATGCCAAAAAATAGAATGATAACATACACAAACAAACAAAAGAAGTAAGTTTTTTCTTAAAGAGGAGTTGATCATCTCCTGAGTCAAAAAAACAGAACAGGGATAATGCACTGTGGCCTGAACAGCAGTGGAGTATCTCATGACACAACATATAAAGAGTGAAGAACCTACAGAAGGAAAATTAATGCAGCTACCTATTTGTTGGGATTGAGACAGGACAAACAGCTGAGGTGCATTATTTTACAAATACTAAAGCAGACCTGGCTTCCAGATTCTCCCTACTTGGCATGCCCTGCCCTCTATCCTGAACTTTCCAGCCCAAGAGCTGGATTCCCCTCCCCCAGAGGTTTTTTCATATTACTCTCTCTCCCCTTCTCCCTTCTCTCCCTCACTGGACAAGAGTGCTTTCTCTTTCAGTTCACCTCTCCTGTCTCCTTCCCCGTGGCAACTTCTCTGGCCTCATTCTTTGGGACCAATGAACTCAGTTTCCCAATAAACCTGACTCTAATCTGTCTTGAATTGGCTCATCTCACTGATGAAGAGGATAACTCATCACTACTCACTTAGCTATATTTCTTAAATAACAATTAAATTATACTAGCAACTGGGTACTTATGCCTCACACTTAAACATTCACATTTTAAGCAAATTTATACAAGCAGTTTAACTGTTCAGAAATGCAAGAAGCCACAGAGCAGCTTTTCAGCTGGCCATTTCAGAGTTTGCCAGAACATTCTACCACCCCAAAATTATCTTCTTTGGACATTAAAGGAAGATTCACTAGAAATTATAATAGAAAAGCTAGATAAGATATGAGGCAGTGGAATACAGTTGACTGGAGAAAATAGTACAACTGTGGTATCTGCAGTTAAGAGATAGTCTATGTCTACCTCTCCCCAAACACATTTTCGAGGAGAAGCTACATAGGATTATGAAAGTGTCCTGTGTCAGTGTGGAATAAGGAAAAAGAAAAACACAGGCAGCTGGGGAAAAGGCCTTAGACCCATCCCCAGAACCTCAGTCACAGTAAGGATGTACCTCGACAAACATCCTAAAACATCAGCGGCTAAGCCCACTGGCTGCTCTTCTAGAGGTCCTGGGCTCAATTTCCAGCAACCACCCTAATCCTGAACATCTATAAAAGGATCTCATGCTCTTCTGGCATACAAGTGTACATGCAGCAGAGCCCTCATACATAAAACAAATAAATAAAACAAAACGAACAAACAAACAAACAAACAAAAATAGGAGCAAGACTAATTCCCAAAACACTAGAGTGAAGGTTGTAATTTGCAGGGGGTGTGAAGGGTGAGCACATACAAATTCTATCAGAAAGTGAACTTCTAACAGAAACACTGCTGACTTAACTTGTTTGAATTATAGAGACCAACAGTTTTATCCCCACATACAGACAGTATCTCCCCAAATAGGAAGAAACAGAAGTCACATTACTATTTTATTGCTCATTTTTATTTGATTAATTCCCACCCCCATATTTGTTTATACTTTATTCTTCGTGGTTTTAACTTTTATCTTGCTAGGAAAAGCTTTTATCTGTTTTTCCTCTACAACACTGTATACTATTTCACATACCCTAGTTCTACAAATTTTTTTTAACTTGATCTTACTTCATTCTTTCTCAGTAGCTATAAAAAAAAGTACCAATATAAGAAGAAAGAAAGAAACAAAGAAACAAACCTATAAATAATAGTTTCATTAACCAGTAACCAAGTATAGCTGCCTCTCCACCTTGAAAGGGACACAAATGAAATGTACAGATGTTGCCTGCTATAAAGGCTGTTGTCCAATTGTTGTGTAAATTATTGCAGTTAGCTTCCCCCGAAATAGCAGTCCAAAACAAATATCCAAATGAAGATAGTCAGCAGGATTCATGTAAACAAAACAAAGAAATCAAGGCAACAACAAAGAGTGGAGCCAAGTTGGGAGAGATAAAACTGAAGGACACCTACATCCGAGCAGACATGCAAATTACGAAAACCAGTCACCTAAATATTGTAAACAAAAGATAGGAAGATGGCTAAAATGCCAGAAATACACTTCACATTCCTACTTTAAAAATGACTCAAGGGGTTGGGGATTTAGCTCAGTGGTAGAGCTTGCCTGGAAGCGCAAGGCCCCTGGGTTCGGTCCCCAGCTCCAAAAAAAAAGAACCAAAAAAAAAAAAAAAAAAAAAAAGACTCAAATAAGCAGAGAATGAAAGAAAGGAATCAACTCAAAGGCGACCTACTCAAAAATTCTATCAATGTAGACAAAATTGTTATCAGAAGAAATTGAACAAGAAGTTCAGCCTCTGAAAGGAACCAAATTCAAATTCTAGATATGAAAAAAAAATCAACTTCTTAAGACAAAATAAATAAAAATAAACAAAATAAAAGAGAGTAGAAAGCATAAGCAATGAAACCAAAAAGAAAATTACAAGGATGGGTAAGACAATAGTATATTCAGACATAAAATACAAAAACAACAACAACCAAAAAAAGTAACAAAGATGATCAAAACTTCCAAGTCTATGACATAGTCAAGAGACCAAAGTTAAGAAATTAGAAAAAGCAGGAGAAAGGGCGATTGAGGACTAAGCATTAGGTGATGACAATTTATATCATGAAAGCATTTGGAGATCTCACTGAGAGCTGGGACCCCAACTCTACATGAGACCTCCAACCCAAACTCAGCATACGTGAGTGCATTTCAGTCCTTGTGGGGCAGGCAGGTGTCCAGATGGGCAATGCCTGCTGGGAGCTCTACTGTCTGAAACATGGGATTCAGCTTGATGGGCAGATGCCCAGTGATAAGACCACTGGTGGAGGGGACAACTCCTTCACCGACTTCTTCTGTGAAACTAGAGCTGGAAAACTTGTGGCTCAAGCAGTCTTTGGATCTGGAGCCTCCTGTAATTGATGAGATCAAAATGGCCCATAATGCCAGCTCTTCTACATAGAACAGCTTATCACTGGGAAAGAAGATGCAGCCAACAATTATGCCTGTGATCACTACACCATTGGTGAGGAGATGCTGGACCAGATCCGCCAGCTGTCTGATCAGTGTACAGGACTTCAGGGCTTCCTAGTATTCCACAGCTTTGCAGGGGACAATGGCTCCAGCTTCATTTCCCTGCTAGAGGAGCGGCTTTCTGTTGACTATGGCAAGAAGTCCAAGCTGGAGTTCTCCATCTATCTACCCAGCCCCACAAGTATCTACAGCTGTAGTGGAGCCCTACACCTCCATCCTAACCAACCATACCACCCTGGAACACTCAAACTGTGCCTTCATGGTGGACAAGGCCATTTATGACGTCTACTGCCGTACCCTAAATATTGCGCATCCAACCTATACCAACCTCAATCACCACCATCAGTCAAATTGTCTCCTCCATCACAGCTTCCTTGCGCTTTGATGGGGCCCTCAATGTGGAAGTTCCAGACCAATCTCTCATCCACTTCCCCTTGGCTACCTATGCACCAGTCATTTCTGTGAAGAAGACCTACCACGAGTAGCTGTCAGTGGCAGAGATCACCAATGCCTGTTTTGAGTCTGACAACCAGATGATGAAATGTGACCCTCGGCATGGCAAGTACATGGCCTGCTGCCTGATATACCATGGAGATGTGGTGCCCGAGGATGTGAATGCTGCCATCACTGCCATCAAGATGAAGCGCAGCATCCACTTTGTGGACTGGTGCCCCACAGGCTTCCAGGTTGGTATTAACTACTGGCTACCCACTATGGTGCCTTGGGATGACCTGGCCAAGGTGCAGCATGCAGTGTGCATGCTGAGCAACACAACTGCCATGCTGAAGCCTGGGCCTGCCTGAACAACAAGTTTGACTTGATGTATGACAAGAGGGCTTTTGTACACTGATATGTGGGTGAGGGAATGGAGGAGGGGGAGTTCTCTGAAGCTCGAGAGGAAACAGCTGCCCTGGAAAAAGATTGTGAGGAAGTACACATCAACTCCTATGAGGACGAGGATGAGGGAGAAGAATAGACAGCTACTTGGAGCCTGTTTACTGTGTTTATTGCAAAAATCCTCTCAAAATAAAGTCTCCTTGCATGATTTCTTGCTCCCTTTGTCACTGCTTGAACTTCTGCTTGTCTTCCCTTTCAGCTTTGGCTGCTACCTCCTGCTATTTGCCACTCATGACCTTTTATTTTATCTTTACATGGCTGAATGAGACTTGCCAAGGGGGCCCACATTGAACCCCAGAAGGTATAAACCTAAGGACTTTGATGTAAGGTCCTAAGGATGCCCAGGATAGGAAAGAAACAGGGACCAAATCCTGGACCTATCTGTTTAGCTTCAAGTTATTGCAAGATACAAGTCTTCACTTTGAAGTAGGAACTGATAGCTTCTGTGTTGGGTGGTTGAACTACTTTATTCTTCTTGCTGCTACTTCACTCAACAGCTCTAGAAGCAAGACTTGGCCCAGGCTTCATTGACCACTGAGGACTTGGGAATGAGGACTGGGCAGCCCCAAAGTTCCTGGGCATGCAGCCACCTCACAATCTCGGGGGATGGGCAGGAACAAGAGCAACCTCCTAGTTGTTTGCGCTTTGCACCTCTGGCAGCTTTGCATAGCTTGCTGTCTATCTTGTTTTCTGGGGCTGGAGCTCTGCTATTAAAAGTCAGGTCTCCGAAAAAGAAGAAAACATTTCAAAACATTTCCCAAACCTAGAGAAAGAAATGGAAGCCTAAATTGATAGGATATATCATAGTCAAGATATTCAAAGTACAAAAGAAATAACATTAAAAAATTAAGGACTGTTGCTAAAAGATTTAGGGTTTTTTTTTTCTTACAAATTTAGGTACCTAAGTATAGACTATTTGAAACTTTCAAAGTAACTATAAGCCAAGATTTTATATGCAGTAAGGTTATTTCTTAAAATTGATGAAGTAATAAGAACTTTCAAGATAGGCACAACAATAAGGTATTTCAGGACAACCAAGAAAACACTGCAAAAATATTTAAAGGAATATTATACGGAGAGGAAGAAGATAGTCCCATCCACAAAAGCACACCAAAAGGATATCTTAGAAACAGATAAAAACAGAAAGCAGGGAAGGAAACCATACTATTAAACAAAGAAAACCAAAAAATTAAAAAAAAAAATAAAAAAAAAAAAAAAAAAAAAAAAAGAAAAAAAAAAAAAAAAAAAAAAAAAAAGGGGGAAAAAAAAAAAAAAAAAAAAAAAAAAAAAAAAAAAAAAAAAAAAAAAAAAAAAAAAAAAAAGAAAAAAACAGCCAACCATTGAACCTATTGATGGAACTGTTTGAGAAAGGATTGAAGGTAATGATCTTGTTGGAGAAGGTTATCACTAGAGGTATGTTTTAAGGTTTTAAAAAATTCCTGTTTGTACATATTCATTCTCATTCATATTCTCTATCTCTCTCTCTCTCTCTCTCTCTCTCCCTCCTCCCTCCCTCCCTCCTCCCTCCTCCTCCCTCTCCCTGCCTCCCTCCCCCTCCCCCTCCTGTTTGGATCAGGAGGTAAGTTCTCCCTCCTGCTCCAGTGCTATGCCTACCTTCCTGCAGCCATGCTCCCTACTGCATGCTGTAATGGGCAGGGACTCTAACCCTCTGGAAGTAAATGCCTATAAACTCTTTTTTTTTTCTTTTTTTTTTTTTTTTTCCAGAGCTGGGGACCGAACCCAGGGCCTTGCGTTTGCTAGGCAAGGGCTCTACCCCTGAGCTAAATCCCCAACCCCGCCTATAAACTCTTTAAGTTGTCTTGATCATGGTGTCTTTTCAAGGTAATAGAAAAGTAACTAAGACATGCTTTAATGCAAATATCAACTGAGCAAGTAAAGAGGCAGTATGACTAACTAGATTGAAAAACAATATACAACTATATCTGTTGATTCCAAGAAACATGTCTCACTAGCAAAGATAGCTATAAACTAAGAGCTAATGGTTAAATGTTAATATAATCTAGCAAATGGAAGCTTAAAACAAGCAGGCATAGTTATTCCCAGATATGAAAAAATAGATGTCAAACCAAAACTAGTTCAAAGATAGAGAGTATTACATCAATAAAAGAAATAAATTATCAAAAAGATATAGCTCTCCTCCAGCCGAGCAAGATGCCCAAAGGAAAGAAGGCCAAGGGGAAGAAGGTGGTCCCGGCCCCCGCCGTGGTCAAGAAACAAGAGGCCAAAAAGGTGGTCAATCCTTTGTTTGAGAAAAGGCCTAAGAACTTCGACACTGGGCAGGACATCCAGCCCAAAAGAGATCTCACGCGCTTCGTCAAATGGCCCCGCTACATCAGGCTACAGCAGCAAAGAGCCATCCTCTATAAGTGGCTCAAAGTACCTCCTGCCATCAACCAGTTCACCCAGGCCCTGGACAGGCAAACAGTGACTCAGCTGCTTAAGCTCGCCCACAAGTACAGGCCAAAGACAAAGCAGGAGAAGAAGCAAAGGCTGCTGGCCCAAGCTGAGAGGAAACTTGCTCCAACTAAGAGACCACCTGTCCTCCGAGCAGGGGTCAATACAGTCACCACCTTGGTGGAGAACAAGAAGGCTCAGCTGGTGGTGATTGCCCATGATGTAGACCCCATTGAGCTGGTGGTTTTCCTGCCTGCCCTGTGTCGAAAGATGGGGGTGCCCTACTGCATCATCAAGGGAAAGGCCAGGCTGGGGCTCCTGGTCCACAGGAAGACATGCACCACTGCTGCCTTCACACAGGTTAACTCGGAAGACAAGGGTGCTCTGGCTAAACTGGTGGAAGCTGTTAGGACCAATTATAATGACAGATATGACGAGATCCGCCGCCACTGGGGAGGCAACATCCTGGGTCCTAAGTCTGTGGCTTGCATTGCCAAGCTGGAAAAGGCAAAGGCTAAAGAACTCGCCACTAAACTTGGCTAAATGTACACTTAAGTTTTCTGTACATAAATATAATTACAAAATTAAAAAAAAGAAGATATAAAAACTATATATATGGGGTTGGGGATTTAGCTCAGTGGTAGAGTCGCTTGCCTAGGAAGCGCAAGGCCCTGGGTTCGGCCCCCAACCCCGAAAAAAAAAAAACCAAAAAAAAAAAAAAAAAAAAAAAAATAGATATTTATGTACCTAATGATGGAACTACCAATGCCATAAAGTAAACACTAAGACACACTAAGCTAAGACAGAACTAAAAATAGGAGGTTCACATCCCACTATCATTTTTGGAGTGGTCTTCTAAACATCATTCTCATTTTTACATGTTATATTCTCTTCTGAGTTTTAATTTGGAAGATTTAAGTTAAATTATAGCACCAATCACTTGGATTTAACATATCTATGGAAAAACTGTATGTATGTCTACACAGAATATTCCACATAATGGATGGAAAATAAATATTCTTAGAATTTTCCTAGGACCATTTGCAAAAAAAAAAATAATCTCCTCTAATCTGGCCCAGACCACAGAACAATAAAACAGTGTGAGAAACCACAGAAACTATACAAATGCTTGGAAACTAAACAAAGATCATTGAAAACAAAACAAAACAAAAACAAAGAAGAAAAGGCTTGTTAGACACAAATGAAAATGATAACTTTTCTGGGATATACCTAAAAGAGGGCTCTGAGAGAAATGATTCATTGTAAAAGCAAACATTAAAACTTTAAATCACAGAGTCCTCTGGAGGAAGCCAAGACGCCTGCCCTCCCTGAGCAGCCTGCTATCTAGGGGGACCCTTTATTCTCCCCACACCTCTCCCCACCTTCATCAAACCTGTGAATTCTGAACCATACAGGTAAGCTTCCCTTCTCCCACTCATTTTTCCATGCTTGGTAAGTTCTCTGAGCCTGCCAAGGTGCCCTGAGCAGTCTGCTAGCCAAGGTGAACATCCATTCTCCTGCACCTCTCTGCCCACTTGCATTAGACCTGCACCTCCTGAACTATACAGTCCTATGGATCCTGAACCATAAGATGTGTAGATCCAGAGCCATACAGCCAGAGGATACCCATCACAGGCCTGCTAAATCAAGACTATCAAGGTTAACCCCCCACCCGCCCAATACCTACTACAACAGGAAAATTCAGGGACCACAGCTATCAAGATGGCTAAAGGCTCTCAAAAGAACACAATCAACAAAAGCCAAGACAATATGACACCTTCAGAACACAGCTACCCTACTACTGTAAGGCCTGGATATTCTAACACAACCTAAGCACAAGAAAATGACCTTAAATCCAGTCTTGAAAAGATGATAGAGACCTTTAAAGAGGAAACAAATGGATCACTTACAGACTTACATGAAAATACAATCAAACAGGTAAAGGAAATAAATAAAGCTGTTCAAAACCTGAAAATGGAAATAGAAGCAATAAAGAAAACATAAATTGAAGGAATCCTAGGAGATGGAAAACCTAGGGATGTAAACATCACCAACAGAATACAGGAGATGGAAGAGAGAAACTCAGGTGTTAAGAGATACAATAGAAGAAATTGTTACATCAGTTAAAGAAAATGTTAACTCTAAAATATTCCTGACACAAAACATCCAGGAAATCTGGCATACCATGAAAAGACCTAACCTAACAATAGGAATAGAAGAAGGTGAAGAGTCCCAGCTCCAAGGCCCAGAAGATATTCTCAACAAAATCATAGAAGAAAACTTTCCCAATCTAAAGAGATGTCTATAAACATACCAGAAGCTTAGAGAACACTAATTAGACCAGAAAAGAAAATCCTCCTGCCAGATATAATCAAAACACAAAAATCTACAGAACAAAGAAAGAATATTAATAGTGGTAAGGGTAAAGGTTAGATAACATATGAAGTCAGATCTATTACACCTATTACACCAGACTTCTCAACAGAAACTATAAAAGCTAGAAGGGCCTGGAAAGATATCTTCAATCTCTTGGAAAAAAAAAAAAAAAACAAAAAAAAAAAACCACAGATGCCAACCTAAACCTAATCACCATAGATGGAGGAAAAGAGATATTCAAGCCAAATCCAAATTGAAATAATATCTATCTACAAATCCAACACTACAGAAAACTAGAAGGAAAGTCAAACCCAGTGAGGATAACTACATCCAAGAAAATACCAGAAATAATAATTCCACACCAGAAGAAACAAGGGACACACACACACACACACACACACACACACACACACACAAAATAAACAAAGACACACAGAGAAAAGAGAGGAAGATGACTGACTACTAACACCACTGACATCAAAATAACAAGAAGTTACAATCACTGGTCATTAATATCTTTCAACATCAATGGACTCAATTCCCCAATAAAAAGACACAGGCTAACAGAATGTGTGCCAAAACAGGCTCTATGGTTCTGCTGCATACAAGCAACACACCTCAGCAATAAAGATAGACATTACCTCAGAGTAAAGGGCTAGAAAAAAGTTTTCCAAGCAAATGGACCCAAGAAGCAAGCTGGAGTAGCCATTCCCTGGGGCGGGTATACTCAGGGGATCTCCCACCCAATGCAAGGAGAATAGAAGGGGTTGACTCAGAGGCGGGTAATGATCAGGATATAAAGTGAGTAATTAAAAAAAATTTAGATCACAACCTAATGACATATACCTCAGGAAGACCAACAGAGCCAACTAACCTGGACCCTTGGGGCTCTCAGAGTCTGAACCAACAACCAAAGAACATACACAGGCTGGATCTAGGTCTCCCTAAACATATGCAGCAGTTGTACATCTTAACCTTCGTGTGGATCCTGAACTGGAACGGGGCTATCCCAAAAGCGGTTGCTTATAGGATATGTTCTCCTAACTGGGCTGCTTTGTTTGGCTTCAGTGGGAGAGGAAGCACCTAGCAGAGACTTGAAGTCCCAGGGTTGGGGCACCCAGGGAGCCCCCACCCCCAAACCTGCTCAGAGGAGAAGGGAAGAATTGTAGGAGGGGCTGAAATTGTGTGTGTGTGTGGCGGGGGAGCAGGATGTAAAGTAAATAAGTAAAAAAAATTTAATTTAAAAGAAAAATAAGGCAAACTAAAATGCAGTAGACAGCAAGAAACAACAAATTAGAGTAGGAACTAATAAAGACTGTGTGTGTGTGTGTATTAAAAAGAGTAGTTCTTTGAAAAGAGATATAATACTGACAAATTCTAGTGAAATGAATGAAAAGAAAGAATAGACAAAATTACTAACAATTAAGATGAAAAGGCATGTTGTAATAGACTATAATGAACTATAATGGGATTGTCAGGAACTTTTAAAAAGTCACTTTTCGATTAGCAGAAACAGATCTAGAAAAAAATGTGGATAAATTCCTAAAAACATGTAATCTCTCAAAATTAAATCATGTGTATGGAGAGATATAGCCCATGAAAACAAAAGGGGACCATGAGGGGGAAAGGAGGTCTTAAAGGAGATCAAAGACCAAAGGGTTAGTGAAGGAAGAAAGGAGATTAACATAAGGTACTGAGAGAAAAGGATTAATAGCAAGGAGATATAAGTGGAAAACATTGTTTTTGCACTGGCTAGTTTCATTTCAATTTAACACAAGCTAGAATCATCAGAGAGGAGGAAGCCTTAACTGAGAAGATGCCTCCATTAAGATCAGGACATAGGTAAATCTGTAGGGCATTTTCTTAGTGATTTATTGGGGAGGGCCCGGCACATTGTGGGTGATGCTACCCCTGGGCTGGTTGTCCTGGATTCTATAAGAAAGCAGGCTGA
Organism: Rattus rattus; assembly: GCF_011064425.1. NCBI lineage: Eukaryota > Metazoa > Chordata > Mammalia > Rodentia > Muridae > Rattus > Rattus rattus. Next base: position 74,551,740 of record NC_046167.1, on the reverse strand, counting down.
GCAAGCTATGAGGTGCAAGCCAGCACTATGTATACTAATTTCAAACCAATGAGTGAAAAAATTAACAACAAAATAAAAATAGGGCCCCTGATAAAAGGTTAAGAGTGTCCCAAAGATATTAACTACTTGGGAGGATTTTGGAATTTATAAATTTGGAATTTTGGTATTCTTTTTCAGTTTTCATTCTCCCACTGTTCTCTGGCCTACAAAAACATATACATGTATGCACACACACAAAAATTAGTAATAATGAAATATTCTCTAAAAATTCATGCCAAAATCTTCTATAAGGCTAACTGGCTAATGTCTACCTTTTAAACTTCTATATTTTTCAAGAATTAACTATGAGACAAAAATTGAATGTATGAAAGGACCTTTCTGCTATGGCAAAATAACGACTAAGAAGAGAGAACTATTAGTGCTTTTGTTTGTTGTTTGTTTTATTTTTTGAGAGATAAGATTTTTTGTACAGTCCTGGAACTCCTGTAGATCAGGCTAGCCTTAAACGGAGTCTACCTGTCTCTGCCTCCCCAGTGGCATATACCACTCACTACACCTGGCCTATTCGTTATTTTTAAAACTAACTAAAGACAACTGAAACTTAATTTCAAAGACATTTAAAACTTACCATAAGTGTTAAGTAATTCTTAAAATCTGTACCACCCCACACCCCACCCCTGATCCCCACATCTTCTCTGGTACTTGTTTGATGACATATGCATACATCAAACACCTTATTTCTTGGCAAATATATATGCTGCTAGAGAGATGGCTCAGCAGTTAAGAGCACTGCTGCACTTCCAGAGAACCCAGGTTCAATTCTGAGTACCTACATGGTAACTCACAACCACCTGTAATACCAGTTTCAGGGGATATAATGATGTGTGCCTCGCACTAGGCATGTCTCCAGAAGTAGGCATGGCAAGAGGTACATAAATATACATATAAACAAGAGTCATATACATAAATGTTTTAAAAGACAATTTTTAAAAAGAAATTCAATATTTGATTTAAAGAAACGGCTGTGTAGAGAAGTTATCAAAACCAAGCATATGTTTAATTTCACATTCATCATTAGGTGCTTAAATCAAAAACCAATAACATCCAAATAAAAAAAAAAAACCAACTTCAACAATGTCTTGTATTTCATATACACCATGTTTAAAGGTCCAGTAGTACTTACAGTCAACATTGGAGTTGTTAACAGGCCCCACGCAAAGAATTCAAAGAAGATTACAAAAGCGGCATGGTAAACACTTGGCTGGCCAAAACCTTGTAGCTGAAAAGAAAAGAATGCTGTTAAAAACAATAATAAACATAAGATATTATCTTCAATGTATGAAGAAATATATAAACTTTGGACCACCTCTATCACTTAAAATAAAACCACACTGGGGACTAGGATACAGTTATGTATTGGTTATTTTTTCATCACTGTGGTAAAAGCCATGACCATAAGCAATTTATAGAAGTTTATTTTGGCTTATAGTTGCAGAGAGTCTATAATGCCCAGGGATGGCTTCACCCACAATGCACTGAACCCTACCAATCAGTCACTAACTAGGAATGCTCTACAGGCTCTCCTACAGATAGTTCGTATGGAGGTATTTTCATTTGAGGTTCTCTCCTCTCTAATGACTCTAGTTTGTGTCAAGCTGACATAAACTAGCAAATACAACTGACCCAATAAAAGGACTTCTGGGGGAATCACCATCCCTGACCTCAAGCAGTATTACAGAGCAATAGTGATAAAAACTGTATGGTATTGGTACAGGGACAAGCAGGTAGATCAGTGGAATAGAACTGAAGACCCAGAAATGAACCCACACACCTATGGTCACTTGATCTTTGACAAAGGAGTTAAAACCATCCAGTTGAAAAAAGATAGCATTTTCAACAAATGGTGCTGGTTCAACTGAAGGTCAGCATGTAGAAGAATGTAAATTGAATCATTCTTATTTCCTTGTACAAAGCTTAAGTCCAAGTGGATCAAGGACCTCCACAGAAAACTAAATACATTCAAACTAATTGAAGAAAAAGTGGGGAAGAGCCTAGAACACATGGGCACTGGGAAAAATTTCCTGAACAAACACCAATGGCTTCTGCTCTAAGATCAAGAATTGACAAATGGGACCTCATGAAACTGCAAAGCTTTTGTAAGGCAAAAGACACTGTCATTAGGACAAAATGGCAACCAACAGATTGGGGAAAGATCTTTACCAATCCTACAGCTGATAGAGGGCTAATATCCAAAATATACAAAGAACTCACGAAGTTAGACTCCAGAGAGCATAACCCTATTAAAAAATGGGGTACAGAGCTAAACAAAGAATTCACAGCTGAGGAATGCCGAATGGCTGAGAAACACCTAAAGAAATGTTCAACATCCTTAGTCATCAGGGAAATGCAAATCAAAACAACCCTGAGTTTCCACCCGATACTAGTCAGAATGGCTAAGATCAAATACTCAGGAGACAACAGATACTGGCGAGGATGTGGAGAAAGAAGAACGTTCCTCCATTGATGGTGGGATTGCAAACTGGTACAACCACTCTGGAAATCAGTCTGGAAGTTCCTCTGAAAATTGGGCACTGCACTACCAGAGGACCCAGATATACCTCTCCTAGGCTTATACCCAAAAGATGCTCTAATATACAACAAGGACACATGCTTTACTCTGTTCATAGTAGCCTTATTTATAATAGCCAGAAGCTGGAAAGAACCCATATGTCCTTCAACAGAGGAATGGATACAGAAAATGTGGTACATCTACACAATGGAGTACTACTCAGCTATCAATAACAATGACTTCATGAAATGCATAGGCAAATGGATGGAACTAGAAAATATCATCCTGAGTGAGAAAGCCCAATCATAGAAAAACACACATGATATACACTCACTGATAAGTGGATGTTAGCCCAAAAGCTCAAATTACCCAAGATACAATCCATAGACCACATGAAGCTCAAGAGAAGAAGGGTGTCCAAAGTGCAGATGCTTCACTCCTTCTTAAAAGGGGAACAAAAATATTCATAGGAGGAGATAGAGAGACAAAGTTTGGAGCAGAGACTGAAAGAATGGCCATTCCGAGCCTGCCCCACCTGGGTATACAGCCCATATATATACAGCCACCAAAACTAGGTAAAATTGATGAAGCCAAGAAGTGCATGCTGACAGGAGTCTGATATAGCTGTCTCCTGAGAGGCTCAGCCAGAGCATGACAAATACAGAGGCAAATGCTAGCAGCAAACCATTGAACTGAGAATTGGGTCCCCGTTAGAGGAATTAGAGAAAGGACTGAAGGAGCTGAAGGGGTTTGCAACCCCCATAAGAACAACAATACCAACCAACCAGCGTTCCCAGGGACTAAGCCACTACCCATGGACAGACTAAAGACTACACATGGACAGATCCATGGCTCCAGCTGCATATGTAGCAGAGAATGGCCTTGTTGGGCACCAATGGGAGGAGAAGCCCTAGGTCCTGCTATAGGCTAGACCCCCAGTGCAGGGGAAAGTCAGGGGTGGGGGGGTTGGTTGGGGAGGGGAAAACCCTTTATGGAAGTAGGGAGAGGGGGATGGGATGGGGGCTTATGGATGGGAAACCAGGAAAGGGAATAACATTTGAAATGTAAATAAAAAATATCCAATGGGGGGAAAAAGAGAGAGACTGGAGGCCCCAGGGAGTGGGTAGGTCTTGTGGGGTCACAGGGATGAGGGTCACAGAGGGGGTTTGGGGGGAGGGGTGTAGAGGGCGCATCCTCTTAGAGATAGGGGTTGGGGGAAGAGGAGATATGAGATATGGAACAGTCAGAGAGCAGACCAGGAGGGAGATAAAATCTGGATTGTAAAAACAGATTAAATAATTTTTTTTAAAAAGTAAATAACCTACACTTCTATGAAACAGAGATGTAAATATTACTTAAAAATTAAAAACAATACTTTCTTAAAGAGCGAAGAATCAGGACACAGTCACAATCTGAATTAAGCAAAACCATACTCTAACAGTGTAAATCTGATGTGTCCAATTATCTGGGATTCACTCACAATCCACTGGGCTTCTCTAAGGGGTTTGTGTCATTTCACCAGCTGTACCCTCTGCAGCACAGTTTGTCCTTTAGGCCCTGGCTGGTTCCACTCCACTACTGATGCTGTTCTCAATGGTCATCCCACTGTACTGGCATCTCCAAAACTGTAGGGCAAGGGCCCCTTGCTGCAACTGGACTGCACTTTCAGTAGCAGTCTCTTCTAGGCTATCTTCAAGGACTCCAGCCCTGCCACACAGTGACAACACTTAGCTGCTCTTCATGACAACTTCATACTTTCAAAACAAGCATCACCTAGGTAGCTACCAAGTTTGGCTGCCAGCACAAGGTACAACCTTGGCCATATAATATCTGGAGCAAAGGTCTATCTGCGGATTCTCAGGAAACACTTCCCAGAAGATTTCACATCAATAACACTCTTCTCCCTTCTCCTCTTCCTTACCAGGCTGGCCTCAAACTCACAGGGATTCACCTACTTCTCCCTCTAGAGTGCTGGAATTACAACCATATATCACCACAGTCCAGCTGCTACTCTCTTTTTTTCCAACAATATTTTTATTGATTATTTGGCTATTTTATAGAACACACCCTGATCACATTTGCTTCCCATTCCTCCCTTATGCCCTTGGCCAAGATAAAGAAAAACAAAATACCAAGTCAATTTGCGTTGCCTATATACTCACAGGAGCATGATCAAACTCCTAGTGGCCTGCCACTTAAAAGATAACTGAATCCCACACAGACCACCACCACCACAAGCCATTGATTGTGAAGAGCTACATTTCATCATTTTTATCACAACTATTAAGGGCTCACTTCAATGGCTTCCTGTCTAGACTGTTTGGTGGGGGGAGTTCTGGAGGGGTGAGTTTGTCATAGAAGCCTTCATTGTTTCTTATTCTCAATTATGAGTTTGCAGTCATTCGTACTACTGCAAAAGAAGATTTCCTGACCATAACAGCCAATGGCAGCATAGATCATGAAGTACCACATGGTTTGTGGAGGCAGCACAGACCTGGACCTCAACATGACCTTCTGCAGCAGCATGGACCACAAACAACAACACAGCTCATGGCTGAAGTGGACCATAGACACCAACACAGAGCACTGCGGAATCATGAACCACAGACTTCAACATGCCTCCTTCAGCAACAGGAATCACAAACACCAACATGAACCCCAGCAGCAACATGGACTACCAGACCACTGACACCAGAATGACCATAAACATCAAGAAGCCCCAACCCTAAAAGTGAACCATTCTCTATCTTAGATATCCTACTGTTGCTCAGAGCCAGGGCAACTGTACACTGGGCAGTGTGTTAGGGGACAGAACCTGCACTAGCTCCAAACTGCTGAACACTCCCCAGCAGCAACGTGTGGCCACACTCCCACACCTGTTGCCTCCTAGCCATATATCTTGCTCCACCTCTTTCCACTGCTCTATTCCACCTTAACCACCTCTCCACTGCACTTTATCAACGTGGCACTGCAAACTGCTGTGTCACACAGTATATGATTTTTGCCCAAACAGTTTTACATGCAAATACTTATTGCAACGAGTCAGTGGTCTCGTTTAAAGTTTCTGGTTTCTGAAGCACTCCTCTTGGATATTCTGATGCTGCCCAGAGTCAGGGTTATCTTGTGGCTGGGCAGGGCAACTTGGGGCAAGATCCCACAGAGTTCCCAAATCTCTTGGCACAACTCTGTGCTTGCAAGCAACAGGCAGAACCACGACCTGGAGCTCTCCTCTCCCACGCAGGGCGAGCAGTGTGAACTGCAGCAGCAACAGCAGCTCATGATGTGGGCCAGACCCCTGGTCCTAGCCTGGCCCTGTGCAGAAACAATATTCTCCTTTTTGTAAGTCTTTTTTAAAAAATTTGCTGCAAATATGATTGCAAGCATGGAGCCAACCACTGGAGTGTGATCAACCTACCAGATGCCATACTCAAAAGAAAATAGATTCTCCATTTCCCCTGAAACCAATTAACCCGAACTGGGGCAATATCTCTGGTTTAATTGTCTCCTCTTACTACTTTTCCTTGTGCCTTCAAATCTTTTTTAACCTTCCACTCACTGATCTTTCTACACTTACCTTATACTCCACTTAAAAACATAAATTACTGACATCCATGGACCTTTTCACAAAATGACACTGTGGCTGAATTCTAAGGCTGAAAATGTATGTGGCTCAGTGACAGAGCCAATGTTTAGCCTGGAGTGAGACCTTTGCTTGAATCTCCAGCACAACTTAAAACAGAAAAATATATTGTGGAAGTTTGTTACCTCTACTTCCTGTGCTTTCTGTTGCTCAGCAACCTGTTCTGACCAACACAGCCAAAGGAAATAACACACACTTGTGAACTTAAACATTTTGAGTCCCCATGTGGAAAAATGTCTTGTATCCACAGGAAAGTGAGTACACAGAAGATTTTTTCCATTAGAGCTTACATTAGCAACCATAAAGCCGCCACACTTTGGAAATGATGATCTGAGATGGCTTACTCTTATTAAACTTCCAGAAAATGTAGAAACACAAGTACTCAATTCCACCACCACACACCCACCCCCGCAAAAAAAAAAAAAAAAAAAAAAAAAAACATAGGCTAACAGACTGGATACTTAAACAGGGCCCAGCATTTTGTTGAATACAGAAAATATACATCAGTGACAAAGGCAGACACTACCTCAGACTAAAAGCCTGGAAAAAAATTTTCCAAGCCAATGGGCCCAAGAAACAAGCTGGAATAGCCATTCTAAAATCCAATAAAATAGACTTTCAGCCAAAACTTATCAAAAGAGAAGGGGAAGAACACTTCATTCTCAAAGGAAGAAAAGTTTGCTGCTATATGCTAAGAAATAAAGAGTTGTTTAAAGGACAGAGTTTCTGTTTTTTTCAGATGTAAAAAGTTCTTGAGATTCATTGCATAATATGAAAATATGCTATTTTAAAAGGTATAAAAGTAAATCTTGTTATATGTATTTTACCACAAGCACACACACACACACACACACACACACACACACACACACACACACACACAGAGAGGAGAGAGAGAGAGAGAGAGAGAGAGAGAGAGAGAGAGAGAGAGATTGCTAAAGGTGCCCCAAAGCACATTTTTGTACTTTAAGCTACTCATCTTCAAAAGCAATTTAGATTAAAGGAAAGGAAGTTTCTATGATTTAAAAAAATATAACAAAGCATTTGTTTGATCCCATTGCTTCAGAACATAACCACGCATAAAAAGAACCGAGAACATCAGTGGGATGGGTGGACCATAAGGGCTTTTGCTTGTTTGTTTTTAGGCAGCAAATCATTTTTTTCAAACCAACAGAACTTTGGAACTCATTTTATTTAAAATGCAGGTCTCAGTGGCTCCTAACTGCCTTATTCTCAGGTACGAAAGCTGTAGTGGGTATAAAGGTTAAGAGGTGGGGGCGGGGGAGAGTTAGAGGAACACGTGCAGCTTGGATGAGGTCACAATGGATAGTAAAAATGAGTGCTTCCCATGACCAGCACAGTGAGAATGAACCCTATGTCACTGAGCCCACTATGGAGGAGTACCTACTGCAGGACACTGAGCTTTACTGGAAAGAGCTCCACAGGTTCACGCATCAGCCTGTGGCATGTCAGTTACTATAGATTTGAGTTCTGATAAGAAGTAAAACTAAACAGCAATCTGGGAAAAAACTAAGTTTTTGAACTCCTCATTTGCAAAATGTAAGATTACCAGTTAATTCTGTTGGGGAAATTAAAAAGTCTCTGGCCTATGGGCTTCAGAGAAGAAAAGCAGATTTCTGGCAGAGGGAATCTACATAATGTAGATGATGACAGAGGCAAGCTCGTGGATTGTTACTCTTGGCAAATGGGAATTCTAAAATCCTAGAGGTATTTCATTTCCTTTGCAAGAAATCCACTGCTACATTTCTAAGAAAAAAGAAAGGGGGGAGAGTGAGAAAACTGGGGGCTTTGGGTATCCATAGTCTTCCCTTTATAAATTAAGTGGTACTGGTATTCCCTCCTGATTCTGGTGATATAGGACAGGGATTTCCTTGGGTAGTAGGGTCATTCCATTTTTAGGGAAATATTCGCCAAACACTATTAATGTGTGAGAGAATTAGCCAGTTCAGGGTTCTCCAAATATAACTATTCTATATACATAAAAAATGTAGAACAAAGAGGAATGTTACTGAGTGTGTAAGAGTTCTCAGCACAGGCAAGTTGTAGTGCAAACAACTTCAAAGAAAATTTAGTGAATTTTGTTAAATGTCATGTCACAAGACCTCTTTATTGGCTTATCTTCCCAATGTAGCCACAATGTGCTAAGTTTTCTTTTGTTGTTCTGAAACAAGGCTTCACATGAGTACTGGTAGGTCTCAAGCTGGCCAAATATGAATTTAAAATCCTGTTCCTCTGGACCCGAGTGTTTCTGTCATCCTATTTTAGGACTGAGCCTAGATCCTCTGGTATACTAGGCTAGCACTCTATAAATGGAGTAACATCCACAGCACACCAACCCAGCCACAGAGAATCTCCTTTCTCTGTTCTGCATTAATACTCCTATCTTTAATTGGGCTCCTAAGGACCTATTTATTTATTTTATGTTTAACAATTCAACTAATGTATACGGTCTCTGCAATACCTACTTTTCAAGTGGATTAGTTTTGGAAGACTGCTGACATTCCTTGGCTTTGTCCCAAATTGTAGCATTATGTTGGCAAAGTCATCAAAATATTGAACCTCAGGTTTCCAATTAAAAAGAAACAACATTTTGGAGGTCAGAAAAATTCCAGAACTGAAGTAGAGTACTGATACTGTGCTTCTAACATTAAATTCTAACAAAAAATAGTACTCAGGGTTAGAAGCAATTATCTACATTTTACAGATGAGAAAACTCAGATATAAACAATAAATGAGCTGGCATTCAATCAAAAAGGTCACACATCTCCAGTGTGTATTCCTATCAGTTATAATATGCTGGTATCGTTATACAAAGAGAATCAACATATACAAGTGGCAGGCAGCCTGCACCCCAGAAATCTAAGAACTAACAGGAATCAACATTAGCCAGCTTCTCAAGTAAAGCAAAATTCAGATCTTCACTTAGCATCCACCCTTGTTTCCTACACTAAAAAGTTTGGCTTGGCTACTGTGTAGTTCCCAACAGTGCTTTTACCCTTTCCTGAATACAACCTGTTGGGGTATGCTGTGTCTCTGTCCCTCCTCACCTACCCAAGGCATTCTCTGGTTGGCTTTAAGAAATGTCTGATGGCCAATTAGCTGGGCAGGAAGTGGAAGGTGGGATTTTCTAGGAGGGAGAAAGGAGCTCTGAGAAGAGAAGGAAAGCCTTTCACCAGGAGACATGGGTGGAGACAGCTGTGATCACAGGTCTGGAAGGGACAACAAGCCATGAGGCTGGCGGGCCAGGTGGTCAGGTTAACTTAGATGAGCTGGCTGAGAATCTGCCTAGCTAAGGCCTAAGACTTTGAAATATTAAAAGGTCTCTGTGAAGTGATTTGGGAAAATACTGATTAAGAAATAATTGCTGCCATATTAATTTCCAGCATTATTTAATATATACAAAATTTTAATAAATCGTTTAGTCTACATAACCTGAAAAGTTCAGATGAACTGGGGCATTGACTTTTCTCAATCTGATCTGCCTGTCAGAAAAAGACTGTTGTTCCAAATGTGATCCCCTGATCAAAGTACACAGTAAATACCAATTCCTACCAGCATGGAAGTCACTAGAGATGCTGTCATCTTGTCTTGATCTTGATCTAACATGCAGTCACTAGCTATTTGTCCTCCATGTCTCGGCCCACTTTCTTTACAGGATGGTCAGCACTAAAGAACAGATGGTATGGCCACTTTAATAAATGCATTTTATAAGATAAAAGGTTATTACTTTTTAAGGGGGTAGAGAGGGTACAAATGTGTTACTTGTACCAGATATAATGTTTCAGACCCTTGAAGGAAGACATATTAATTATTTATGAAAAGAAAAAAGAAAAAAAAGACTATCCTCAGAACTCTAAATTTAATTTGACTGCCAGTTTTATAATGTAAAATAAAAAGTTAGCTATGGAAAATAAAGTTCTATAAATCTGTTGTAAGCCAGTTGCCTATAGCTAATATCACATTATATAGCCAATTTTCCATAATTTGTAACTTCCACATCAATTCAACAGACTCAACTCACCATAAATTGAAAATATTCAAAGATAACTAGAAATTCAGAAATTTTTCTCATCATTATCCCCTAAGTAATAAAGTAACAGCAATGATTTATATAGCCTTTATATTGTATTGTGTATTATAAGTTATTCAGAGATGGTGTATAGACATTTCTTGGCTCAATCAACTGTTAAACAATTGTACAACCAAAAGGGAGGTATAAAATCAAACAATTATTGACAATATGTCGTAAATAAATTTATTTCAAAATAATTCTTTGACATATATCACTATTAAAGATGAAAGAATACTAAAACATGAATATGCTTTATATTTACTTAAAGAATTAAATATTGTCTAAATATCTGATACTCCATCATGCAGAGTTGGTTTATATTTAGACTTTATAATTCTCAAAGTTGAGACTGATAAACTCTTTACCTGAGTGCTAAGAACATAAACTCAGGTCTGCATGATAGGGCTACAAGAACTTTTTCCTACTGAGTCATCTCAAGAGACATCAAATGTCACTAGAATAGTACTGATTTATGAATCTTTTCATCAGTGCTCTTTACTGAAATCCAAATATTGGCTTCTTGGAGTTTATTCCATGAACAAACCTTGGAATATTACACTGAACAATCTATTTTCTTTGCAATAAATCATTAATCAGATGCCCAGGTATAAATGGCTACAAAACAGGACTGGAGAGATGGTTCAAGCTGTTAAGAGCACTTACTGCTCTTCCAGAAGATCCTGATCTGGTTCCAGTACCCACATGATGGTGCACAACCATTCATCCCTCTAGTTCCGGGGGACCCAATGCTTTCCTCTACCTCTGCAGACACCAAGCACATATGAAGCCTACATACATATATGCAAGCAAAACACTTATGTATAAAATAAAATAATCAAAAAATTATCACTGTAAAACAACTTACTTTATTTGGGTATAAAAACTATATATAACAGCATATATTCAATAATTAAAAGTTTGGATAAAACACCTGAAATTGTATATTAACTCATAGCAAGGAAGAACAGAAAGAATAAAATGTGAGCTTAATTGACAGACTCCCCTCTCGTAGACAAAGGATCTCATGGAAGAAATGCCTGATTCCTTGAAGGCTTAGGTCCCTTCTATTTTTCAGATGATATCTTTTTGACAATGTTTTTCAAGTTCATATATCTTTTTACTAATGGGGTAGAAAAAAATTGTTGGTTGAATAAGAGTCCTGTGTCTAGGCAGTGACTAGTAGTAATATCAAAGAATCTAAAAGTATAAAAGTATTACCAGGAACAAAGAAAAAAGAAAATAACTCATTAGAATAAAATCAAACCATGGATGTTACAGTATTTGAAAATAATTCTGGAAAAAACTATGAAATAAAAAATTTATAATTTAGAAGTATTGGCATATGCCATAAACACCCTCCATTAGGCCTGCACATGCTAGTCATCCCATTAACTATACGGAAAAAAGAAAAAAAAAAAAACCAGTATTCTCAGCAATCAAATTTTACTACTGTACCAACTATTCCTAAAGTTGAGAAAAGAATGTGAGTAATTTACCTTTGCCCAAAATTAGATAAGCGTCAGGATCCAAAGAAAAGTAAGGGAATAAACAAGTCTGGGTTTCTTTGAATAAATACACCCACAAAAGTTTCTGCTTTGAGCACATTGTTTCTAGACTGGGGTCTGGCTCCTTTCTAAATTAGAAAACGGGAGAGAACTGAATATTTTTATCACAGTAAAGGTTCACATGTATAATATGACCATTCAGAATTCATACATGAGCTGAGGAAATAGATCATTCTGTAAGTACCTGACATACAAGCAACAGGATCTGAGTTCATATCTAACATATATATAAACCTGGGCAAGGTGGATGTGCTGGTAACCGGAGTAGCAGGAAGAGGAGGAAGGGGTGGGATGAGGCCACAAAGTAGAGATAGGAGGATCCTTGAGACTCACTAACCAGCCAGCCTAGAAAAGCTGTGAGCTCCAAGTTGAGAGAGCTTTTGTTTTAAAAACATAAGGTTTCAAAACATATGTGCTCCTGAACCCACATACATACATTGGCTTGCACACTCCTTAGGCTATTGGCTTGTCCACTAATTAGTACTGTCCATCCACTAGTGGAAGCCAAGAAGGGGAAGTGGTGATTTAGTTTCATTTAAGGGGTAGGAAGAAGTGTATGAACATACATATACAAATATACTATAATCTTAAAAACTTTACACATGCAAAAAATACAAAGCATATCCCCAAATATTTATTTAGGGTCTAGCAGGTTCAGATTACAGCAACCCTCACTACTTATGAGGTACATACTACTATTTGGAGAAGTTATATAACTCCTCTAAAGTAACATAGTAATAAAAATCGAAACTGGAATTCCAAGTATAGTTACCTAATTACAATGCTAAGATGTTCAGTCTTGACAGTTTACTTATTATGTATGCCAAAGGGAGTCAGCTGGGGGAAAGTCTGGGGAAATGGTACTACCAATAATATTAACATGGTCATTCTCACTAACCAACAATGTGGAGGGGGGCAGACTGGTGGTAACAGGATCTCAAGAAGACAGGGGCAAAAAAGCTGAGGACCTGAACCCTAGGGATACAAAAGAGAGAACAAGAAGCTAAAATCTGTCCACACAGATGCAATGTTGGAAGGAGGGGAAGAGATAAAGGAAGACACTCCTTAGGCTACTGGCCTGTCCACTTATTAGTACTGTCCATCCACTAGTAGAAGCCAAGAGGGAGAACTGGTGATTTAGTTTCATTTAAAGAGTAGGAAGAAGTGCAACCTATTTAATGAGAAAAACCAGTTTTACAGAACCTATGCCACAAGGTACACTTTCTACATTAGAAAAACCTTTTTACCTTTGGAAAAAAAAATTATCCCCCATGCTTCAATATGAGACCATTTTTACAGATCAGACACTGAGTGGTAAAACTCTGGTAGAATCAGGACTAGAAACTAGCTCTAGTCTAGGTCTAAAACACCAAGGAGATGAACCACAGGGATCCAGACAGAACAAAACTTTAAGGTCTGTACTTTGCAGACTTTTGAGAGTGACAGCAATTTTGTACCTAGTAAGTGCTTCCTAAAATACTATGTGGTTCTGTTTTACCTCAATAATTTTGCATGTTTGAATTTTGACTTAAGATTCCATTCTGCATACTACTACTTATTCTCTACCCTCTCATCTGTTCCAAAGGTGAATTCACAGTCAAATATGCACTTGTAACCACTTAGTATTCTTTAACAGAAATTAAATATGCAAGCTTAAAAACTGGAAAAACACCTGACTACACATATCTTTACTTAAATTCCTAGTTCTCATTGGACAAACTTTCCCATAGTTATGAGTTTGTACTCAACTCACTGCAAATCTTTCTTAAGTTTTAGGTCCTAAGTAGATCCTTCCCCCAAAAATCCTTTTTATACTTATGACTAAAGAAATGACATTCCCTGTGCTTAGTTTCCCACCATTAAAAAAAGAAAAAGAAAAAGAAAAAGTAGCAGTGATAAGGCCTGTAGTGTGAATCCAGGTCAAGGAAAATAAGCTTTCCTTAGCTGTCAAAGTCATCTCAACTTTATGTGTCACTAGAGATCAGGCTGAACTTTCACCTTCGGTTACAGAGATCTTCAGCTTCCTCTTAGTACACCAGTCTCTTCTGAAACCCAGAGGAGGAGGAAGTATCAGAAAGGCGTCTCCCACTTAGACCTCCAGCATCCCTGTAGGCTATTCAAGGCAAAACAATTGTTTTAAGACACCTTGCCCACTTCCCCCCAATCCACTGTCTAAATTGCTTTGGACAAACTCGGTGTCCAGAAGATTCTGTCAATTGACACAGAATGGAGAACTCTTGCGCTATCCAAATTATATTTACCGTCCCGTGTCCGGTGGCTTTTGAGTCAATAAGAAGCTCCCAGAGGTTTGTCTAGGGAGGAGTTGCTAGGAATGCTAGCTTCTCAATGAACCTGGCTCTCCTAGAAAAGCCAAATTCCAGAGTCCCTGTCCGAGCCCAGTCAAAACTTACCCAGCTGCTGCTCGCGGCCTGAGCGCTCCCGCGCTTCTCAGGCATGGCTGACGCCTTGGGTGAGGCCACCGCCTTCCACCCCGGCTCCTCCGGCGACTCCCCGTCCGTGCTCATGCCGTCCCGCCAGGGCAGATTCGGATCGCTCCAAGACACCGGCGACGCCGCAACTGCGGCGGCGGGGCCCGAGCCTTCATGGGCTCCGCGGTCCGCAGCGGCCCGCCGCTCCGGCGGCGGCGCCAGTGGCGACACCGGCTGCCGAGAGGACGCCGAGGCTGAATCCGTGCAGGAAGTGAACAGGGCCCTCAACTATACAATGGTTGTCGTGAACGCAGGACCCCGACACCGGCAGTGAGTAGTTACCGGTGGCGCCGGAACAGTCGGGAGACTGCGTCCCGCCCAGAGAACTAAGCAAAGGGAGCTCCCGCCGAGAACGCCCACCGGTCTCAAGTAGCTCCAGCAAGCTCCGCCCCGTCTGCGTGGCGCAGCAAAAATGCGTCATCTTCGAGTGACTCCAGGCCTGTGGCTTTTTACCGAGACCGGAAGGACCCAAAGCTTTCCCGATTGGGCTACACTGGCCAGTGAGTCCTCTTGTTTCCTCCTACCGCCCCGGGATAGGATTCCAACTGCACGTCACCACACCTTCCTTTTTATGTGGGTTTTAGGGATCTGACTTAAGTCCTTAGGCACTATAGGAACTGAGCTCTTTCCAGCCCATGCCCCAGGTAAATGATTAATGATGATAGTTATAAATGAACAAACTGACACACAGCCCCGGGATCTGGAATCCTGCAATGGGGAAGTGGTCTACAATAGAGAAGGTTTCAGAAGCCTGCAACCATGCACTGGTTAACAGAAAATTCCACAGAGTATACTGCTCAGTGGTAGAGCAATGATAGTGCCTGGTATTCGCTAGGCTCTGGCTATGCTCAGTCCCCAGAGGCAAGCGTGCACTTACAAACCTAGAAGTTTCTCCTCTACAATCTCAGGCAGATTGTCCTCAGGAGCCCTTCTCCTTATATTACCCAGACTGGCCTTAAATACATGATCCTGCCTCAGTCTTTCCATGTGCTGGGTGTAGGTTTAAACCACCACACGGGACATTGTTCTCAACTGTTAAATATAACTAGAGATGGTATGTTAAGTCAAGCCCATTTACAGATCTCTGTCGTTTTTATAAATTATAGTGTGACAGACGTGAGGAGAAAGACCAAATTATGGCCAAATTAAAGCAAGATTTACTGTGTACAAACCAGAGCCAAGTCAGCAGCTGTCTCCCCCTAAAATAGGGTACATAATACCAGCCCAAAGCCAACTTCTCTAGCCCTTTATACAGGGCAAAAATCGTAGGGTGGGGGATTTTGCATTACAGAAGTGAGAGCAGGTGGTTAAGGATAAAGTGGGTCATGGAGCAATGGGTATAGGACATTCTCAAGAACGGGGGGGGGGGGGTACGGTGCAACTCAGCATTGACAAATATATAAACCTCAAGTTTTATAGTAAACAGAAATTTAACTTGGCTATAGACTCAAATTGAGATGGGATGGCTTTCAATATCTTTATAATGAGCCAAAGTTTTCCTTCTGATCCAACCATGTTTTGTTGATTCTGAGTCTGCCCTCTATACCTACACAAAAAACATCTAATACAGTTTGGTTAAAATGCCAACCTGGACCTCTGGTCTTTCAGATAGTCTTTGATTAAATTCCAGTTTGTGAAAACCCAAATAAAGATGCAATGATTTAAAATGTAACCTTGAGCATTGGAGGGATGACTCAGAACTAAAAGCACTTGCTGTTCTTGCAGAGGACAGAAGTTTTGTCTCCAGCACCAGTGTGACAACACACAACTGTAACTCTAGTTTTGGGGATCTGACACACTCTCTGGGCTTAGCATATATATGATACATACATAAACACACATGCATGGAAAATACATACACATACAAGTATATATAACCATGTCTGGTGCCTTGATGTGTAGAATTGGGGCATGAAACTCATCAAGCACACCACCTTTAAGCCATTTTTATTTTTATGTTCATTTTATTTATTTATATTCATTTAATTTGTATTTATGTACATAAGTCTGAGTGTTATATGAATCACATGGATGATCATGGATGCCATTAAAAAACTGCAGATTCCCTGGAGGTAAGGCTACAGGAAGTTGTGATCCACCCTGCATAGATGCTGAGAACCAAACTCCCATCTTGGGAACTAAACTCAAGACTTATGCAAGAGCAGCGTGGGCTCATAATCATTGAGCAGTCTGTACAGATATGTTTGTTTTTGTTTGTTTATTTTTGGAAATGGAGTTTACTAAGGAGCCCTAGCTATCCTGGAAATGCCTGTGTAGATCAGGCTGGCCTTGAATTCACAGAAGTCTACCTACCATTTCCTCCTGAGTGGGGTGATTAAAAAGGTCTACATTACCAGGCCTCACCTCTTCTTATTTTTTTAAGAATAATAAATAAATAATAATAAATTAAATTACATTCATTGTTGGGTATGTTGTTTTATGTATGTGAGTACATATGTGAGTACACATAGTGCCACAGCACATGTGTGAAGTTACAGAAGAATTTGTAGGGGTTTCTTAACTTCTTTCACCACATGAGTGCCTAGTATTGAACTCAGGCATGCAGGCTTGGAATAAATTCCCCTTTTCTCTAAGCCATCTTGCTAGCCCTTTATGAAGTAATTTTTTTAGAGACTGTTTATTGTATGACATTTAAGCCATGGGAATTGATTGATTATGTTATAATTCAGGTGGATACCATGTATTCCACATAATTTGGCATCTTATAGACTTAGAAAAATAATGATTCTCACTAACCAATATTGCTATGCTTGATCCAGGAGTGGTTTGTATTGACTTGTGGCTTAAATTCATATTAGTAAAAAGATACACAGAGGAAACATCTGTCTTCGGGTGGAAAGTAACTTTGGGTTAAAACCCAAAATGAAAATTATTTCTTTTTATTAGATTTCCACAGTCTTATATGAGTCTCAAAATCATATATACATATATATATATACATATATATACATCTATATATACATCTATATATATATACATATATATATATATATATACATCTCCAAAATTTACTTGTATACACTACTCTTACAGAACGTGGATTAATATCTTACAGAATGTGTAAAACATGGTATGGAAAGTAATGCTTGCATTTCTTATTTTTGAAAGATAAGTATTAAGCAATAGAAAGATACTCATTTAAAATTACAGCATAAAAAGTTTGGGGAGACTCCCAGAGTGAGCAATCTAGCATTTTATTAGAAAAGATAGGTTGAGTATGATGGTACATGGCTTTACTTTCTTTTTTTTTTTTTTTTTTTGTGGGACACTGGGGGGAGGCGTGCATCATTTATTATTACACAGTATTAGATAATGAAGCAGTATTGTTGACAATGACACTGCCGTCACACATACCTCAGGTCCTCACAGTTTTACTGTGGGATCTGTTTTATCACTAAAATATTTACAGTAAGAATATGGTAGAGTTGGTAGCAAGTTTCATCACAGTCTAAAATGAATGGCACCTTTCGCCATGTTCTAAGCAGCGCTCTATTTCACAGGAGATGGGTTCCATGCAGTCACTGCTCATCACAGCCCCCTGGAAGACTACTCCACTGCCTTTGTAAGACTGCTTGTGTTGGCGTCTGCGATGGTGGCCAAATAAATGAGATTTCTATGTAACACATGCTGATACTGGACGCACTCGTTCGCTCGACCCTTGTTCTGATACTCCACGATACAGCGGATCAGCTGGTCATTCTCCTCCAGGAGCTGAAAGATGGGCGAGGGGGAAGCGCAGGGAGCTCTCAGGTGAAGGTCCGGGGCAGGCGCCAAGTTGACCCTGCTCCCATTCCTTCCTTGGCCCACAGACTGTCCCCACCACGGTCCGGCCCCTGCAGGAAGCTCCTGCACCAGGTCTCCGGCTCGCTGTCGCTCACCCGCTGGATAGTCTCCTGGTTGACCTTGGCCTTGCGGTGTAACCAGTCAGGAGCGAAGATGACGGACATGCTGTAAAGAAGCTCGGAATCCCGAGCTGGGAGACCCCACGTCGCGCGCGCTCATGGCTTTACTTTCTAGTACTCTATAGGCAGAGGCAAGTAAAGGCCATCCTGGTCGACTCAGAAAGTTCTAAGACCACCAGGGCTACATAGTGAGACCCTGTCTTTAAAAAAAGAAAGGAAAGATAGACACTCAGGTTGCCCAGGTAGACAAAGTGTTGATTCTCTAGTGTGTGTAAACTGGGCAAAAAGTTAGGAACACCTTGCTATTATCCCAGTTTCTCATCTACAAAATATATGCAGCTGTTAATTGCTGTTCCTGCCTCATTTACAATCTAAGCAATACTATCTCTACACCCAAAGAAGAAATTAGTATGAATGTAGGTCAGTGCCTTCTTATCACAACCACCCCCGCATGATCATTCATCAAATGTTCCATCTAACTCACTCACCTCCTACCCTTCTTTTCCCACTCCTACTTACATCTAGGCAACCGCTGTGCCCTATTTATTACAAATTGTTCTGTGCCTGCTCTTCACCACAGCATTGCCTTAATCCATGGCCTTCTTACTACTTACCTGTACAATACCTTTATTTTTTCGATCTATTTTCAAATAACCATCCATTCTGAAGACAAAGTAAGTTTTCCTAAAACAAAAAAGGTATCTTATTATATCACATCTGTGCTTTCATACAGGATTAGACTGTTCATTATTATGAGCTGTGCAGCTTAGGCTCTGACTTCTTCCTGTGTTGCAATCTCATTTGAAACCATCTATGCCTATGTCACATTGTTCCCTTGCCTTGCGATGCTTCTTCACTTCAAATCCTGCTTTTCTCTTTGCTCTCCAGCATGGCAGCAGCTCCTGTTACATGAACACTTGGCTCAGGTGTCTTCTCACCATATGGTGGCCATGGTGGCTCTTAGTATCACTTTCTCTTTGCTTGTACCTTCTGTGCACTTTGTGTAAGCCTTTTCTTTAACATTTACAGAATTGTGTTTTGGTAGAAAAAAATGTATGCAAAAAGCATGAGCATGTGCCTACACTAAATTTATCTCATTAACAAAAGAGCCCAGGCCAGGTGTCGGCTCATGCCTTTAATCCTAGCACTCAAGAGGCAGACAGGTCTCTGTGAATTCAAAGCCTGTCAGGTCTACACAGTGAGTTCCAGGACACTCAGAGCTACATAGTGTGATCCAGTCTCAACAAAGCAAAAAATAAACAAAACAAAAAACAAAGGAACTCATAAAAATAACGTAAAGAGAAAAATTTGAAAATCTAAGATTTCAGAGTTAGTTCAAACAAGATAGAATAGCATATTTTATACCTGAATTGAATCTAATCTGTGGTGCTGTGGGTTGAACACACAAGTACTTGTATGTTAAGTGTGGGCTCTATCATTTAGCAGCACCTCCAGCCCAAGAATTCTAAGAAATGGCTGCTGTATTAGATGCAGTAGTTAAACTGTAGAATTTTATCCCAGAAAAGACAATAAACTCATCAGTTTTGCCTAATTTCAAACTTTTTATAAATGTTAAATACCCAGGACTAATAAATAATATAATGCCAAAGAGAAATAGTCATAGCTAAGTTGTTGGAAAATTATCTTCTACTGCAACACTGGTTGAAATCTGTTGCTATCAGGAACTGCTTTCGCCTCCAACAGTGATGCCACCCACAGGCTACGGGGACCTGCTCATCCATTGCCATGCCAATGACCATACATTACCAGCATACATTTGGTTCAGCTCCCACCTTCACCTGGGATCAGTTACATCACAGTTTAAATAAAAGGCAGACCCTTTCCGTCTCTTTTCTCTTTTTTCTCTCTTCTCTCTCTTTTCCCCATCTTGTCTCCATCATCTTCAATAATCATCTTCCATGTGGGACTATATTGGCCTGGTGTGGTCTGTTCAGACATGAGCCACGATTCTATCACAACAACATCTATCTTTTATACCTAAATTTACAATTTATCTCAGCACTGTCCTCTCTCTCTCTCTCTCTCTCTCTCTCTCTCTCTCTCTCTCTCTCTCTCTCTTTCTTTAAATAGACTTCACAGTGTAACACAGACTGACCTGGAGCTCACGACAACACTATTGCTTCATCCTCCCAAGTGTTGGGTTTACAAATATGTGTCACAACAGCCAGCCGTACTTTCTTTTTAACTCACTCAGTCCTGGCCCACACCGTGAACTTTAGAAACCTAGAGCTTTGGTGTTCAATTTAGAGTATATATTTTCCTGGTGATATGTAGTTTCCCAGAGCTCACATGTCTCCAAATAGCTTGCAAATGGTCAATTACTAAGCCTTTGTCCTAGAGTAGAGGTTCTCAACCTTTCTAATGCTGCAAACCTTTAATACAGTTTCTCATGTTGTAGTGACTCCAACCTTAAAATTATTTTGTTACTACTTCATAACTGTAATTTTACTACTGTTATGACTTGTAATGTAAATATCTGATATGAAGGATATCTAATATATGCCCCCCAAAGAATGCTGCCCTAGAATGAACTCTTTCCTATAGTCAACCTGGCCCCTGAAAGGTGTCCTTGTTCTAAAAGTTCTTCTTCTCCACCTTTCAGTGACTCTTCTGACATCTCCACAATGCCTCCTACCATTTCTTATTGTAATCGTCGAGTACACACTGGATCTCACTATCTCAAGTACCAGGCAAGAACAACACTGAAGAACACCACCAAAGAGAAAGCATTGCCCCAAGAGCATCCTTTTATCTAACATGAAACTGAACATGTCAAATCGCCATTGGAAACTCTGAATACCACATTGATTTTAATTACATATAAAATAAGAAATTTTACAGAATATGGTGATAAAAATCTGTTTATATATCACATTTAGGAAGTATAGACAGGAGGATCAGGAGTTAAAGACCAGTTTGCGCTGTGTGGAACTGACCCTGACACAGACACACACACACACACACACACACACACACACACACACACAACTTGTGGTAAGATAGTCGTAACAGGGATCATGGTTTTCAAGTGAAAAGTTTCATCTTACTAAGCTCATACTGCACTGCTGTACATTGATCACTATCATCCATTTCCATAAATTCTTAAGCTTCTACACTTGAACTCAGAGTCTACAAAAGACTGACTTTCTACTTCCTATTCCCTCTGACCTTGAAAAATGACATTCTTCTGATTCTTCAATTTTGATTATTTTAGATATTTATGCTTGTGTGTCATTAAGGTTCATTCTTTGTCCTTCTTTTAAAGTCATTCAAATTAAATGCATATGCTGCATTTAATTATGCATTTTCAATGGGCTTATTTCTAACTTTGCCTATTATGTATAGTGCTTATGTGAACATTAATTAATATGCAAGTTTTTGTTTGGACATAGTTTTCACTGTTTGGGTTACAGGCCTAAAGAGTAGAATTATTGGCTACTTACTTCTTAACTTTTTAAGGAGCCACCAAACTTTTCACCTGTAGCTGTCCTAGTTTACATTTTGCCATCGGTGTGGAGGAGGGAGTTCACTCTTCAGATTCAAAACAACACTATTATTTTCAGGTGAACATATATGTCTGGGTAGAGGACTTACCCAGATTCACAGGGACCTGGATTCACTCTTCAGTGTCAGAGAAATAAAGCTATAAAAGTAGTGTAGTGGCTGGAGAGATGGCTCATCAGTTAAGAGTACTAGATGTTCTTCAAGAGGACCAAGGTTCAATTCCCAGCACCCACACTACAGCTCACAATGGTCTGTAACTCAAACTTCAGGAAATTTGCAGGCACCTGGCATACAAATGATACACAGATGTACGTGCAGGCAAAACAAAACAAAAAGTTAAACAAAACAATTTTAAAAGTTTTTAATTTTCAAAAATTATAGTTGTAGTTTAACTATTATCTTGTGGACATTAAATGGAACCTCATTGTGGGTTTTATTAGTAGTATTCTATGACAATTCCATACGTGCATAAGATGCATTCTGGGCATACTTATTCTCTCCAATTTTACTTAACCTTTCCCCACCATCTGATCCCTTTCCATACCAAGTTCTCATTCCACTTTCATGTCTTTTTGGTTTTGTTTTGTGATCTACTGGGTTTAACCAGGGCATGACGTACATAGGCGTGAGTGCGAAGGATCCACTGAGGCATGGGTAACTCAACAATGGCTCTATCAGTGAAGGCAATGACTTACTCCCCATAGCCTTTGATTATCATTACCTTCCCTGAGCCCCCAAAATTCCTGCCCATCTATGATTGAATGGCTAAAGGCTTGGCCTTGTTTAGCTCCTATGTAGGCAACCACAGCTGTTGTAAATTCATAAGACAGTGTTTCAGGGCCCCTTTCTATTGCCAGGTTTCTGTATTCTTTGCAGAAGATTCTTCTGATCTTCTCTGAGCCAAGGAAGAGGTGATATGGATGTGGCATTAAAGGTTCCAAATATTTTGGTTTTTAATTGTAGTACCCTAATGTTATGCACATTTTTGGTTTATTTGTTGCCTATTTGTATATCTTTTCTGGAAAAATGTCTATTCAAGTCCCAAATCTGAGGCAGGAGGATTGCTGATTTCAAGGCCAGCCTAAATCCTGTAAGCTAACCACCAAAAGAACAAACAAGCCAATCAAAAATGGGGTATAGAACTAAACAGAGAATTCACAACAGAGGAATCTCGAATGGCTGAGAAGCACTTACAGAAATTTTCAAAGTCCTTAGAAATCAGGGAAATGCAAATTAAAATGACACTGAGATCCCACCTCATACCAATCAGAATGGCTAAGATCAAAACCTCAGGTGACAATACATGTTGGCGAGGATGTGGAGAAAGAGGAACACTCCTCCATTGCTGGTGGGATTGAAAACTGCTACAACCACTCTGGAAATCAGTCTGGTGATTCCTCGGAAAATTGGAAATAGATCTACCTGAAGACTCAGCAATACCACTCTTGGGCATATACTCAAAAGATGCTGCACCATGCCACAGGGGCACACATTCCACTATGTTCATAGAGGCCTTATTTGTGATGGCCAGAAGCTGGAAACAACTCAGATGTCCAACAATGGAAGAATGGATATAGAAAACGCAGTCCATTTACACAATGGAATACTACTCAGTTATTAAGAATGAGAACATCATGAATTTTGCAGGCAAATGGATGGATCTAGAAAATATCATCCTGAGCAAGGTAACATACCCAAAAGCATGTGCATAATATGTACTCATTAATAAGTGGATATTAACCAAAAAAGTACAGAATACCCAGGACACAACCCACAGGACTCAAGAATGTTAACAATCCAAAGGACCCAAGTGAGGATGCCTCCATCCCACATGGGAGGGAGAAGAAAGAAGTCACAGAGGAGTGGGAGGGGGGCGCAGACTGAAGGAGGGACTTGGTTGGGAGAAGGGACAGGGAGGGGAAGGGGAGCATGATCAGGTAGTGCGGCAGGGTGGACAGTACTGCAGAAAGAATGGAAAGAGGCAACCTCGGGAGGTAGGAGGTGGGGAGATCTTCTAGAATGAACCAGAGATCTGGGAGGTGAGAGACTCTCAGGACTCAAAGGGAGGAATCTAGGATGAAGTGCTCTACAGTGGGGAGGGGGAACTTGTAGAGCCCACCTCCAGTGGAGAGACAGGGCATCAAGTGGAGGGATGGGGCTGCCATCCCACAGTCAAAAACTCTGACCCAGAGTTGTTCCTGACTTGCAGGGACAAAATGAAAGAAAGGAGGTCTAGTGACAGGCCCAAACTGGGATCCATCTCAAGGGGAGGCCCCAAGGCCTGACTCTGTTACTGATGCTGTGCTTACAGACAGGACCCTAGCATGGCTGCCCTCCGAGGGGCCCAACAAGCAGCTGAAAGAGTCAGATGCAGATGCTAACACCCAACCAATGGACAGAAGCCAGGGACCCCTGTGGTTAAATTGGGAGAAAGCTGAAAGAAGCTAAGAAGGAGGGCATCCCCATGGGAAGACCAGCAGTCTCAACTGACCTGGACCCCCGAGAGCTCTCAGACTCTGAGCCACCAACCAGGCAGCATAGGCCAGCAAATATGAAGCCCCTGACAAATATACAGCAGAGGACTGCATGGTCTGGCCTCATTGAGAGAAGATGCATCCAACCCTTGAGAAACTTGAGGCCCCAGGGAGTGGAGAGGCCTGGTGGGGAAAGGAGGGGTGGAGACAACTTCTTGAAGATTCTGGGAGGCAGGAGAGGAGATATGGGTGGAAAGCAGTCAGGGTACACACCGGGAGGAAGATGAAGCCTGGACTGTAAAAAAAGAATTAAAGAATAAAAAGAAATAAAAAAACCCAGAAGTTTTGGCAAGATTTAACCAAAAAATGTGATATTGTTGTAGGATATAAAATGTATTTTAAAATAGTTTTATAAATATGTATATCTTGAATGTAAAACTTGTATAATAGTTACTCCATTTTTTCGCAAACAGGTCATTACAGTAACTTGTGACACTCAAAAAAAGAATATTTCAAGAAGTTAGACTCCAGAGAGCCAAATAACCCTATTAAAAATGGGGTACAGAGCTAGACAAAGAATTCTCAGCTGAGGAATATCGAATGGCTGAGAAGCACCTAAAGAAATGTTCAACATCCTCAGTCATCAGGGAAATGAAAATCAAAACAAGATTCTACCTCACACCAGTCAGAATGGCTAAGATCAAAAACTCAAGTAACAACAGATGCTGGCGAGGATGTGGAGAAATAGGAACACTCCTCCATTGATGGTGGGATTGTAAACTGGACAATCATGCTGAAAATCAGTCTGGAGGTTCCTCAGAAAATTGGACATTGCACTACCTGAGGACCCAGCTATACCTCTCCTGGGCATATACCCAAAAGATGTTCCAACATATAACAAGACACGTGCTCCACTATGTTCATAGCAGCCTTATTTATAATAGCCAGAAGCTGGAAAGAATCCAGATGCCCTTCAACAGAGGAATGGATACAGAAAATGTGGTACATCTACCCTATGGAGTACTACTCAGCTATCAAAAACAATGACTTCATGAAATTCATAGGTAAATGGATGGAACTGGAAAATATCATCCTGAGTGAGACAGCCCAATCACAGAAAAACACACTTGATATGCACTCACTGATAAATGTATATTAGCCGAAAAGTTCGAATTACCCAAGATACAATCCATAGACCACATGAAGCTCAAGAAGGATGACCAAAATGCGGATGCTTCACTCCTTCTTAAAATGGGGAACAAAAATATCCGTAGGGGGGATATGGAGGCAAAGTTTGGAGCAGAGACTGAAGGAACAGCCATTCAGAGCCTGCCCCGCATGTACCTCATATATATACAGCCACCAAAACTAGATAAGATTAATGAAGCTCAGAAGTGCATGCTGACAAGAACTGGATATAGCTGTTTCCTGAGAGACACAGCTAGAGCATGTCAAACACAGACTCGAATGCCATCATTAAACCACTGAACTGAGAACAGGACCCCCGTTGAAGGAATCAGAGAAAGGACTGAAAGAGCTGAAGGGGCTTGAGACCCCATAATAACAACAATGCCAACCAACCAGAGCTTCCAGGGATTAAACCACTACCCAAAGACTGAACATGGACTGACCCTGGGCTCCAACCTCATAGGTAGCAATGAATAGCCTAGTAAGAGCACCAGTGGAAGGAGAAGCCCTTGGCCCTGCCAAGGTTGGACCCCCAGTGCAGGGGAATGTCGGGGAGCAGGAAGGGGGTAGATGGGGAGGGAAACACCCTTATAGAACAAGGGGAGAGAGATAGGATGGGGGCTTATGGACAGGAAACCAAGAAAGGAAATAACATTTGAAATATAAATTAAAAATTCCAATTAAAAAAGGTCCATGAAACATGATACCAACATTGTTTTTCCTGTTATAAAGCAAAAGAATATGTTTATGCAAGTTTATAAATGTATTTATATATATATGCTTAATAAAACAGAAAAACAATTTAAAAAGAATATTATGAAAACAGAATCTCAACAAGCAATAAAAAAACCAAAATGGATTGAATGCAGCAGATATGAGAACCTTCAGCCTCTATTGGTGCAGATATTTTATTAGGGTAGTCTGTTTTTAACACTGAATTGTAAGAATTCTTTATATATTTCAGACAGCTGTCCCAGGATCTCCTTTATAAAGATATCTTGTAGCATGTGATCTTCCAAAGGTCTTTAAAATGTCTTACAAAAATAAATAAGCATGTCAGATGCAAAGGGGAGGGAGGACAGGGTGAAGAACCCTTGGAGGGGGGACAAGGAAGAGGGGCAACGTTTGGAATGTAAATAAATAAAAAAAATTAAAAAGACTAAAGACCAAGGAAATGTTCTGTTTTAGGGAACCATGAATAAAAGAAAGGTGGGTTTTTTGTTGTGTTGTGTTTTGCTTTTTATTTTTAACATCCAAAGCCTGATTGCCTTCTCTGACTGTAAGAAACTAGCTAAGAAAGCAATTTAGCCACTCACCTATATTAGGTAGGTGTTTCCGACTTGTGTAGTTTACTGTTCACTCAACTGGAAAAGAGTAAATTCAAAATACAATTTGTCCCAGATCAAACTGTCCTGTGTTACAGCCTTTATTATCTGACATACCAGCTAACATAATAGAGCTGGGGCCAGGGTGTTGCCATCTGCCCCACCCTCTGAATTTCCCAACTGAACAGGAAATGCTTGCTTTTTGAGTCTGCAATCACTTGTGGTCACAATTTCTGACTTTTGCAGTCATGTATAGATTACAAAAGGCATTCTCAAGCTGCTTGCCAATTTCAGTAAATTCTGAAGAATAAAAATGTTTTATGAATGAGTTTTTAAGCAGCTTCTAAGAACATTGCTGTTCATATAACATTTCACTAAGACCTGAAATGGATGTAGAAACATCTTTCCTAACAAAGTGAGCCATTCCTTAAAATGAATTTTGAGTAGTTGAAAAAATGGGGTGGAAATATTAAAAGATTTTTGAGACAGAGTCTCACCATATATCTCTGGTTGGCCTGGGACTTATTTTGTAGACCAGTATGTATACAGCAGGTGATACATGGCATAAAAAATATCAAATCTGGATGACTGGATGTTGTGGTGCAGACCTGTAGTCCTAGACGTCAAAACAACTGTGAACTGGAACCATTGTGGTGGTGGGACAAGGCATACCTTCCCTGCAGCAAAGACAGCTTCAAAAACCAGGGATCAGGACAGACTGCCCAGTCTGCAGCCACAGGGCCAGACATAGACGTTCATTTGTTGATGTTGCTGTAGGATCTCTAATTCTTCCAACAGTATATTTGGCAAAATTGTGTCTTTTCCTGTGAATTATTTTTATACCTTTATCAATTGGCAGTTGGTCTTAACCTATACAACCATAATTTCGGTACCTAGGAAGTAGAGACAATAGGCTCACGAGTGTGAGGCTAGCCTGGGCTATAAAAGGATATCATATCTCAGAAAAACAAACTCATCCGTCATCATTAATTACCATCAACTATTACTGTTATGAACATTTTAAAGAATTTTGGTAACAATGTGGTAAAACTAGTATCATTTTTGCATTATGGTCAGGAATTTGAAATTGTGTAAATACTAAAAATTCAGATTCCTTTAAAAACTGAAAATTGAATAATCCTGAGACCTACCAGTTATACTTCTGATATATACCTAAAGTAATCAAAGGCAGACAATGGAAGATAAGTATGTAAACTTATCTTCATAGCGGGACTATTCACAGTAGCCAAAAGGGGAGCAAACCTAGTGTCTACAAATGAAAAAATAGGTAAAATATGATACATATTTTATTTTGTACATTTTATAGACTATTATGTTGCTTTACAAAGAAAATTCTGACACCTGCTTCAACTTTGATAGTCTTTCAAAGTACTAAAATACACAAAATAAACCAGTTTCAAAGTCTCAAATGCTATACAATTCTTCTATGTGAAACTCCTAGAAAGGCAGAACACCTGAGGCCAGATGGCAGAGGAGGAAAAACAGGAAGCTGTTATTTATAGAAACAAAGTTTGGGTTTTTCAAAGATTTGCTTTTATCTTTTTATTATGTATGTATAAAGTGTGGATGTATATACTATGTGTGTGTGCAGGTGCTCTTAAAGGCCTGAATAGGGTGTGTCATTCCCTGAAGCTGGACTTAGCAGGTTGTTGTGTCCTTACCAATATACTATCTCATAGCACAGATTTACCACAGATATATTTGACTTACTCACTAATTGTAAAATATTTTCAAGACAAAAAGCTAACCAAATATAAAATAGTGAAAGCATTAACTGACAATAAAGTGAAAAATCACATATGCCTTAGAGGGAGAAAGCAGTATTCATGGCTCAAGATCCTAGGAAAACAAGTTTCAAAAACGTGGACATCTTTTGTATATAAAGTTCATACCTGCCTCTGTTGTTTTCAGGGTTGTATGAAATAAATGCAATGTACAATGTGCAAAATAAATGAAGCAATTAAGTTGACTTCTCTGGCTCCGACTCCAAGATGGGGAAGTCATTCACCAATTTCATGTGTAAAAAGGACTTTCATCCTGCGTCCAAATCCAGCATCAAGAAGGTATGGATGGCAGAACAGAAAATATCATATGTTAAAAAGATACAAGAAGGATTAACGCAACAGTACCTTAAAGAACAAGAGTCATATGATAACAGATTACTTATGGGAGATGAGCGTGTAAAGAACGGCCTGAATTTCATGTATGAGGCCCCGCCAGGAGTTAAAAAAGAAAACAAAGAGGAAGGAGAAACGGAAGGAGAGACAGAATACAAATTTGAATGGCAGGTGCTCCGAGGGAAAAAATATGCCAAAGATGACATGAACATCAGAGATCGGCCCTTTGGTATTCAGGTTCGAAATGTAAAGTGTATTAAATGTCACAGGTGGGGCCATGTGAACACAGATCGAGAGGGCCCCTTGTTTGGTCTTTCTGGGATCAATGCAAGTTCAGTTCCTGCTGATGGCTCAGGGCCGTCGATGCACCCCTCGGAGCTAATAGCGGAGACGAGAAACTGGGTTTGCGCTGAAGCGAAATGTACTGGGGAGAAACTTGACGCAAATGATCCGTCGCAGGACTCTCACAAGGGACGGTGAAGAAGACCCCGAGGTTGAGTTCTTAAAGTCGCTCACCACCAAACAAAAGCAGAAGCTTCTCGGGAAATTGGATAGACTTGAAAAGACAAAAAAGAAAAAGAAAAATGATAAGAAAAAGAAGTTACGGAAGAGCAAAAATAAACACAAAAAAAAACGGGAAAAAATCCTCCTCTCCCTCCTCTTCCTCCTCCTCCTCTCCCTCCTCTTCCTCCTCCTCCTCTCCCTCCTCTTCCTCCTCCTCGGAGACAGATGGCAGCAGTGAGAGTGATAACAAAGAAAAGAAAGAGAAAGAGAAGAGGAAGAAAAGGAAGAAAACCAAATGTTCCGGAAATAAATCCGGTGTCTGTAAAGAGTACAAGTCTAAGAACATTCTTTATGAAGAACTTTCTAGCAGCCATACTGACAAGGGAAAAGCCCAGGAAAAATCAAGGCTTCTAAAACAAGAGCGTCCTGGAGAGAATAGCACACGGGTCCATTCTGGTTCTGACCGGAAGTCCAGAAGCCACCAGCACAGTCCAGAGGACAAAGGGTCTGACGGAAACGCGGGAATCCGAAGCCGTAGCCGGGCTGAGAGCAGCAGGCGAAGCCGAAGCAGGAGCCCTTGCAGTCAGAAGCAAAGGGAAAGGGAGGCGAGGAGCCCTAGTGAAGAGCAGAAGGGGAGAAAGGGCACCCAAGCCACGGTGACCGCGACCACAGAAGAGAGCGTGCGCTGAGCACCCGAGAGATCCAGAGAGCGGCAGGTTCAACAGAGCTCGGGAAGAACCACCTGGGCATCAAGAACATCTTTAGCAAGGGCTACTGTGCACACTGTTATCTAATAAAAAAGTCAGTTCATTTCCATCTCTGTAAACTGTCCTGTCAAATATTAAAGAACCTGTGTGCCGCAGGCTTAAATTTTCAAATCTTTGCAGGGAATTTATTTAGGGTATAGAAGTGTTGTGGTTTTTGGTTTGTTGTTGTTGGTGGTGGTGGTGGTGGTGGTGGTTTTCTTGTTGGTAGTTGTTTCTTTTGCCCTGTATCAGATTTAAAATATGTAAGTAATTCTGTGATTTTGTTTTTGTTTTGAAACACCATTAAAACAGTGACAGAATCTTGAAAAAAAATACTTGCTTATAGCTATTTCTTATTGAGACAGGGTCTCACTCAGTAGCCCTGGATGTCCTGGCCTTAATAAATCCTTGTTTTATTTTCTTCTCATCTATTCACTTTAGTCACTGAGTTTAGAAATCACTTACCAAGGCATTAAAGCAACAGGCCCTTACTCTACTTGAGATAATATCCCTAATGTAGCATCATAACTGTAAGTCATTCTTTGGGAATTTGGAGGTAACAAATTCTTCTTCTAGAACAAATTAATTGAAATCACTGTCCTTTTTCCTTAGACTTATTCAGCTCTCTAATGGATGACACTTTGATATCAAAGGGACAAATCTCCATTCACAAATCACGCTAATGGTGATCTATAAACATGTGTCCTGTGTTGACTTACCAGGTGCCACACTCTTAAGGAAAATGGAGTCTTCCAATCCAAGTAGCTATCAACCTCTAATGACTTCTTGGTTTTCCCTTCTTTATATTGATATTTGGTATGATTTGAGCTTACTCAAGCCTTGTAATTGCTACCTTTCTGTGTCGGGAAGATCCTTCTGCTTTTCAGTCATCTACCACTTCTAGCCCTTACATTCTTTCTGTCCTTCTTAAGCAATGATCCCTGAGCCTTGGTAGAGGACTATAGATAGATTGTGCTACTTACTTTTCCTTTTACTGTGATAAAATATCTGACAGAAACAAGAGAGGAATATGGGGTGTACTAATTTACTCAAAGTTAAAATAAAGCTAGCGATACATGATGATTTGGGGTACACATGAGCATGACAGCTCTTGATGTGACCCCTCTGGCTTTTCCTGCCATGGCTAACCCTACTCCAGACTCTGTACCTGACTTCTAGCCAGAAGGACACTCAACTTGAGGAGACGCAGCATCAAGGAGCTAGACTCAGAAACCATGAGGTAAGTGTCAAGGAGGCTGAAGGCTTTAGAGGTCAGCTGGTGGCCACTCCGAAGTTCCTAACACAAAACAACCTTTTGTGTCACTAACTCCTAGAATGAAGAAAGCTCTGCTCTGCTCTGCTCTGCTCTGCTCTGCTCTGCTCTGCTCTGCTCTGCAGAACGCAAATATGAGCCAACTACCCAGATCTAGTGCTATCTTTAGCCAACAAAGATGAAAGCATTTCTTTCAAACTCAATCAATAAGAAATGTGGCTCCCAGGGGCTGGTGAGATGCTTCAGTGGTTAAGAGCACTGGTTACTCTTCCAGAGGTCCACAGTATAATTAGCAGGTGTATTCCTCTTTCTCCACATCCTCGCCAGCATTTGCTGTCACCTGAGTTTTTGATCTTAGCCATTCTGACTGGTGTGAGATGGAATCTCAGGGTTGTTTTGCTTTGCATTTCCTTGATGACTAAAGATGTTGAACATTTCTTTAGGTGCTTCTCGGCCATTTGATATTCCTCAGTTGGGAATTCTTTGTTTAAATCTGTACCCCATTCTTAATAGGGTTATTTGGCTCTCTGGTGTCTAACTTCTTGAGTTCTTTATATATTTTGGATATTAGCCCTCTATCAGATGTAAGATTGGTAAAGATCTTTTCCCAATCTGTTGGTTGTCGTTTTGTCCTAACAACAGTGTCCTTTGCCTTACAGAAGCTTTGCAGTTTTTTTTTCTTTTTTTCGGAGCTGGGGACCGAACCCAGGGCCTTGCGGTTGCTAGGCAAGCGCTCTACCACTGAGCCAAATCCCCAACCCCTAGCTTTGCAGTTTCATGAGGTCCCATTTGTCGATTCTTGATCTTAGAGCATAAGCCATTGGTGTTTTGTTCAGGAAATTTTCCCCAGTGCCCATGTGTTCAAGACTCTTCCCCACTTTTTCTTCTATTAGTTTGAGTGTATCTGGTTTTATGTGGAGATCCATCATCTACTTGGACTTGAGCCTTGTATAAGTTGATAAGAATGGACCGATCTACATTCTTCTACATGTTGACCTCCAGTTGAATCAGCACCATTTGTTGAAGATGCTGTCTTTTGTCTACTGGATGATTTTAGCTCCTTTGCCAAAGATCAAGTGACCATAGGTGTGTGGGTTCATTTCTGGGTCTTCAATTCTATTCCGCTGATCTATCTGCCTGTCTGTACCAATACCATACAGTTTTTATCGCTATTGCTCTGTAATACTGCTTGAGGTCAGAACAGAAGTTCTTGGTCCCCCAGAAGTTCTTTTATTGTTGAGGATAGCTTTCACTATCCTGGGGTTTTTTTTGTTATTCCAAATGAATTTACAAATAATTACTGCTAATCTCTTAGCTCCAGCTGAATAGAATCAATTTTTCAAGTAGTCCCTTCTATTCTGGACTTTAAAAAGCCAGAGCCACATGGCCAAAGCTTGCGAGTTCTGCTGCTTGCTGGAGGTAGAGCATGGTCCCTTTGTTCTCTTACATTATCACCAGCTTTCTGTTCTCCAACTCCTCGCTGCCTGGACAGAACAGTTCTGGTTGATATTTTGTTCTGATTGCTTCTAATGGAGCTTATGGTTGTGGAAATTTTTAATTATAATTATTTTATTTGTTTACATTCCAGTTGTTGCCCCCCATCCCCGTCTCTTTTTCCACAATTCTTCATTCTATTTCTCCTCCCCATTTCCTCTGAGAGGGTGTCCCCCCACCAGACCTCCCCCTTCTCCGGGGCCTCAAGTCTCTCTAGAATTAAGCAATCTTCTTCCACTGAGG
This sequence comes from Rattus rattus, assembly GCF_011064425.1. Taxonomy (NCBI): domain Eukaryota; kingdom Metazoa; phylum Chordata; class Mammalia; order Rodentia; family Muridae; genus Rattus; species Rattus rattus. The sequence continues at coordinate 74,518,551 of NC_046167.1, read as the reverse complement.
CCAGATCAGGCCGTCCCCTGCTCGTATGTGCCAGGGACCTCAGACCAGCTGGTTTATGCTCCTGGTTGGTGGCTCAGTCCTGGAAGCTCCTTGAGGCTGCTGGGCTTCATAGAGGCTCACTCTCCCCTCCAGCTTCTTCAATTCTTCCCCTAATTCAACCATTTGGGGTCCAACATCAGTCCAGTGGTTGAGTGTAAGTATCTGCATTTGTCTCAGTCGGCTGCTGGTAGGGCCTCTCAGAGGACAGCCATGCCATGCTCCTGTCTGTAAGCACAGCATAGCATCAGTAATAGTGTCAGGCTTTGGAGCGTTCACTCATGAGATGGATCCCAAGTTGGGCAGGTCATTGGACTGCCTTTCTTTCAGTCTCTTCTCCATTTTTGCCTCTGTAGTTGTTGTAGACTGGAACGATTCTGGGTCAGAAATTTTGACTGTGGATTAGTAACCAAGTGCCTCTACTTGATGCCCTGTCTATCTGCTGAAGGTAGGCTCTTTGAGTTCCCTCCTCTCAGTGTTGGGCATTTTGGCTAAGGTCACCCCCATAGAGTCCTGACAGTCTCTCACCTCCCAGGTCCTTGGTACTTTCTAGAGGCATTGCCTGTACAGCTCTCCACCCAACCCTACCTGCCCTGGCAGGGTCAGGGGGAGTTGGTGCAGGGTCAACCACACAGACTCTGGGAGCAGGTGAGAAATGCTGCAGCAAGCTCATCTGAGCACAGCTGTAAGCTCCTTTAATACCCTCCACCCACACCTCCATGGGTCCTAAGAAAGAATCTCTTCTAAGCAGCAGTTCCTGCTTGGCTGGCATTGTTTGCACTAGCAATCCTTGGTTTCTCAGGCAGACTTCAATTAGGTCCTTCTGCAGGAGATGCTTTTGCAGCTGCACAGCCCTCGGCATTGAAACAGAGGGAGCCCCTCCATTCCTGCTACATAGAGGGTCCCCTCACCTCCCATTACCTGAGAATGCAATTTCCATTCATTCTCCCCCATACCTGATCCTGTTCCCCTTTTCCCCTCCTCTCTCCACTTCCACCCAGGTCCTTCCCTCCCTCCGCTTCCTATGATTATTTTGTTCCCCTCTTAAGCATCCTCACTTGGGCCTTCCTTCTTGTTAAACTTCTTACGGTCTATGGGTTGTATCCTAGGTATTCTGTACTTTTTGGCTAATATCGACTTATCCATGCATTCACAACATGCATGTCCTTTTGAGTCTGAGTTACCTCACTCAGAATGTTTTCTAGTTCCATCTATTTGCCTTCAAATTTTATGACGTCCTTGTTTTTAATAGCTGAATAGTACTCCATTGTTTAAATGAACCACATTTTCTCTATCCATTCTTCAGTTGAGGAACATCTGGGTTTTTTCCAGCTTCTGACTATTACAAATAAGGCTGCTATGAACATGGTGGAGCATGTATCCTTGTGGTATGTGGGGCATCTTTTGGGTGTGTGCCCAAGAGTGGTATAGCTGGGTCTTCAGATAGAACAATTTCCGGCTTTCTAAGGAACCACCAGATTGATTTCCGATTGCTTGTACCAGTTGACAATCCCACCAGCAATAGAGAAGTGTGCTGCCACTTGAGTTTTTGATCTTAGCCATTCTGATGGTGTGAGGTAGAATCCCAGGGTTGTTTTGATTTGCATTTCTGATGACTAAGGACTTGTAACATTTCTTTAATTGCTTCTCAGCCATTCAAGAGTCTTCTGTTGTTAATTCTCTCTTTAGCTATGTACCCCATTTTAAGTTGGGTTATTTGGTTTTGGGGGGGTTAACTTCTTGAGTTCTTTATATCTTTTGGATATTAGCCCTCTGTTGGGTGTAGGGTGACTCAATATTTTTCCCAACCTGTAGGGTGCTGATTTATCCTATTGATGGTGTCTTTCGCTTTCAGCTTTTCAGTTTCATGAGGTCCCATTTATCAATTTTTTCTCATTAAACTTGTTTTAATGGGTCTCAAAATTCTGTTGCAGATTTTTGGTCAAGTTGTTTCCATTAAAAAGTACTGATTTTGAGGGGACTGGAGAGATGGCTCAGTGGTTAAGAGCACTGACTGCTCTTCCAGAGGTCCTGAGTTCAAATCCCAGCAACCACATGGTGGCTCACAGCCATCTGTAATGGGATCTGATGCCCTCTTCTAGGGTGCATGAAGACAGTGACAGTGTACTCATATACATGAAATAAATAAATCTTTAAAAAAAAAGTACTGATTTTGAAAACTAATAACTTAAAACTGCCACACACACACACACACACACACACACACACACACACACACACACACACCACAAAGGTCATTCTTTTCTTTCTGAAGGTTTTACAACGCATTGTTGTCATTAACCAGTCTCTTAATATTAAACTTAAATGGCCAACTGAGACAAACAGTTCTGAGATTGCATCTTCCACCACCTAGCAAGACGGGGGGTGGTGTTAGATAATATTCATTTAGCTTCTAAGCTTTCTGCAGACTTGGTGACTTTTGCCAGCTCCCAGCCTCTTGTCCACAGCTTTGATGACACCCACAGCAACTGTCTGCCTCGTGTCACAAACAGCAGAATGACCAAGTGGAGGATGGTCAGAGAAGCTTGCCAGGGACCACATCAACAATGGCAGCATCACCAGACTTTAAGAAATTGGGGCCATCCTCCAGCTTCTTTTTTTTGGTTCTTTTTTTTTTTTTTTTTTTTCGACCCAAATCCTAGAAGAAGACACCGACTTTAAGTGGCAAATTGCATGCTGATGTTAGAACAGGCCAGCATTTAAGCATAATTTGGCCTGGCAATAACGCCTGTGAGCATGCTGCCATTGGTGGGTCTTTTTGTCACCAGCAACATTGCCACGCCTAACATCTTGACAGACACGTTCTTTACATCAAAGCCCACATTGTCCCTTGCAGCAGAGCTTCAGCAGAGCTCATGGTGCATTTGCACAGACGATGGTTGTTACACTGACTGAGCAAAGGTAACACCATGCCAGGTTTGAGAAATTATTTCCGCCCACGGGGACAGTGCCAATGCCCCCAATTTTACAGACATCCTGGAGGGCAGTCGCAGAGGCTTGTCAGATGGACGAGTTGGCAGCAGATGCAGTCCCAAGCAGCAGTGTGGTGCCACTGGCACGCCATAACATGGTTTTGCATCCCTTGAACCAAGCCACATTAGCCCTTGGCATTTGTCACCAGAAATTGGCACAAATGCTCACAAAATTTTGTAGCCAATTTTCTAATGTAGGTGCTGACTTCCACATTTCCCCTCTTCTGACTGTAATGGAGGCTCGTGAATCCATTTGTTGACACCAACAATAGCTGTTTCAGACCCAGGATGTAAGCTAGAAGAGCATGCCCAGGGGTCTGCCCTTCTTCGAGATACCAGCTTCAAATTCACCACCACCAGCAGCAACAATCAGGACGGCACAGTCAGCCTGAGATGTGCCTGTAATTGTGTCTTTGATGAAGTCTCTGTGACCTGGGGCATCAATGACAGTCACATAGTATTTGCCGGTCTCAAATTTCCACAGGGAGATGTCAATAGCGAACCACGCTCGCACTCAGCTTGCAGTTTGTCCAAGACCCAGGCATACTTGAAAGAACCTTTTCCCATCGCGGCAGCCTCCTTTTCAAACTTTTCCATGGTTCTTTTGTCGATTCCACCACTTTTGAAGATCAGGTGGGCGGTTGTGGTGGACTTGCTGGAATCCATGTGTCCAATTACAACGATGTTGATGTGAGTCTTTTCCTTTGCCATTTTTGCTTTGAATTAGCGGTGGCTTTCACAACACCTGCGTTCTGGTGGCCCATTTCTCAATTCTTGATCTTAGAGCCTGAGCCACTGGAGTTCTGTTCAGGAAATTCCCCCCTGTGCCAATGAGTTCGATGCTCTTTCCCACTTTGACTTTTGAGAAATTCAGTGTATCTGATTTTATGTTGAGGTTCTTGATCCACTTGGACTTGAGCTTTGTGTAAGGTGATAAATACGGACCCCTTTTCATTCTTCTACATACAGACCACAAGTTAGACCAGCACCATTTATGAAAGATGTTTTCTTTTTTCCAATGTGTTTTTGGCTTCTTTATCAAAGATCAAGTGTCCATAGGCGTGTGGGTTTACCTCTGGGTCTTCGACTCCATTCCATTCATCAACCTGTGCATCCCTGCACTGATACCATGTGGGTGTTTTGTTTTGTTTTGTTTTGTTTTGTTTTGTTTTGTTTTGTTTTGTTTTATCACTATTGCTTTGTAGTACAGTTTAAGGTCAGGGATTGTGATTCCCCCAGATCTATTATTGTTGACAATAGTATTGCCTATCCTGGGTTTTTTGTTTTTCCATTTGAAGTTGAAATTTTCTCTCTCCTTGTCTGTGAAGAGTTGTGTTGGGATTTTGAGGATTACATTGAATGTGTAGATTGCTTTTGGTAAGATTATTTTCACCATGTTTATCCTACCAATCCATTGGGCATGGGAGAGCTTTCCATCTTCTGATATCTTCTTCAATTTCTCTTTTCAGGGATTTAAAGTTTTTGTTGTACAGATCTTTCACTTACTTGGTAATAGTTACACCAAGATATTTTATACTATTTGTGGCTATTGGGAAGGGTGTTTTTTCCTAAATTCTTTCTCAGCCTGTTTATCATTTGTATAAAGGATGACTACTTATTTGTTTGAGTTAATTTTTTACCCCACCACATTGCTGAAGTTCTTTACCAGCTGTTGGGGTTCTCTGGTGGAATTTCGGGGGTCACTTATGTATATTATCATATCATCTGCAAATAGTGATAGTTTGACTTTTTCCTTTCCAAGTTGTGTCCCCTTGATATCCTTTTGTTGTCTAATTGCTCTAGCTAGAATTTCAAGTACTATGTTGATTAAATAGGGAGAAAGTGGGCAGCCTTGTCTCTTTAGTGGGATTGCCTCTAGTTTGTCTCCATTTAATTTGATGTTGGCTGTTCATTTGCTATATATTGGTTTTCTTTATGTTTAGTTTTGTCCCATAAATTCCTCATCTCTCTAAGATTTTTAACATGAAGGGGTGTTGTATTTTGTCAATGGCTTTTTCAGCATCTAATGAGATGATCGTGTGGCTTTTTTCCCTTGAGTTTGGTTTTATAAGATATTACCTTGTTGGATTTTCATATATTGTATCATCCCTGCACCTCTGGAATGAGCCTACTTGATTGTGGTGAATGATAGCTTTGCTGTGTTCTTGATTTTGGTTTGCAAGAATTTTATTGTATATTTTTACATTGATATTTATGAGCAAAATTGGTCTGAAGTTCTCTCTCTTTGTTGGGTCTTTGTGTGGCTTAAGTATCAGCATAACTGGCTTCATAGAATGAATCAGGTAGTGTTTCTCCTGTTTTATTTTATGGAATAAATTGAGAAATATTGGTATTAGGTCTTCTTTGAAGATCTGATAGATTTCTGTGTACTAAAACCACCTGGCCCTGTGCTTTTATTTGTTGGGAGGTTTTCAATGACTATTTCTATGTTCTTAGGGTTTAAGGAACTCTTTAAATAGTTCAACAGATCTCGATTTAACTTTGGTACATGGTAACTGTCTAGATTTCACCCAGATCTTCCAGTTTTGTAGAGTATAGGCTTTGTAGTAGGTTCTGATGATTTTTTTTAGTTTCCCCAGCCTCTGTTTTTATGTCTCCTTTTCATTTCTCATTTATTTTAAAAATTTGGATACATTTTCTGTGTTCTTCAGTTAGTTTGGCTAAGGGTTTATCTATCTTTGATTCTTTGTTGATTCTTTTGTTGATTCTTTGTATTGTTTTCTCTGTTTCTAACTGTTTGATTTCAGCCCCGAGTTTTACTGTTTCCTGCCATACACTCCTCTTGAGTGTATTCACTTCTTTCTGTTCTAGAGATGTCAGGTGTGCGGTTATGTTATTGATATTGTATCTCTCCAATCTCTTTATAAAGGCACTTCGTGCTATAAATTTTCCTTTTAACATTGCTTTCATTGTGTCCTATAAATTTGGGTATAAATTTGGGTATGCTGTGTCTTCATTTTCATTGAACTCTATGAAGTCTTTGATTTCCTTTTTTATTTCTTCCCTGATCTAGTTGTCATTGAGCAGGGAGTTGTTCAGGTTCCATGAGTGTGTGGGCTTTCTGTTGTTCTTGTTGTTATTGAAGTCTAATCTTAGTCTGTGGTGATTTGACAGAATGCATGGATTTACTTCTATCTTCTTGTATCTGCTGAGCCTTGTTTTGTGTCAATTTTGGAGAAAGTACCAAGAGGTGCTGAAAAGAAGGTATATTGTCTTGTTTTGTGGTGGAACGTTCTGTAGTTATCTGCTAAATCCACTTTTGTTAGTTTCACTGTCTCTGTTTAGTTTCTGTTTCAATGACCTGTCCATTAGTGAGAATGGGGTGTTGAAGTCTCCCACTATTATTGTATGAGGTTCAGTGTGTGTTCCGAGCTTTAGTGAAGTTTCTTTTACGAATGTAGGTATCCTTGTATTTAGGGCATAGATGTTCAGAACTGAGACTTCCTCTTGGTGGATTTTTCCTTTGATGAATATGAAATGTCCTTCCCCATCTTGTTTGATAAGTTTTGGTTGAAAGTCTATTTTATTGAATAATAGAATGGCAAACTTTTTCCTGCCTTTTAGTCTGAGGTAGTATCTGTCTTTGTCACTGATGTGTGTTTCCTGTATCCAACAAAATGCTGGGTCCTGTTTAAGTATCCAGTCTGTGTTTTTTAATTGGGGAATTAAGTCCATTGATGCTAAGAGATATTAAAGACAGATGAGTGTTAGTTCCTGTTATTTTTGTTGCTGAAGGTGGTATTGTGTGTGTATGATTCTCTCCTTTTGGGTTTGTTGTGAAATATTTAATTTATTGTGTTTTCTTGGGTGCCGTTAACATCCTTTTTCTCGAGATTTCCTTCTGGGATCCTCTGTAGGGCTGTATTAGTAGAAAGAAATTGTTTAAACTTGGTTTTGTCATGGAATATCTTGGTTTCTCAGTCTATGATGGTTGAGAATTTTGCTGGGAATAGTTTCCTGGACTGACATTTGTGTTCTCTTGGGGGTCTGAATGGCGTCTGTCCAGGATCTTGTGGCTTTTAGAGTCTCTGTTGAGAATTCTAGTATAATCCTGTTGGGTCTGCCTTCAGTAGGACAGTAGGCCAGGTGTACTGGGCACTGTCTGGTGTGTTGGGAGGCCAAGTAGAACTTTCAGTGTCACGCCATGGGAAAAGCCAGAGCATGAATAGATTATAATGTCCTGGGTGAATAAGGCTCCACAAAAACCACAACAGTGTGTCTCTCCTACAACAATTATGTTTCTCCTTCAATCTATGATTTTCCCAGGGGATGAAGTATAAACAGTTGAATATCATTCCCACCTCATTAAAAAAGGCAAGCCTTTTAGATAATTCACCTAAGTCCTTCCCAACACATTGAACAGTAGAAGAGCGCCTAAGGAAAAAAATTAAACCCTGCATTTTGAGTTATACCAGGTGAGTCTGAATTATGGGGTTTCACGTATTGTCAGAGAGCAGATTTACACAAAAATCTAAGTTTCCTTTGATGTGTTTGCATTAACTTAGATCAAATAAGAGTAATTAGTATTTTACCTGGAAAAAACATCATTTCCTTATGCTAGAATCCTTCAAGACACCCACCTTCCTCCCAAACTTTGCCAGGATATGTGTGGAAACCACATTGGCAGAGCTCAAAACCTTTGTTTCTCATCGTGATGTCTAATCCAGTTATCTCTAGGAATGAGTGCTCAGTTGGTAAGTTTCAAAACACAGTTATTTTCACTCTTGAATATGATCACAGAGCCACATTTGATCACATTTACAATGAAGAATCATTAAACACACTTACCTACAAAAATTATTTTAAAAATGATAAACCATTACCTATCTTGCATACAGAATAGTAGAGATATCCGAGAACCAATACAGATAACTGATGCATCTTTTCCAATGCTCATGGAGTGAAGGTGAATAATCTTAGGCTTTTAAATCTATTCTTAAAAGTCTGCTATGCCAGTGATGGCGGTACTAATCTGAAGTAATCTGGGGTTTAAATAAGACTGAGCAAATCATCTAAATCACTCAGTACAGTCTGTTGTATCAACGTGGAATCCGATCAATTATTATGAGCATTGAACAGTAAGTCTTTCTTAGAAGAACAAGTTTCTTAGCAACCGCAAAGCCCAAACTCTTCACTTAACAAAGAAAACTGGAGTCAACACATTTCATTCACACATTTTTTTACTCCATGTTGGTTATTTGTTTATTCATTCATTAATATTTGGTTTTGGCAGTGCTGAGGATTGATCCCAGATTTATAAACTTATTAGTCAAGTATTCTACTATGAGAGACAATTATATCTCATGTCTTGAGTTTTTAATGTGTATTTATGCTGTATAATAACTTTAAAATATAGGCCTCTGGAAGAAACCTTAGAAAAACAGATCCTTTAAGAAGAGGATTATTTGAGACACCAAACACGAGTTTTGAATTCCCCAAACAATATTTTCCAAAAAAAAAAAATGAGAAGACAATAAAGATGCACTGTAACTTCTTCAGGTTGCACAGGTTTGTTAATAACTCTTGTTTAATGCCCCTTTCCGTCCAAGTCCATTCACAGTCCTGCGTCTTCTGATCACGCTGCTCATTCAGCACCAAGAGCCAAAACGTTTTCTTCCCATCTCATTAACTTTTTCTGCTTCAAGCAGTATCTTTGAGAAAGGCCAACTTGATACAAACATCAGATAAAAATTGCCTTGATGGACTACATTTCGAATTGCAAAAGCCAGTTCCCAAACTTCACGTGTGCCATCCTTGAAATCTGGGATTCCTGAAGGTTCTGCTGTGGCATCTGGAACTGGTGTTAATTCATCTCTTCCAAGCAACTGGGAAAGCTTGAGAAATGGGGCAAAACTCATCCAAGATAGTCAGCAACATCATATTATTTATTAGATAAGAAGTCTATGGTCATTATGATGGTTTTTAATTAGAGTGATCGTGCATTGTGTATATAAAATATTTCTTACATCTACATCTGCCTCATATACTAAACTCTCAGACACCCAGCAATACTTTTTCAATCAGACCGACGTGTGATCTTAAGCATATATTCAAGTTGCAGTTTGTTTTCAGGGCTGTCTCGGGTTCTAAGGTGGCTGCACTCTTAGCTGTTGAAAGGGAAGGACCGTGAGAAACAGAAGATCTCAAATGCAGGGGCTTCTGATCACCAACATCAAAGACCTGAGGCAGTAGAGCCTCAGGACAGCTGACTGCCGAGGGGCCTTCTGTCCTTGCCCACTAATGAAACCCAGTTTTTCTGTTTGCTTACAGCACAACTGTGAGGAACTTTGTCCCCTGCCACATCTACAGTGCTCCGTGTTAGCTGTCTTGTTTATTACAAATCTAAAGTCCGGTATTCCCTGGCGGTGCCCGTTCTCTGAATCTCTACCGTCGTAGTCCAGATGTTCTCATGGCACCTCAGTCTCAAGGTGGTTTAGAAAACTGCTAGGATTATCTAATCTCACTAATGTGTAGGTTTTATTTGTTCTAACATTTATGCAAATATTTGATAATCATAAATTTTTGAGATGATATCACTTATTTTCTGAGTTAAAAATAAATATGTTCAGGGGCGGGTGGGTGGGGAGGGGAACACCCTATAGAAGAAGGGGAGGGGGAGGGGGAAGAGGAAACCAGGAAAGGGAATAACATTTGAAATGTAAATAAAAAATATCCAATAAAAGAAAAAATAAATATTTTCTAGTGTAGAATTTACTTGTTCTTTTTATGAACATTAAAAATTCCTATTTAATAAACATTTATAATTCCTATTTCTTTTTTATTTTGATTATTGTGGTCTGATTGAAACTTATTCACTGCACTTATATTATTACTTTGCACTATTGTCATTATTTTGACTTGAGTGAATATTTATTTAAAAATGAGTCTATTTAAAATATTTTCATTGTTAATTTGTTCAACAGTCTAGGTAGTATACATGGATCGTTTCTGTTGCTGTTCTCATTTTTAAGAACTAGTATTAATTCTTTATAATTTTATTATAGACTTTTATGAGTTAATGTAGCCTTTTTTAATGCATATTTAGAATTAAGACTAGGTAACTAAATTTTGATATATAAAGTAATGTAATATAAAAATATGGAAAAAAACTACATGTAATAATGTTTTGCTTACAGAGATCACACAAACTTACCTCTGTTTATTTCCATATAATTTAGTTCAAATTATCTATGACTGTCTTAGATAAAAATCCTTAAATTTACTATCTCAGAATTTGCATGTAGTGATACTGATTCTTAATTTAATTAAAATCTGATTTATGGTTTGAGGTTTTTAAATTAACATTTAAAAATGTTAATTTGTTCATAGTCATTAGCGATCCACATAAACACCAAAAGAAATAAATGTGTTGGACTATATGCATAACTTGTAAACTTGTTTTATAATATTTTAAGCCTTCTAATACATTTACTTATATTTTCTACTTTTTCTATCAATCACTGATTAAAAAAACTATGCATTTTCTAATTGTATTTTTAGATATATTTCTGGCTCCAGGTTTGGATGTTTTGTTTCAAATTTTGCTTCAACATTGAATTTATTACTATAAACTTCAGATGCTTTTGAATTTAGTTATAAATTATTTTCTCTTTCTCTTTGTTTCCATGTTTTATGATATTTATGTTACATTATTATGGTTATATCAGTTTTCTGCTTACATCCATTTGTGACATCTGTTTTAGCACTTAATTAGGTATTTTATAAAGTTTAGTGACTTTAATCTTTTTGTTGAAGTGTATAATTACATTATTATTTGTGTTTATTTATTCATTTTATATTTAAATGTTTTATATTACCATAGTCATATATAATCAAAGTACATAATATTTTTGTAATATTTGTATTTAGTATGGAAATATTGGATAAGGCTAATCAGCTTATACAGAAATGCCAGAACATATTTCTTCTGCCTGCTCAACTCTAGCTTTGTATACTTAGACCAAATCTTTACATTCTTTCTAACTTTGAATCTCGAGCGTTGTTATCTCTACTTCACCAATTGTCTTACAGTCTACATATTTCTAAAGATATACAGTATTTTTCCTTACATATAGAGATTTTTAAACCCGATGCATGAATTTTTAAAATCATGTGTATGGTAATGGAATTTTTACACAAACACCATAAAATCTTAAATCAGTATGACACAGGCTTATAGATCTCAATCTTCATCAAAGGATAAATAGAAGGTTAAAATGTTAAAATGCAGTTTGTGCACCAATAAGTGTTATGCAGTGCATTTATTATGCAGTAAGTATTCATGTTTGAACTCATATCTAAAATTCTTCATTTGTTTTCTGTTTGAACAACGTGTCCTTTAATAGTCCCTATTCCCTATTCTATCTTTCTTTTTATAAATTAAGTATTCATATTTCATTATATCCATACATTTTCCTTACCAACTTCAATTTGATCTGATGATTTCATGATTTGCAATATAACTTTAACATATCACAGGCAACGTTCAATGACATGTAATTTTACATAATATAAAAACATATTTCATTATAGTAATATTCATTGATATTTTTAAAATTGTACATTTTGATTTTCTTAGATATCAATCTAGAATAGTTTCAATAAGTTTTATAACAAAATTAGGTTTGTAAGGAAATGAAATAGCAAAGCAAAGAGTCTTTATATTTGCCCCAATGTGTAGCATGCCTGTTGCCTTCATTTTTATGTATAACCTTTAATATTCCATTTTTAATCTTTCAATGTTTGAAGAATGTGATGTCTCTAAAATTAGAAAAAAATTGTCTTGATCTTTAAATTCCCAAAGATATTTTTATCATTAATCTTTACTTTTATTTTTCATCTTTTGGAATGCAAAAGATAAAAAAATCTTTATTTTTGATTCCTATTTCAAAGTTTTTGTCCCAAGGGAGTGATGGTAGCAGGAGCTTGAGGAAGGAACTAGTTACATTGTATCTGCAGGCAGGAAGGATAAGGTGATGAATGTTGATATTCAGGTAACTTTCTTTTTACACAGTCTGGAACCTATCCTCGTCTTAGGGTGGGTCTTCCCATTTCAATTAAGCAAATGTAGAAAATGCCTCACGGGTATGAGTGAGCATGGGTGATCCCATGACTATCATAGCTCCTCATAAATATCGCCAACTTTTACTCATCTGAAGCAATGTTAAGATAGCCTTAACTTTAAGGAACTAATTGATGTACATAGATTCTAGGTGAGGAATTTTCTTTATTGAAGCACTATATACATTATCCCAGTACTCTCGTTGTCATTATTTTCCATGATAATTAACAGGGTGCTTACAAGTAATGAACTCAATTTTTCTGGTTGATTTATTTATACAATCCATGTTGTTATTATTGCCTTTGTATATCTACCTTCTTGTTTTTAATTATGATTTTTTTAATTTTTTGATATGTAATTTTTTACTTTTACCAAATTTAAAAATTTATAAGCATTATTTGTTGAAAAACTGTGTTAGCATACCTAACATGCTGGGATAACAATTAAATGCACTTCTGTTGTTTTAGAAAAGTAATGACTTAATGATACATCCCTAGATGTGTATCATTTTTGTTTGGTCACGTTTTCCCCGGTACCCTCTCCCTGTTATTACCCCACATTTACATTTATCTTGTAAAAAGAATCTTTTCCTCTGCTCACTAATGTTTTCTTGCATATCTGTACTATAACACAGTAGAGAGAAATAAGGAAGGAAGTAGCTGAATTTTTCCACATGCCTTCTCATCTTACAAAACATTCTTCTGGGGAGTAAAGCAGATTTGTAAGTATAATTGATATCAAACTTTTTAATGCTAAAAATTCTATTACTTTAAATATTTTATTAAAGTCAATAAATTCCTTTTTGTATAACCTGATTGGGTTATTTATTTCTATTTACTATATAAAGTTCACGATATCATTTGATAACATCATCACACATTTGGTAACTGTTTTTAATACCTTTTTATAAAACTTACTGTACATTATAACTTTCCAGTTTGCAAGATGTCATTCACCCTATGATATCATATTGCAAAAACACCAATGTGAATTGAATAAAACAAATCAATAATTACTTAAAATTTTAGAAACTCACAAAATTAGAGGAGGGAGATGTATGTAAGTGAAGCAGTAAGAGTTTCCCTTGTATCTCCCCAGACAAGAACCACAATGGCTGACACAGTAGCCAACACAACAGAATACATGGAATTCCTCCTCATGGGATACCCAGATGAACAGGTGCTGCAGACATTGTGTGCCACACTTTTCTTCTTGCTTTACCTGGCAGCACTAGTGGGAAACCTCCTCATTATCACCGTTACTACTGTAGACAAGCATCTCCAGTCCCCTCTGTATTTCTTTCTGAAGAATTTGTCCCTGATTGACATCTGTTATATTTCTGTCACTGTTCCCAAATCCATCATGAACTCTGCGACTAACACCCATTCCATCACCTTCCTGGGATGTGTTTTACAAGTTTTCTGTGTTATATTTTTGGCAGGCACTGAATTCGCCCTGCTCTTAGTGATGTCCTATGACCGCTATGCTGCCATTTGCTTCCCTCTGCACTATGAGGCCATAATGAGTAAGGATGCCTGTGTTCAGATGGTGGCAGCAGCATGGCTCAGCGGGTGTGTCTATGGGTCCGTCCATGCCACAGGAACATTCTCTGTCCGTTTTTGTGGTCCAAATGTAGTGTATCAGTTCTTCTGTGATATCCCATCACTTCTTAGACTTGCTTGTTTTGGAGACCAAATTCTAGAATATGTGTTTATTATTACTAGCTGTTGTTTTGCCTTCGTGTGTTTTATATTGATGGTTATTTCCTATGTTCACATTTTCACTATTATCCTAAGAATCCCTTCCACACAAGGAAGGTTTAAAACCTTCTCTACCTGTATACCCCATCTTACTGTAGTGACCTTATTTCTCTCTTCTGGATTTGTTGCATATTTAGGCTCAACAGCAAAATCCCCATCATCACTGAACGTCTTTATGTCAGTGTTCTACTCTCTGTTACCCCCCAGCCTGAATCCTGTGATTTATAGCTTTAGAAATTCAGATGTAAAAGTAGCCCTACACAACATTTTTGGTGAAAAAATGATCACATACCTCTAAATCTTGAAAATATTATGTACTATAAAACAAACTATATAAAATTATCTGTTCATTCAAACCTGTTAATAAAATTATTTGCTATATGCTATAGTATCTTGCTCTAACAAAAAAAAAGATTCACTTTATAATGTGATGTGGGACTGAATATTAGAGGATTTTAAATTACAAATTCAGAGGAAATCTTCCAAATATTATGTCTATATCAATATTAGACATAATATTATTAAAATAATATTAGAATAATATTTTTCATTTCATAGCCATATATTTACCAATACCACTCATTATATTTGGATTTCTTTTTTGGCACTGTATCTCAAATATAAATATTTCATGATAGGTTCCTTTAGCCATTTTCCTAATTTTATCATTGTGACAGTTAAAAGTTCCTAGAGTGAAGAAGTCCTAGAATATTTTTCTTATTTGTTTTTTTAATTTTTAATTTTTTATTTTGTAATTTCATTTTATATTTACATTTCAAATGTTATCCCATTTCCTGGTTTCACCTCCAGAAATCCGTGATCCCACCCTCCCCCCTGCTTCTATGGGGGTGCTCCCTCACCCACCCAGTCGCTCCCTCCCACCTCCCCACCCTGACTTTCCCCTACACTGGGGCATCAAACCTTCACAAAAACAAGGGCCTCTCCTCCCACTGGTCCCCAACAAGGCCAACCTCTGCTACATATGGGACTGGAGCCATAGGTCCATCCCTGTGTTCTCTTGGGATGGTGGTTTAGTCACTGGGAGCTCTGGGGGGTCTGGTTAGTTGATACTGTGTTCTTCTTATGGGGTTACAAACCCCTTCAGCTCCTTCAGTCCTTTCCCTAACTCATCCATTGGGGATCCTGTTCTCAGTTCAATGGTTGGCTGCAAGCATCCACCTCTGTATTTGTAAGGCTCTGGCAGAGCCTCTCAGCAGTCAGAGATATCAGGCAAATGTCAGCATGAGCATGTCCACAATATTGTCTGGGTTTGGTGTTTGTATATGGGATGCATCCCCATGTGGGACAGTCTCTGGATGGCCTTTTAGTCTCTGCTCCACACTTTGTCTCCATATTTCCTCCTGTGAGTATTTTTCTTCCCCCTTCTAAGAAGATCTGAAGCATCCACACTTTGGTCTTCCTTCTTCTTGAGCTTCAAGTGGTTTGTGAATTGTATCTTGGGTATTCCCAGCTTTTGGACTAATATCTGCTTATCAGTGAGTGCATACCATGTGTGTTTGTTTGTGATTGGGTTACCTCACTCAGATGATATTTTCTAGTTCCATCCATTTGCCTATGAATTTCATGAAGTCATTGTTTTTGATATCTGAGTAGTACTCCATTGTGAAGATGCACCACATTTTCTGTATCCATTCCTCTGTTGAAGGGCATCTGGGTTCTTTCCAGCTTCTGGCTATTATAAATAAGGCTGCTATGAACATAGTGGAGCATGTGGCCTTGTTATATGTTGGGGCATCTTTTGTGTATATGCCCAGGAGTAGTATTGCTTGGTCCTCAGATAGTACTATGTCCAATTTTCTGAGGAACCTAAAAAAAATATTCATAGGAGGCGAAACAGAGGCAAAGTGTGCAGCAGAGACTGAAGGAATGGCCATCCAGAGACTGCCCCACTTGGGTATCCAGCCCATATACACAGAGCCACCAGACCCAGATAACACTGCTGATGCTAAAGCTGTTTCCTGAGAGGCTCTGCCAGAGCATGACAAATACAGAGGCGGATGCTAGCAGCAAACCATTGAACTGAGAATGGGGTCCCCATTGGAGGAATTAGAGAAAGGATTGAAGGAGCTGAAGGGATTTGCAACCCCATAAGAACAACAATACCAACCAACCAGAGCTCCCAGGGACTAAACCTCCATCCAAAGACTACACATGGACAGACCCATGATTCCAGCTGCATATGTAGCAGAGGATGGCCTTGTTGGACACTAATGGAGGAGAAGCCCTTGGTCCTGCCAAGGCTCAACCTCCCAGTGTAGGAGAAAGTCAGGGTGGGGAGTCGGGAAGGGGTGGGTTGATGGGTGGGGTAACACCTTCATAGAAGAAGGGCGAGGGGAGGGGGCTTATGGAGGTGAAACTGGGAAAGGGGATAACATTTGAAATGTAAATAAAAATATATCCAATAAAAAAGTCCAAAAATATTTCAGTAGAAAAAATTCACATCCATAAATAATTCATAAACATTTAAAGTCACGCAAAAAAATGAAACTTTGAGCTAGGTTCATAAAATTAAATTTTAATTTAAAATTAAAACATAAAGTCTTGGAACCAGTTATCAACATGAAACTATAAATCTGTAAAAAGAATTAGCAGAAAGTTTTTGTGATTTTGAATTGAGCAAAGGTCTTTTTTAAAAGTTATATCATTTTTGAGAAAGTGTCTGACTTTATGTTAACCGGCCTCTCCTCAGATTCACAGCCCTCTTACCTCAGCTTTCTGTGTGCTCAGATTGAAAGAATGTACCACCACCATGTCAGCATCAAAAGTCTTTTATATAAGACAATGGAACAGCAATCAATACATGAAAAACTAATGCACTGCATTTAATTAGAGCTCTATTCCTATACAGGTGTAATTCTGAGGTCTGCCCTCCATCCCCAGAATAGCTATAGCTATTTTGTTCCATGCCTGCCAGCTACTTAATGTTGCTACAAAATGCCTGCCAGTCATTGACACAGAAAAATAACTCAACTCAGAGCAGGGTCAAGCTGACCACATCCCCTGTTATTTTCTGTATGTTCTGAGGTTTGTGTAGAAATTTGACAACCATGAGCCCCACTTAGGACCAATCAGATTGAAGGTCAGTTAGAACTGTTCTGTCTGACCGGCCAAATGGCTTGAGTCTGAGTTGACCACCAGGCATCACTTCCTGAACCTGCACATGAGCTTCTTTGCTTTTCTCCTCTATGAGCTGGCCCTGCGGAATGTTTGGGGTTGTAGTTCCAGCCCCGGTATCTGAGCTCACGGTCCTGGTCGATCAGCGTTCATTCAATAACCATCCCTACCTGACTGAGACTGGTGTTTATGTGGTTTGTAGGGTGACTCTTGGATCCCAACATTTAAAATAATGAAATGACAAACTAAAAGCCTGAGAAAATGTTTTAATCCTCATATTTCATAAGGGATGTTGTAAATATAACTTGTATTCTCCAGATGTAATTGTCTAGGAGGGTTATTGCCTCGGTCTGCTAACCTGGGCCTAGTCCTGGAAGCTTCCGGCCTCTGAACAATGTAATCCAGGCCGGGAGTATCTTCAGCCTCTGAGACTTAATGTGGAATAAGCTCACCTTTCCCGTTCTTTCTGAACTCTGCCTGCCTGGGTCATCTCAGCTCTTCTGGCTCAAAATCTTCTCCAAGCTGACTGGTTTCTCACTAAATTGCTTGGCCTCAAATAACTCTGACAATTTGTTCTTGTCTTCTGGCTTCTTATTCTCCGGCTTCAACTGCCTCTGCCGACCTGAACTGTGTGGATTCACGAACAAACTCAGCTGCACTCACTGCCCTCATTGCACTCCCAACTCCACTGAACAGAACTGACTGCCTCTTCCTGCACTGCTCCTTTACGCACCCTTTCCTTTCTCTCTCTTGTGAGAGTTGGTTATATCCATCTCTGAATCATTTTGTCAAACCGTTCTCTGACTCATCTCTTTATCTGCCCCTCAGTTAGAGGCCGCTTTCAAACGTTGTTTCTCCCCTCTACAAAACTAGCTTTTCCTTCAATGTCTGGGATTAAAGGTGTGTACTAAAGGTGTGTCTGTTTTCCAGGCCTAGTAATAAAAAGCAGTTTCCAAGTGTGGGTAATGTGCATAAGATTTAAACAAACACATCAAAAAACAAAAACATGCAGATAAAAAGTAAGCACATAAAAATATTTTGGGCATCACTTGCTGTTTAGCAAACACAACTTAAATCAAAATGAGACAACATTACAAATTTAGTAAAAAAAAGTTTACATCAAAAAAGGGAGAGAATATCATATGGTAATGAAAATACAGAGGATTTGAAACACACACTGAAAATGTAAACTGTAATGGAACATTACAATTTCAAAACATAGAAAAATGTACTAACTTCCCGGTATTTATTTCAGATAAATTAAAGAATATGTTCCTATCTCTCTCTCTCTCTGTCTCGCTCTCTCCATATGTACTTACATATATACATGAAAATATCCATAACAACTCTGTTTATAGTAGCCCTCAAATGAAACAGCTCAAATATTTATCAACACATAAATGGATAAGCAAATTATAGTACACTCATATGATATCTTAATATTATGTGATGTTACCCACAAATGAATTATAATTATATGAGCTAGATATATATCAAAATAGTTAAGAGATCCATAACCCTTCTAAGCCCCATTATGTGTGATTCCCAAGGAAAAGCAAGTTTACTACACAACAGAAGACAGATCAGAGCTTATCCAGGTGAGGCATTGTTTCGAGAGAAATGGGAAAGCATTATAAAGGCTTTCTCAGGAAGTGTGTGGCACAGTGCACACTTATTGTCTTGACTATGAGATGATCATACAAGTACACACATTTGTTAAAACAATATATTTTAATACTTCAAGTGAATGAATTGATAGGTTGCATGTTGATTAGACTGTAAAATCTGCTTAAAACAATTTATCAATGAAATTTATCTAATTTATTATTAATTTTGATTGTAAAATACCAATAACTAATTTATACATCACTGAATAGTTCGTATTGAAGCATTTTGAGTTTCTTCAACTTTGGGAAGATCTGTTTTACTGCTTCATGAGTTGCATTCAAGATAAAAATTTTCTGATTGTATAAGTATTTTTAATGATGAAGTTTGATTAGGCTCCTGTATATGAGGCAAAATAAACACATACCAATGCAATTGTCCATTCTTCCAGTTTACATTTTATTTCTCATCAGTCATGATTTCATTTATTAATAAATATATAAAAATAAAATATTTTATCTCCTAAATCAAAGACTTCAAAAAAGGAATTACTACTGTAGTATAAACCATGAGAATAACAGTGAATTGGAATAAAGTCCAGGTTAGCTTGTAAGACTTACATCCAGAGAATCAGGAAAAAAATCTCTGCCTGCTTCTCTTCAGGGCTTGCTTGACATCTTTGTTCCTCAGGCTGTATATGAGGGGGTTCAACATGGGGATGACGATAGTGTAGAAGATAGATACCACTTTGCTCTGCTCCATGGAGGAGACAGCACTGGGCTGTGCATACATGAAGAAAACAGTCCCAAAAAACAAGCAGACACCAATCAAGTGGGAGGCACACGTGGAGAAAGCTTTCTGGCGTCCCTGCACTGTGCGGATCTTCAATATTGTTGAAATGATGTAGATGTATGAGACAAAAACAGTCAGGAAGGTACTGACAATAATGGAACCACATAAAGCAAGAAGAACCAGCTGGTTTATAAAGGTGTCTGAACATGAGATGGATAAGAGTGGTGGGACGTCACAGAAGAAGTCATTGATCTCATTGGACCCACAGAAAGACAAAGTGAAGGTCATTGTGGTTTGAGTGACAGCGTTCACCGCACCCCATGAGTAGGACCCTGATACTAGGAGTCCACAGACCCAGCGAGACATACTCACAGAGTATAGGAGAGGGTTGCAGATAGCAATGAAGCGGTCATAGGCCATGGCAGCCAGCAGAAAAGCTTCCGTGGTACCAAAAAGAGACAAAAAGAAGAATTGCGTAGCACACCCACCAAAGGATATTGTGTGGTCCTGTTTCAAGCAGTTTATCAGAGCTCTAGGAGCAATTGTGGAGGAATAGCAGATGTCCAAAAAGGAGAGGCTTTGGAGGAAGGCATACATAGGAGTGTGGAGGTGTGCATCCATCCTGATAATTATAATCATGCCAAAATTTCCCACCACTGCTATAACATACAAAAATAAAAAAATCAGAAATAGCAACATTTGTATACCAGGACCTCCTTTGAATCCAAGTAGAATAAACTCTGAGACATGTGTAAAATTTGTCATTTTATAATCAGAGCCACTGAGAATGGAAAAGAAAGAGGAGATACACGAAGAAGAAAAAGTTCATACTTTACTACCTATAGGATTAAATTAAATTATAGACTTTTGCGTAGCATTAGAATCATTCTGCTTATAACCTTGGTCTACTGTGTTCCATTTGCCATGAAAAATAGGAAAAGGTACAGCTGCAGGAGAAAGGAGTTGGAAATAAATAAGTATTGGTATACAAAGAAGCAGCATCTATGACTATATCAATAATATGCTCACCTTATCGGCAACACTAAGGACCTGAAACTATGAGGTATGTTAAATCACGTAATTACTTTATTCTTAATTAATAAAATACAGATAAATCTCAAAATTTAAGGGTTACAGGTATAGCTCAGTGGTAAAGTGTTTGCACATAGTCCCAAGGTTCTAAATGCAATCCCTAGAAACATAAAAAAGCACAGAAACAGACATGGGGATAAATGAGACAAAACGACTAATTCAACTACACAATTTAAGAATTGTTATATTGAGTGCACTATGGAGATGCTGGCAAGTTATAAGTACTGTGCACAATCACTTCACCTAGAGTCTCGTGTTTCAATATTTAATTTCTTTCTTAGGCTATAACGTATCTTAAATTTAAAAGCTTCAGACAAAAACCTCCATCTTTTTAGAGGACGCGACTACAGAATGCGCCTCAGTGCCACATACAGTTCCTTTTCCCTTTTAAGGATCTAAAAGAGAAATCTCCACTTCTAAAATCACCTCATATCACTTCGTGTGTGGTGTCTTCTGTTTCCTAGCTTAGCTGCTTAGCATACACTCTCTCAACTTTTCTGGTCTCCGACCTTTTGTCTTTTATAATTTGTATCTGGTCACCCTATTAATCCTTATAAGGTCCCTTACGATGACACTAGATCCTTTTAGATCGGCTGCAATAATCTTATTTCTGTATTCTTCATAACTGTGTCTGAAAATTACCTTTTATAAGGTAACATGATATATTCACAAGATCCATAAAATATGCAGTATGTGTCATGAGAGGAGCTATTCATTCCATAAAATGTTTATTGGATACATTCTAGACAAACTCATGAATTTTTGTTAAGATACAAGACAAATTAAATCAAATAACACATAAGTTTCTTATAAGATTAGATCATTTCATTGTAATTGATGTGCTGTCTTTCTTGAATATGTGATTGTTAAATTATTTTTCTTTTATCTTTTTCATTCTGATACACATTTCTTCATGAACTATTATACAAATATCACATAAAACATAATTTAATTTAGTATCTTCACTTAAGGAACACTTGTATTTTAGTAAATTGAGATTTTGTTGTGTAGTGAGATGTCAATTTTCAAAACAGTAACTGATGAAGCTGTGTATTTATGAGGCAGGTATTTGTATGCGTGGAGGTATTGGCAATTTTAAAAAAGTTTGGCTACTGTTTTTGATTTTGCTTATATATTGCTAGCAACCTCTAAGACTCAAAGTAGAGCTCTGAAACAGAGAAACAGTTCAGTGTACTAGTTAATGTAGCACTCTAGTGTCTGGTATAATAAGGCTCTGGTATCAAAAACACTGGCCTTAGTGTTACCACTTTTCTGGTAGCTTGACCTGTTAGATGTGGAAATTAAAAGTGATGGTTCACTGTGAAAACTAAGGCATTTTATACGTAAAAGTATTTTGCAGATTCCTGGCATATAGTAAGCACAATTTCAGTTTTAAAATTATCAATAGTTTAGGATACACTGTTTCTCCAATGTGTTTGGATTCATCTGTTGTATTTATATTTATGAATCAATTGTTATCATTTTATCAAATTATCAGTTTATCAATTCATAAACTGTTATATTTATGAATCAATTGTTATTCTCAGCAAATTACGAGTGATTCAGAAGCTCCATCTATTTAACTACAATTCAAATATACTTAATATATTTGGTTACAGGGTCTTTGAGAAAGCACTATATTTTCTATAAAATAGACCTCACCTAAATATGTAGTCTCTTTCCTTCCCTTTCTAGCTGACCCTTGAGTTCCTCTTCAACTATGCAGCAAATTATGTACACACGAAATTTTCACAGCCCAATTTTGCAAGAGATAAGGATAAAGAATATATAGTTTCCATGGTGTTGGTCATCAGAGATTTATTCCCTAAGGTTCTGCTTTAACAAGAAGAGTTTGCTCACTCTCATAACTGGAAAAGTGGCAAAAGGAAGTCCTAGAGTAAAAATTTGAAAGAAAAACAAAATGAAATTAAAATAATAACACCTATTTTTAAATTATTTATTTATTTTTACACTCCAGATTTCATTCCCCTCCTGGTCCACCCCCGACTGTTCCACATCCCATACCTCCTCCCCCCACTTCCCCACCCCCAGTCTCCACAGTGATGTCCTCACCCCACCCACCCCACCAGACCTCTAAACTTCCTGGGGCCTCCAATCTCTTGAGGGTTAGGTGCATCTTCTCTGACTGAATCCCGACCCGGGAGTCAATAACACCTACTTTTAAAACTAGGAGTAATCCATGCTTATAAGCTTCAAAAATGAAATTTTAAATGAAATTTTACCTGATACTACCCTAGGACTAGGGTCTAAGACGCTGTGGACATATATGAATCATCCCAATACTGGACAGGTGTCTGACTTTCTGTGCTAATATAAAACACCAAGACAGGGAAATGTTGTTGTTATGTTTTGTGATGTATTTCAGATTGTGTTTTTGTTATATGGAAATAAGAAATAGTAGAAAAGGAATAAAGATTCTGACTTATTATAAGGACAACTAATATCTATACCACATATAATTTCTGAAAGTGTGTCATATGTCAATTGTGTAACATACAATAAAATACTTGCTTTTATGAGAATTCCTGCAAGTCCATAATTTTAAAATTATATAGGAGTTGGGGATTTAGCTCAGTGGTAGAGCGCTTGCCTAGCAAGCACAAGGCCCTGGGTTCGGTCCCCAGCTCCGAAAAAAAGAAAAGAAAAAAATAATAAAATAAAATAAAATTATATAAATGAAAATTAAGAAACAAACATAAGAAAATAATGTCATTTAGAGTGAAATTAGAATAAAAAAACCCAAACAACCTTTGTGTGGTTTGGTATTTGCCTTCACATTGTCTAACATTTTATTGAAATACATATTATTTACAAAGTAGTTGTACCAGCTTGCAATCCCAGCAGTCACAGAGGAGTGTTTCCCTTTCTTCATTGTCCTCGCCAGCATCTGCTATCACCTGGGTTTTTTTATCTTAGCCATTCTGATTGGTGTAAAGTGAAATTTCAGGGTTGTTTTGATTTGCATTTCCCTGATGGCTACAGTTCAACATTTCTTTAGATGTTTCTCGCCATTCAAGATTTCTCATTTGAGAATTCTTTGGCTCTGTACCCCATTTTTTAATTGGGTTATTCGGTTTTCTGGAGTCTAACTTTGTGAGTTCTTTGTATATCTATTTGGATACTAGCCTCTATCAGATGTAGGATTGGTAAGGATCTTTTCCCAATCTGTAGGTTATCGATTTGTCCTATTGACAGTGTCCTTTGCCTTACTGAAGCTTTTCAGTTATATGAGGGCCCATTTTCAATTGTTGATCTTAGAGCCTGAGTCCTTCGTGTTCTGTTCAGGAAAATTTCCCCTGCGCTGATGTGTTCGAGGTTCTTTCCCACTTTCTCATCTATTAGATTTAGTATATCTGGTTTTATGTGGAGGTCTTTGATCCACTTGGACTTGAGTTTTGTACAAGGCGATAAGAATGGATCAATTTGCAGTCTTCTACATGATGACCTCCAGTTGAATCAATCTGGGTTGTTTCCAGCTTCTGGCTATTGTAAATAAGGCTGCTATGAACCTAGTGAAACACGTGTCCTTGTTATATGCTGGAGCTTCTTTTGGGTATATGCCCAGGAATGGTAGAGCTGGCTCTTGAGGTAGAACTATTTCCAGTTTTCTGAGGAACCACCAGATTGATTTCCAAAGTAGTTTTACCAGCTTGCAGTCCCACCAGAAAGAACACATCAAAATGATCACTCACCATGATCAAGTAAGCTTCATCCTAGGGATACAGGGATGGTCCAATACATATGGAAAGCCATAATTGTAATCCACTACATAAACAAAATCAGATTCTTATTAGATGCTGAAAAAGCCTTTAACAAAATACAACAGCCCTTCATGTTAAAAGAATTCAAGAGATCGTGAATTCAAGGCCCATACATAAACATAATAAAAGCAATATACAGCAAGCCAATAGCCAACATCAAACTAAATGGAGAGAAACTTGAAGCAATCCCACTAAAATCAGGGACTAGACAAGGTAGCCCACTCTCCCCACATCTATTCAATATAGAACTCGGAGTCCTAGCCAGAGCAATTAGACAACAAAAGGAGATCAAAGGGATACAAATTGGGAAGGAGAAAGCCAAGATATCTCTATTTGCTAACAATATGATAGTATACATATGTGACCCAAAAAACTCTACAAGGGAATGCCTACAGCTGATCAACAACTTAAGCAAGTGTCTGGATATAAAATTAACTCTGACAAATCAGTAGCCTTCCTCTACTCAAAGGATAAATGGGCTGAGAAAGAAATTAGGGAAACAATAACCTTCACAATAGTCACAAAAAATATAAAATATTTTGGTGTGACTTTAATCAAGCAAGTGAAAGATCTATATGACAAGAACTCCAAGTCTCTGAAGAAAGAAATCGAAGAAAACCTCTGAAGATGGAAAGATCTTGCATGCATATGGATAAGCAAGATTAACATATTAAAAATGGCCATCTTACCAATAGCAATCTACAGATTCAATGAAATCATTATTTCTTGACTGACAGACTTATACACAAGCACTTTCTAATGTGACATTTCACTGTTTTGATTTAAAAAATTCTGCAATCTTTCACTCCATCTTACTTAAAATTTAAACTACTGATACACTTAATACTATCATTATTTTATTGGCCTTTGTCATTTATTACCAACATACTCCAGGAACAATTTTTAAAAAATATTATATTTGCAAGTTTACAACCAAAAGCATTTTTATTTAACTAATACATTAATCTCTAATTTCATTTGATATATTTCCCATTTTTAAAATGCAAAGAAGAGAGTCTGAGAGACAGGATCCTTCTGGTTTCTGTGTGCATCTGGAGCTGACCTGTGCAACAGCTCTCTGTGCCCGGAACCCACCATGAAAGAGATGGTCTCCCAGGAAAGCTGACACAGAGACTTATAGGAGGGTCAGGCCACTGTCAAAGGCAGCAAGACAAGCTTAACACCAGAGATAACCAAATGGTGAGAGGCAAGTGCAAGAACATAAGCAACAGAAACCAAGGCCACTTGGCATCTTCAAAAACTCAGTTTTCCCACCAAAACAAGTCCAGGATACCTCAACACACTGGAAAAGCAAGATTCTGATTTAAAAATCACATCTCATGAGGATGTTAGATGACTTTAAGAAGGACATAAATAACTCCCTTAAAGAAATACAGGACAACACAGGTAAACAGATGGAAACCCTTAAAGAAGAATCACAAAAATCCCTTAAAGAATTACAGGAAAACACAATCAAACAGGTGAAGGAATTGAACAAAACCATTCAGGATGTAAAAATAGAAATAGAAACTAAAGAAAGCAGGAAAGGAGAAAACTCTGAATATAGAAAAACTAGAAAAAACATCAGGAGACATAGATGCAAGCATCATAAACAGAGTACAAGAGATTGAAGAGAAAATCTTGGGGGCAGAAGGTACCATAGAGAACATTGACACAACAGTCAAAGAAAATGTAAAACACAAAAATATCCTAACCCAAAACATCCAAGAAATCCATGGCACAATGAGAAGATCAAACCTAAGGATAATAGGTATAGAAGAGAGTGAAGACTACCAACTTAAAGGGCCAGTAAATATATTCAACAAAATTATAGAAGTAAATTTCTCTAACCTGAAGAAAGAGATGTCCATTAACATACAAGAAGACTACAGAACTCCAAATAGATTGGACCAGAAGAGAAATTCCTCCCATCACATAATAGTCAAAACACCAAATACAACAAACAAAGAAAGAATATTAAAATCAGTAAGGGAAAAGGGTCAAGTAACATATAAAGGTAGACCTATTAGAATTACACACGATGGGGTTGGGGATTTAGCTCAGCGGTAGAGCGCTTGCCTAGCAAGCGCAAGGCCCTGGGTTTGGTCCCCAGCTCTGAAAAAAAAATTAAATTAAAGAATTACACACGACTTCTCACCAGAGACTATGAAAGCCAGAAGATCCTGGACAGATGTCATACAGATCCTAAGAGAACACAAATGCCAGCCCAGGCTACTATATCCAGCAAAACTTTCAACTAACATAGACGGAGAAACCAAGCTATTCCATGACAAAACCAAATTTATACAATATCTTTCCACAAATCCAGCCCTACAAAGGATAATAGATGAAAAACTCCAACACAAGGAGGGAAACTACACCCTAGAAAGAGCAAGAAAGTAATCTCCTTGCTACAAAACCAAAGGAAGAGAAACACACAAACATAATTCCACCTCTAACAACAAAAATAACAGGAAACAACAATCATTGGTCCCTAATATCTCTTAACATCAATAGACTCAATTCCCCATAAAAAGACATAGACTAACAGACTGGATACATAAACAGGACCCAGCATTTTGCTGCATACAGGAAACACACCTCAGGGACAAAGACAGACACTATCTCAGAGTAAATGGCTGGAAAACAATTTTCCAAACAAATTGTCCCAAGAAACAAGCTGGAGTAGCCATTCTAATACTAAATAAAATCGACTTTCAACCAAAAGTTATCAAAAAACATAAGAAAGGACACTTCATATTCATCAAAGGAAAAATCCACCAAGAACTCTGAATTCTGAATACCTATGCTCCAAATGCAAGGACTCCCACATTCATAAAAGAAACTTTACTAAAGCTCAAAGCACACATTGCACCTCACAAAATAATAGTGGGAGACTTCAACACCCTACTCTCAGCAATGGACAGATCATGGAATCAGAAACTAAACAGAGATATAGAGAAATGAACAGAAGTTATGAACCAAAGGGATTTAACAAATATCTTTTGGTTAAGGAAGAAATAAAGAAATAAATTAAAGACTTTTTAGAATTTAATGAAAATAAAGGGACAACAAACCCAAACTTATGGAACACAATGAAAGCAGTGCTAAGAGCAAAATCATAGCTCTGAGTGCCTGCAGAAAGAAACTGGAGAGAGCATACACTAGCAGCTTGACAGCACATCTGGACATTCTAGAACAAAATGAAGCAAATACACCCAAGAGGAGTAGAAGGCAGGAAATAATAAAACTGGGGGCTGAAATCTACCAAGTAGAAACAAAAATAACTAAACACAGACTCAACTAAACCAGGAGTTGGTTATTTGAGAAAATCAACAAGATAGATAAACCCTTAGCCAGACTAACCAGAGGTCACAGAGAGAATCCAAATTAATAAAATCAGAAATGAAAACAGAGACATAACAACAGAAACTGAGGAAATTCAAAAAGTTACCAGATCCTACTACAAAAGCCTATACTGCACAAAACTGGAAAATCTGGAGGAAATGGACAATTTTCTAGATAGATACCAGGTACCAAATTTAAATCAGGATCAGATAAACCATTTAAACAGCCCCATAACTCCTAAAGAAATAGAAGCAGTTATTAAAAGTCTCCCCCCCCCGCAAAAAAAAGCCCAGGACCATATGGGGTTAGTGCAGAATTCTATCAGACCTTCATAGAAGACCTCATACCAATACTCTCCAAACTATTCCACAAAATAGAAACAGACGGAGTGCTACCAAATTCCTTCTATGAAGCCACAATTACTCTTATACCTAAACCACACAAAGACCCAACAAAGAAAGAGAACTTCAGACCAATTTCCCTTATGAATATCGATACAAAAATACTCAACAAAATTCTCGCAAACTGAATCCAAGAGCACATCAAAACGATCATCCACCATGATCAAGTAGGCTTCATCCAAGGGATGCAAGGATGGTTAAATATACTGAAATCCATCAATATAATACACTATATAAACAAACTCAAAGAAAAAAACCACGTGATCATCTCATTAGATGCTGAGAACTCATTTGACAAAATTCAACACCCCTTCATGATAAAAGTCCTAGAAAGATCAGGAATTCAAGGCCCATACCTAAACATAGTAAAAGCCAAATACAGCAAACCAGTAGCCAACATCAAACTAAATGGAAAGAAACTTGAAGCAATCCCACTAAAATCAGGGACTAGACAAGGCTGCCCACTCTCTCCCTACTTATTCAATATAGTTCTTGAAGTTCTTGCCACAGCAATCAGACAACAAAAGGAGGTCAAAGGGATACAAATTGGAAGGGAAGAAGTCAAAATATCACTATTTGCAGATGATATGATAGTACACTTCAGTGACCCTCCAAAATTCCACCAGAGAACTCCTAAAACTGATAAACAACTTCAGCAAAGTGGCTTGGATATAAAATTAACTCAAACAAATCAGTAGCCTTCCTCTACTCAAAGGATAAACAGGCTGAGAAAGAAATTAGGGAAACGACACTCTTCACAATGGTCACAAATAACATAAAATACCTCTTTGTGACTCTAACCAAGCAAGTGAAACATCTGTATGACAAGAACTGAAGAAAGAAATTGAGGAATATCTCTTAAGATGGAAATATCTCCCATGCTCATGGATTGGCAGGATTAATATAGTAAAAATGGCCATTTTGCCAAAATCAATCTACATCAAAATACCAATCCATTTCTTCAGAGAGTTAGACAGAACAATTTGCAAATTCATCTGGAATAACAAAAAACCCAGGATAGCTAAAACTATCCTCAACAATAAAAGGACTTCCAGGAGAATCACTATCCCTGAACTCAAGCAGTATTACAGAGCAATAGTGATAAAAACTGCATGTTATTGGTACAGAGACAGACAGATAGACCAATGGAACAGAATTGAAGACCCAGAAATGAACCCACACACCTATGGTCACTTGATTTTTGACAAAGGAGCCAAAACCATCCAATGGAAAAAAGATAGCATTTTCAGCAAATGGTGCTGGTTCAACTGGAGGTCAACATGTAGAAGAATGCAGATCGATCCATGCTTATCACCCTGTACAAAGTTTAAATCCAAGTGGATCAAGGACCTCCACATCAAACCAGACACACTCAAACTAATAGAAGAAAAAGTGGGGAAGAATCTTGAACACATGGGCACTGGTGAAAATTTCCTGAACAGAAAACTTGATCTTAGAGCTTCTGCTCTAAGATCAAGAATCAACAAATGGGACCTCATAAAATTGCAAAGTTTCTGTAAGGTAAAGGACACTGTCATTAGGACAAAACGGCAACCAACAGATTGGGAAAAGATCTTTACGAACCCTATATCTGATAGAGGGCTAATATCCAAAATATACAAAGAACTCAAGAAAAACTCCAGAGAATCAAACAACCCTACTTAAAAATCAGGTACAGAGCTAAACAAAAAATTCTCAGCTGAGGAATGTCGAATGGCTGAGAAACACCTAAAGAAATGTTCAACATCTTTAGTCATCAGGGAAATGCAAATCAAAACAACCCTGAGATTTCACCTCCCACCAGTGAGAATGGCTAAGATCAAAAACTCAGGTGACAGCAAATGTTGGCGAGGATGCGGAGAAAGAAAAACACTCCTCCATTGTTGGTGGGATTGCAGACTGGTACAACCATTCTGGAAATCAGTCTGGAGGTTCCTCAGAAAATTGGACATTGAACTACCTGAGGATCCAGCTATCCCTCTCTTGGGCATATACCCAAAAGATGCTCCAACATACAACAAAGACACGTGCTCCACTATGTTCATAGCAGCCTTATTTATAATAGCCAGAAGCTGGAAAGAACCCAGATGCCCTTCAACAGAGGAATGGACACAGAAAATGTGGTACATCTACACAATGGAATATTTACTCAGCTACCAAAAACAATGACTTCATGAAATTCATAGGCAAATGGATGGAACTAGAAAATACCACCCTGAGTGAGGTAACCCAATCACAGAAAAACACACATGGTATGCACTCATTGATAAGCAGATATTGAAAGAATAAAGATTTTAAACTATCCCCCACTGAACCTGCTATGAGGTCAAGTGCACCTCACAAAAGAATAACATAACATATTTTGGGGATGTAGCTTGGCTATAGCCACCACAAACCATCTGGCCTCGATAAGGCCTGACACGACAGTCCTGAGAAAAACAAGAACTAGGGTCAGTTCACCCCAGAAGCAGGGTGGCCTAGAGTTGAACTGAGCCCAAGTTAGATCATGTGTGCCCATGTAAACCAACCAATGAAACTGCTTTTTGTGACTGTTGCCAACTGCCTATGTAATTTTCCCTATAAATACCTTCCCCTAATTGGGACTTCTCTGTCTCCTGTGTGAGATACGTGTCGTCCCCAGAGCTCTGGTTCCTCAAATACACCTCTTGTTCAAGACATCTTGTTCACCATCAAGACCGGTTTCTCGTGAGTTCTTGGGGGGAGTTGCGTCGTCGCGAGATTTGAGTGGGGGTCTTCCCCATTCTAGTGGTCTTTCAATATTAGCTCAAAAGTTGGGAATAACCAAAATACAATTCACAAACCACATGAAGCTTAAGAAGAAGGAAGACCAAAGTGTGGATGCTTTAGTTCTTCTTAAAAGGGGAAACAAAAATGCTCACAGGAGGAAAAATGGAGACAAAGTGTGGAGCAGAGACTGCCCCACCTGGTGGATCCATCCCATATACAGACACCAAACCCAGACAATATTGCAGATGCCAAGAAGTTCATGGTGACAGGAGCCAGATGTTGCTGTCTCCTGAGAGGCTCTGTAACAGCCTGACAAATACAGAAGCAGATGTTTGCAGCCAACTGAGAGCAGGGTCCCCAGTGGATGAGTTGGAGAAAGGACTGAGGTAGCTGAAGGGGTTTGCAACCCCATAAGAAGAACACAGTACCAACCAACCAGACCCCCCACCCAGAGCTCCCAGGGACTAAACCACCATCTCAAGAGAACACAGGGATGGACCTGTGGCTCCAGCCCCATATGTAGCAGAGGATGGCCTTGTCAGCCATCAGTGGTAGGAGAGGCCGTTGGACCTGTCAAGGATAGATGCCCCAGTGTAGGGAAATATCGGGGTGGGGAGTTGGGACGGAGTAGGTGGGTAGGTGAGGGGAACACCCTCATAGAAGCAGAGGGAGGGTAGATGGTAGAACGAGTTTCTGGTGGAGATGGGATAACATTTTAAATGTTAACTAAAAAATCCAATTAATACAACAATGCCAAGCAACCAGAGCTTCCAGGGACTAAGCCACTACCTAAAGACTATACATGGACTGACCCTGGACTCTGACCTCATAGGTAGCAATGACTATCCTAGTAAGAGCACCAGTGGAAGGGGAAGCCCTGGGTCCTGCTAAGACTGAACCCCCAGTGAACTAGACTGTTGGGGGGAGGGCAGCAATGGGGGGAGGATGGGGAGGGGAACACCCATAAAGAAGGGGAGGGGAGGGATTAGGGGGATGTTTGCCCGGAAACTGGGAAAGGGAATAACACTCGAAATGTATATAAGAAATACTCAAGTTAATAAAAAAAAAAAAAAGTAAAAAAAAATCCAATTAAAGAATAAAAGAAAGCCAAACCTAATTCACAACTCACCTTAGCTTTAAGATTTATTTGAATGAAAAACTCTCAAGAACGTGACAAAGCCTTGATGTGAGAAGAAGAGCATTAGACAGAAACAATTCAATATATGGAGATCTAAACATGAGGGGCCCTTAAAGGGAATGCATGACTTTCTTCTAAAAATAGCCTCCATGACAGGAATGGCAAGGGGAGGGGCTTTGGATGAAATCCCTAGAAAATGAAAAATCTGTTTGAAGACTTTTTGTTTTGTTTTATTTTATCATGAATTTTTAATTTTATTACTTTTTAAAGATTTTTTTCTACTTTTATTTATGTGTAGGTGCTGTTTGTTTGCATGTGAGTGATGCACACGTGTGTGCAAGTGCTCAGGGATCCAGAGACATCAGATCATCCTGGACCTGGGTTTACAGATACTTGTGAGCCTCTTGACTGACCTGGGTCTTCTGGAGGAGTAACATGGGCTCTTAACCACTGAGCATCTCTCTAGCTTCTCTCCTTCAACTTTAAGAGATAGTTTTGTGGGATACAGTGATCTGGCTGACGGCTGTGAACTTTTAGGACTTGGAGGACATCTTCCCAGGCCCTTCTGCTGTAAAGATTTCTGGCAGTGTTACTCTGTTGCAATCAGTTGTTTTCTCATTGGCCTCTCTTTACAGGCAACTTAGATTTTCTTTCTTGCTTTCTTTTCTTTTCTTTTCTTTTTTTTTAGAAAACCTCTCATTATGTTTAAGGTAGTATGTAGCAGGAGTGTGTCACAGTGTGCCCCACAGTATATCCCTCTGCCCACACATCTTCATTTGCAAATGTTCATTGCAGTGAGTCATTGGTCTGGTTCGAGAGTCCTGGCTTCTGTGACACCATCCATATTGGATCCTCACTAAGACTCCTCCTGGTTATCCTGTTGTTGCCCTCTGTCATGGAGATCCAGAAGCTTTGGAACTGTGGGATTGGCCCTTTCACGCATCCCACCTGTGTTTGGAGATGGTATAGATTTTGAGGTGGACCAATTCAGAGCCCTGGATCTGGGCCTGGGTGGTAGTTGAGCTGGTCAGCTCTCCCTTCTCTGAATCACCAAGCAAGCTCTCCAGCGCTGCCCTGACTATACCACCTCATGCTGCCATCAGCAGTGTTGCCACCTGTGAGAGATGGGGCCAGCTCTCCAGGGCACCTCATCTAGCAAGGGGCGCGGCCAGTTATGCACAGCCCCTGAACATCCACATGATCCCCAGTGGCTTTCCCCACCAGGGGCGTCTCATGTCCTCTAGTGCTAATGTGAGCCACAGACATTGACATCGACCTCTACTGCTACATAGCAATGAAGCCAGACGTGGCCCTCAGTGGCCTCACCACTGGGACCTCACCATGGCTCCAGGTGGCAGGGCTTCCTACTTATAGTAGGTCCCTCCTCTCCACCCTTGAGTCTCCAATTCCATGTCTCCTCACAATGGTCAAGCTGCTTCACTTCACTTTCTCTGGTGTGTTCACTTCTAGGCAAGTTTCCTGAAGGTCAACATGAAGAAAGCTCTTGAGAATGCTGTTTAGATGAAATAATGATTTTTGTGGAATTTCTGATTTGATTAATTTTAGGAAGTTATCCTGATTTAAATGATTTTGTGAAGTTAGGGTTGTTGATAGAAAGTCTAAAGTTAGAATCGAGGCTAGACTATGCCCCTTCCTCACAGAGTGACAAAAGCTGCGTGAGTTAAGAAAAGAGCGTAGTGAGTGTTCATGCATCACAAGCAGCTAATCGCTCTAACAAGAAGAATAGGATTGGGACAGGTTAATGATGAAAGAAAGTGTTCGCTCTAGGTTGGGCCTGAGTTCCTTGATCTTGTGATTTAGGGTTGTGGTAACAGGTTTTCGTTTTGCACCGTGAAAATAAAGAACAAACCATTCTATTAGGAGTATAAGAACAGAGAACACATGATTACCAATCTAACTGACCAAGGCTTCAAAAATACGATGTAAGAGACACGACCTGTTCCTTAGTAAGTACAGATTGTCCTCAACTGAGCACAGGGAGAAACTTGCAGCTATAGATGTGGCCTCTTAGATTTTGCTAATTTATGAGAAAAGAATTATTGCTTTGGGGTCACAATCAGCTTGTGGAAAGATAGATAAGAATTGTTTAGTTAGATATGTTTCAAAAATAATATACAATCAACAATACTGTTGTAATTTCCTCTTGGGTGATAATTTTAACCTTTTTTGAAGCATATGTTTCTGTGGTGATTGTTTTTAGAAAATGTATACCTTGTGGCTATGAGGTATTTTCTTTCTAAATAGAAAAACTTTGTCTTAGGGGAATAAAAAAGGTTAAGAGAAAAATGAAGTGCTGGGGCCTCTCTCTCTCTCTCTCTCTCTCTCTCTCTCTCTCTCTCTCGTGTGTGTGTGTGTGTGTGTGTGTGTGTGTGTGTGTGTGTGTGTTTGTGTTTGATTTTCCTCCTTTTCTTTTCAGTCACTGTCTGCACTGGCACCATAGTCTCTTAGTGCTGACTGCTGACAGCTGCTTTCATCACTGACATCAGTCGCAGGTGTCTCACCTCACTTCCTGATTCCATTCACCCTGTGGTGTCAAAGCTGGTCTTTGACATTTTATATCATATGATTTAGTTCAATATAGCATTTCTTCATACAAGCTGAGTTAGGTCTGTAGACCTATGGCACAACCAACGTACAATAATACTTTGTATATTTGGAAATTGGTGGATGTGCATCTTTAATGTATTCACCCCAGAAATAAAAATAACACCTGTCTATGCAACGTGATGGATATATTAATGAGAATGTGCTTTTATCTTTTTTAATGTTTGAATGATCTTGAAAGAACTCTAGTATGTTGTGGAATATCAGTGCTGAAATGGGCACTTTTGATTTATTCACACCCTTGGACATATTTCAATACTTCCCAGTGAATGTAATGCTGTTTAAGAATTTTCCATCTCAGTGTTTTATAGGAGACACTTTCCTTCTACACTCTTCCTTCTAACCTGCTATTTTCTTCAAAGTTGTCAAATTTTATCATTTTCTTGAATTGATTGTAATGATCAGGTGTTTTCTTTCATTTTTTAAATTTGGTATATTATATTGATTGGCTTTCAGGATTGTCCCATGTTTCTATTAAACATATAAATTTAACCTGGTCATTAGCAGATGATTCTAAGTTGAGATTTTGAAATCAAATTTCTTATATTTCATTTAGTTTTTTCATTAATATTGCTTAGACATATTTTCTATGGTTCATTTGTAGCTTTGATATAATGTCTAATCTCTTCCTCTCTTGAATAAAGACTAAGAAAGATGTTCTTTATTTTTTAATTATTTGATAGAAATCTCTATAGAGTAACTATCCCCTCTCATTTTGTTTAAAGAAGGCATTTTCAATAAAATTTCTCATTATGAAAAACTAAACTCTCAATACTTTATTTTCAGGTTACTTGAAAATTTTCACCGACAGTAAGATAAACTGAATTACCTAAGGAAAACATTAATGGTTCTTCCTTTTTATGCAATGAGCTGTGCTTTGCTTTTAACTTTACAAAAAAGTATGATATTCTTTACTTCTGTGTTTCCTTCTTCCTTGGAGCATTTCTCCCACAATGTATTAAAATCATTAATTTTCTCAGTTCTACAGTGGCATTCACTTAGCCTCTTAGTTTCCCAAGAGGTGCTCATTGCATCAGATGACTGTCTGTAGATGTTATTCACAACACTAACAATGATTAAAATTTGATAGGCTGCCCAGAGGACAGAACACGAAGATGAGCTCCAGAAAAAATTGGTCTTCTTGTTAGGTTAATGAGTCCCATGACTATTCTCCAAATATTTGATTTTCAAAATGTTTTTGCAATATTCTAAGACCTTACCACATTATTTCAGGCACTAATATTTCTGATAATTTTTATTTTTATACCAACATGCTATGTGGTATTTTAACTCTTCATAGCAGGGTTGGAGACACATGTTTTGAGTGCTAATTGTCTACATTTTAAGATGCCCATTCTGTAATTTCAGGATATTCCAACATATCTCATAGAAAAGAAAGTATGATAAAGATATACACTAAATATTATTTAGAAATTTCAATTTTATCTGTTCAAAATTAATGTCCATTAAAACACATTCGTGAAAAGGTTATTAAGACATGATTAGAATAAGGGTCAGGATCAAGGTCAGGTTAGAGGCAGGGTCAGGGATTAGGGGTCAGAGTCAGGGTCGGGGGTTAGGGTTAGGGTTGGCTTAGTGTTTTGTTGTGCTATGTGAAATCAGTTTGTATCATTTCTCTCATCTGCCTTCATTGTAGCCTTTCTTGTACTATCACTATCTTCCTTCCTGCCACAGTGAAAGTGGGCTACACAGGAACCTGGAATTCCCTGATGGGAAATATGTTTACTTTACGGTGGGACCCGACTTCGCATGGAATGGAAAACAGCTACCGCATTTGGTCTTCATTTTACTTGAGGATACTCATAAGATGGAATCAATCATGGGGCTTGGCATGTCCTTCTTTGATAATGGCATCATAAATAAAGCATATGCCATGTGATTTCACCATATCTTTGGTTAATATCACCACATGGCACAAGCTAAAATGGTGCCACCATTATACTTTCTGGTACCACTGAGTCAATGATATCCCAATCCCACATTTACATTAGATAAGGTAGAAATATCAGACCTACGAGGTGTTTATTTTATATCTTAGTGTTTCGTTTTGATTCTGAGAGCTGCTACATTACATATTTAATGGCTTCTCAAAAGAACCTAAAAGTTTTCTTGGCCATGTGCCTCCAAAATTGGCGTACTAAAAAGGGAAGCTAGCACTTTTGATAATCATGGATTCCAACAGAGAACCAAAGGATAAGTTGTCAAGTGCTAGACAGACTGCTGCCAGTAAAGAACATTTATGGTATCCTCTTCTCGGTCTCATTGTCAACAATTTCTGCCTAATAAATCCAGGCTAATTTTCCTCTGAGATAAAATGTCCTTCAGTACTTTTCTGTTCTATACATAATTGTTTTTGTTTCTGCCCAAACTAACAATATGTTTACTAAGGATCTCCATGTTAAGTTTCCATTTGACCTTGAAATTTATGAAAACAGAATCCCAACAAGCAATAAACACAAATTCATTGCTTATTAAAATTTGACTTTTTATTATTTATGAATAGACTTTTTATCTACATAGGATCATGGTTTGTTATTAACACCATGTACTTACTAACACATTGATTATATGTAAATTAAACTTGTTAAATTGGTCCTACTTTACTTTTTATAATGAAATTAAACTTAAAAACTAATGTGAAAAGACTAAGATATATATGTAATCTATATAACCACACAGGCAAAATAAATATAAAATGATAAAGGGTCTGAATCTTTGTTTGAAATATGTAACATGAGGATTTATATTTAAATTTTAATGTCTACTTTTAAGGACATGATGCATATAAACATACAATTCTGGTCACAATGATATCTCCTTAAGCTCTATTTCAATTCTAGTATACAACATGGTCTCTATCCCTTATGGTTATAAATTACTTTGAAAATATTTGGGATAACAATGAGACAGGATTTATTTAGCTCCAGCTAGCCTCAAATTCGTTATGTAGCTGAGGTGGGTCTTGAACTCATGATCTTCCTGCCTTGTCCCTTGAGCGCTGAGATCGCAGGCTTGTGCTACCACAGATAGCATCACCCCGGCCTTTCAACTCCAGTGTCTAATAATGGGTTACTGGGACAGCCCCTCCCTGAGTTAGAGGAAGGCCACAGCAGCCTCCAAGTGAAGCCAAAAGGAGTTCATTTTAACTAGCCCCGTCTTGGGACTAAGACATCACTTTAGAGAAATCCATTTAAGCTTCGTTTTTATGCTATGCATATGGGTGTTTTGCCAGCATATGTCTGTGTGCAGTACTGGCAGAGACCAGAAGGGACATCAGATCCCTTGGGACTGGAGTTACAGGAGCCGATTAGCTACCAGGTGGTTTCTGGGAATAGAACCTATGTCCTCTGTAACAATACCCAGTGCTCTTAAATGCTATGCTATTTCTCTAGCCTTTTTTTTTAATTTAAAATGTATTTATATATATTTTAAAAATATTACATCATTTTTCCCTTTCCTTTTTCTTTTCTTCATCCCTTCCTAAATTTTTCCCTTCCAATTTCTTCCTTTTAAGTATGTGTAAGTACATGCAATATAGGAGTAAAACCTGCTGAGTCCATTTCTGTTGGTTGTGTGTTTATGGTTTCAGGGATGAACACTTTGCACTGGGACACATGCAATTGGGAGCTCATCCCTGCCTAAGGTTAATTCTCCCACTTGCAGGAGAATTTCTTTCTTTAATGAGCAATGAGAAACTGGCCCTGAAGTGACCTAGGCTACCTTGGACAGTAAACAGAATCCAGAATCCAAACCGGGCCTTGGACCTGAACTTCTGGAGCTGCAGGAACTGGATAGGCACTGTCCTTAACCAATCACAGTCTCCCTTGGTTCCATGGACCTATCATCCGACTCTACTGACCGTTCTCACCTTGGATGACTTTGAGATTCTGAAACTCCTGTCTCCACTTTCTAAGCACCATGATTACAACCTGTGCTGCCACGCCTGCTGGATGGCTTCAACTTCATTTACTGAGTCTTTACAATGGCAGGATGAGTAAGATGAGCAGCTACACTTAACATAACCACTTATCTCTGTGAGCCTGGGTTTCGCCATCTGTAGAATATGGAAAGAACTCTGTCCCAGTCCTCTGATGACTTACAACAGACTATGCTAAAGAAAAAACTAAGGCTCATAGAAGACAGTGGAGTTTAAGGCAGAAAAGGCTGCATTTTATGGGAACCTTCTGTTACTGGAGTTAGGACCAAAGGCTTTGTCCTGGTTACCCTAACCAGCCAGGCTCAGCCATTTATCCTAAATAAACCAACTAAAAGAACTGAATTTTCTAGCCGTGGCATGCCTACCAGGGGCAAAAGGGACAGATCTCTCTGCTGTCCAAGGACAACCTAGTCTGTGTACTGAGTCCCAAGCCAGCCAGCGATTCATAGTGAGATTATTCTTTATAATAAAAAAGAAAGCAACAGAAAAGAATAAAGAACATTGTTAATGAAAACTGAGAGCATATTAACATGTTTATCCCACGTGACTAATTTGGAACAGTGATATAGATATAAGGAAACTATTCTGTACCTTGGGGTCCTAACAGGTTTAGATACAGACAAGAGATATGCATAACTAAGTAATTTAACGAAGCCATATAATGAGCTTTTCCCATCTGTAAGTCCCTCCCTAATTCTCAGCTCCCTTCTTTGAATCAAGGTATTCAGATAATGAGTTAATATTTATTCAGCAAAGTTTTAATCTGGAAGAATCAGTCTCTTCCCAGAATGGGATTCCAGGGGAAATTCACGGGTCTTAGTCTAAGGGAGAGATTAAATGTCCTCATTTCCATCAGCTATGCAGGTTACAAGGATCACAGAGCAGGGACTAAGGAACTTTAAGGACTAATCTGAGGCCACCAAGGTGGGCCTGCAGGGTGCTGCCACTGACAGGTACATGCAATTACCAAGAAAAAGAAAGAGTGGAAGATCTGGAGGGGGTTCACCCACCACAGCTGAGGCGACACAAGGAACACAGTAGGAGCCAGATTGTTCTCAGGTGTCTCTAGCCTGCTAATTCTCCTCCTTTCACATCCAAAGCTTCCTCGCTAATACTTCATCCACACCCCCAGCTCTTTGTAAAAGCCTGATTTCCCCAGCCTCAGAGGACTTCTGTTTGAGGCTCAGGTTCTCCTGACAACAGCTTCATTGACATCTGAAGTCACAATTGCACGGGGCTCCTAACTGAACGTGTTGTAGGCATCAGGGAAACAGAAGAAAGTCCCATTCAGACCAGGCACACTTCATGCCTGCAAGTTCCTTCTCTCTCCTTACAACAGGCATAAACCCCAGCCGGCATATACCTGACGTGGGCTCCCATGCTTCCTATTTACCACACGTGAGATAAACTCAGTCTGTGGCTTTGGTCAAGTGCTCGACCACCTTGTAAAGACTTGCATTGTCATTTTTGCTCCCTTTTTTTTTTTTGTTTTTTTGTTTTTTTTTTTTTTAACTCTCCTTAGTTTTGTGGAGATTTGGGATGAGAAGATTCTTTAAGTGCTAAGTCCAAGTCAGTTTCCGATGCTACTAATTTTATATTTCTTCTGGGTCATGAGGGCTGAGGTAAAGACGATCTTAGGGTCAACCATTCAAACATTATTGTTGTAAAAGACATATTCATGGGGCTGAATAAACGGCTCAGCCCCTAAAAGCACTTGCTGCTCATCCACAGGGCCTGGCTTTGATTCCCAGCACCCAAGAGGCAGTCACAAATGCCTGTATCTCCAATCACAAGGGATCAGGCACTCTCTCTGGCCTCCACTGATACCTGGCATGCACTTGGAATATACAGTGGCAAAATTTATGCACCTAAATTAAATCAGCTTTAGTTAAAAAATAACATATACATGAAGACAACCATCTTTAAAATAGGAAATCACATACATATGTGTCTTGTCACCATTTTTATACCTGGTGCTCTAGGAGGCCAGAAGAATGCATCAGATTTCCTGGACTAGAAATACAGGTAGATCTTAGCATGTAATGGTGATACTAGGAACCAAACTTGGGTACATAAGAGGAGCAGTAACTAACTCTACCTCCCATGTGTCAACCTTTGGTCAAAAGATGGATGCAAACATACATGAACACAACTATATACAAATAGAACACAATTCAGATTAAAAGCTGTAGCACATTTCAGAACATAGATGCCCAAAGGATTTTACACAAAAAGAAATAACCCAGTTGCCAAGAGACAAATAATATATGATTTTATTTGTACAAAGAGCCTAGAAACATCAAAGTTGTAGCAGTGAAAAATAGCATGACGGTTGGGAAGGGCTATGAGACGGAGAAGTAAAGAGTTGGTATTTATTGGGTATAGAATTTCAGTGTGAAATGGTAAAAGAATTCTGGTGATGGATGGGAATCATAATCCCACAATACTGTGAATGTACCTAATGCCACTCAACTATCAACTTAGATTAAAATGACAGCTTTCATATTATGTATATTTTACAAGAATAATAAATAAAAAGTCCTCCCTCACCACAAAGTGGTTGGGAGGCTGGGCCTTGCATAGCTGCAACTCAGTAACAGCAATGTTATCTAAGGGTCTCACTGCATTTAGATACTGTATCTTAAAAATAAAGTAACATTAAAGTGTCTACCAAGGTCTTTCTTTTTTTTTTTTTTTCCCCCGGAGCTGGGGACCGAACCCAGGGCCTTGCGGTTGCTAGGCAAGCTCTCTACCGCTGAGCCAAATCCCCAACCCTACCAAGGTCTTTCTAAGGTATCTGTTGAAATCTCAAAGGAAACTCCTTTGAGTGACTTAGTGCAATGGAAGCAGCTGTTGGCTGTGAGGTGCAGAGAAGCCTGAGTGCTCTGCACAGCACTAACTCCCAGGATTAGTTTACTTTCCTTTATAAAACTTTACAGAATGAAATTTTATGTCTATCTGTTTGGGTTGGTTAATCACATGTACTTTTACAAGAAGCCAGCATTCGATGCTTCCTTTGTCCTCAATTTTTTTTATTTTTTTAGGTTTGTCACTGAGGCTGGGGAGTGTGAAACCCTTGACTGCACTGCAGCATTATACCATACTCCAGCCTGTTCTGAGCTTAAGCCAGGGGCTTTCCTTAAAGCCTTCCCTCCCATGCTCTTCTGCATCATGCAGAGCATGAACTGTGATTGTTCTCTGAGGTTTTGCTCCACTTCTCCTTGGTAATGCTGCCTGATGAGCAGGTAATGACTTCTGGTCTTTAATGTGCATGCAGAGATCACAATCTCCTAATAAATTCAATGTGTTTTCTTAGAATCAGCATTGTATTGAATATTGTAAAATATCTAAACTGATTTTCAGTGTGAGGAGGATGTGTCTGGGTTCTATGCTGTTACTACACAATTCTATGTGCATTAGGTAGAGTTTAACTCAACTACGTTGTTGTGGCTGCTCAGTATCACTTCCTGACCATTTAACTCCCAGGAAGCACATTATACAGGAAAACTTCCTTTTCAATTTGTTATTTCATGACATTTGCACTAGCAAATATTAAAGTTAAAAGTGTTATTTTTCTGGACTGTGCTCAGCGATTAATTTTGTATCAGCAAATTAAGAGAGCAGCTTTCAGATGCACACATTCACAGTTAACAGAGTCTGCTTTTGCAAACTGTTGTCAAGTGTGATTCATATTTCTTCCATTTAGTCATCTTGATCTACTATAAATCTGTTCATTACCAGAAAATTAAAGTACATTAACTAAATTATGGATAAAGTAATACTGGGAAATTATATTGAGAATAAAAATGAGGGCTGGTGAGATGGCTCAGAGGTTAAGAGCAATGACTTCCAGAGGTCCTGAGTTCAAGTCCCAGAAACCATCTGTAATGGGATCTTGGCGCCCCCTTCTGGCGTGCAGGCAGAACACTACATAATAAAAAAATCTTTAAAAAAAATAAAGAATAAAAATGCAAAAAGAAAAAAGTGGGGGGGACATTCTCATCTTCCCTCTCTAAGGTAGGTGAAATTTGTTTGAGATGAAAAAGGCTCTATGGCTATTTGAAGAAAATGGTGTGTTACCCAAATGCTTTAATTAGCACCTAAACTACAGATCAGAAGATTCCCTTTTGTGTGGGAGGACAGTCATGTAAAATACAAGTGTTTGAGCAAGTTTGCACATCCTGTCCTCCAGCTAGAGTCCTGATCACATTGGTAATAAGCTACCTCCGGAATCAATTTTTCTTTTAAAATTAAAGACCGTTGAAAACTTTTTGAAATTTAATTTTTATTTTAAATCATTTATTTTTAAATGTTTTATATATAACTATTATTTATAAAAATTATTACAAATTTTTTCTAATAAAATAAGCATCACATAAGAACATTTGTTTAAAGAAAATTTACTGTACACAATATAGCACCTTTCTCAAAGGTGAGACTAGACAATCGACTTTTCTAGAATTTCTCTAGAAATTCTTCTTGTAATGCTGCACCCTATTAGACAAGTTCAACAGGAAAAAGATAAACTTCAGCAAAGAGGCAATGAGACAGTTGGGGATGAGTCATTTACTTCTGAGATCCTGGTGGAAACAAGAGACTGCAATTCTCACACCTACTACCCCGACAGTCCCTTCTCCACATCCACAGTCTGTGAACTCCCCTGTACCTATGTGCAGAGCAACGCCATGACATGTCACTGATACACCAGCTGCTGGTCTATGTCTTACGTGTGAAAATCTCCTTCAGTCATGAGGAAGAGTTTTCTTTAAAATATTATCCTGGGCTGGAGAGATGGCTCAGAGGTTAAGAGCACTGTCTGCTTTTCCAGAGGTCCTGAGTTCAATTCCCAGTAACCACATGGTGGCTCACAACCATGTATAACCAGGTCTGGTGCCCTCTTCTGGCCTGCAAGAAAGCTGTATGATGTATACATAATAAATAAATAAATGTTTAAAAAAAATAAATAACATCCTGTTCTCCACTGGCAGCCATCAGGACCCTTCCTCCTTCCTGCCTGCGCCTGTGTGATATCAGAAGAATCAAACATATAAGACTTTTCTCAGAATCTGTGACTAAAGGATGTGGTTGGAAGAATAACAGTTTTATGAGAGCAAAAACCAATGCCTACAGGGTCCTGGGGCAATACCCATTGCCCCCAATTTCTTATTTCATTTTTTAAAGATTTATTTATTTATTTTTCACGCATATGTGTACACTGTACCTGTCTTCACTCACATCAGAAGAGGGCATCAGATCCCATTACAGATGGTTGTGATCCCATGTGGTTGCTGGGAATTGAACTCAGGACCTCTGGAAGAGCAGTCAGTGCTCTTAACTGCTGAGCCATCTCTCCAGCCCCCAATTTCCTATTTCTAGCTCTACTCCTTCTAGTAGCTGTCCTGCTGAAGTTATTTCTCTGTAACTATATTTCTGTTACTATTTTCTTCCACCAGCTATTTTTTCTTTAAGTTAAAAGAGCATTCTATCTTCAATTTTCAAATTAAACCATTATATTCTGAACTCAAAAAGAAAAATAAATTGAAGGCAGTAGCGTGAGACAAATGCCTTTTTCTTACAAAGAACACCCTCCCCAACAAGGAACTAATAGAACAGTCAAATTATGTGTTCCCCAGAATTACGTTTAAGAGTCTGAAGCATTGAAGAAAAGCATTATGCATTCCAAAAACATATTCTGCATTTTACAAGCACTAGTTACTGGTACTTGTAAAACACAGCAGAGTCAGCCTATTACAATTACGTGAGATCAAACACAAGCCAAACTTCTTTTCTTACGTTCAAAACCCCAATCTTTATTTAGCTTTTATTTTCTTACCCTTTCTGTAGACTTTGGCACTGTTTACAATTGACTTCAACCATTAATTTTTAAGTGCTACCCCCACTTGAAATCAGTCCCCTTCCCTCCCATCTTCTTTCTTCCCTCTCTTGTCTCCTCTTTTCTTCTCTTTCTTTTTTATTTTTGAGACAAGGTCTCTGTATGTAGCTCAGGCTGGACTCAAACTCTTCATTCTTCTGCCTCAGCCTCCAAGCTCTAGATGTGTAGGCACGGAATACCACATGAGTGTGCGACAACCTTTTCATTCAAACAGATTCTCTTTTCTGTAGTAGTGATGACTTTTCCTTTATATAATAGGATAAACTTTTAAGTTTTTTCTC
Organism: Rattus rattus; assembly: GCF_011064425.1. Classification (NCBI taxonomy): domain Eukaryota; kingdom Metazoa; phylum Chordata; class Mammalia; order Rodentia; family Muridae; genus Rattus; species Rattus rattus. Next base: position 74,473,882 of record NC_046167.1, on the reverse strand, counting down.
CTCTCCAATTATTTTTAAATTTTTAAATTAATAAGTTACCTTACTTTTACAATTTCATTCTATTTCCAGAACCTCTCCTAGGAAAGACAGAACAAATCATGGTGCTCCCAGACTCAGAAGGACCTACAGATAGAAATTCCAATGTTTGCTGAGGCGCTCAAGGCCCTTCCAGCCACCTGAAGGGGCTTTCCTGCCTCCTGTCCATGTTTTCCACCCACACGGGGCTGCCTCCTCTGTCTCCTCTGTGTCCACAAGGAGCCTACAGGCGCCGACATTCTTCACTGGCTCATCCCTTCTTTCTTCTCCATCTGGACTCTCTCTCCTCTAACCCCTAACCCTAAGCCCAGGAAGTGAAGTCTCCCATCCTCTCTTGCATTCAGTAATTGTCCATCCACTGCACTCTCCTTTCTAACTCTCTCAACCAACACTCATTTTCAGTCCTGTTGTGGGTTGACCTGATGCTTTTCACATTCTGATGTTAATTCTGCTTCCTCGGGAGTGGCTGCCCCAGGCAAGCAGTCCACCCAGGTACTCCAGTGATCTCATGCAACCTTCTCCCCATTTTACCTGGTCAATAAAGGCTAGAGTCTGTGATTGGGCAGTGGAGGGGAAAGGTGGGGCTGTAGGGTCAATAGTGGGTGCAGTTTGGGAAGGAGAAGAGGACAAGAACGGAAGGAGCGAGGACGCAGGAAGAGGAAGCACCATGGACCAGAACCCTGTGACCAAGAGAAACCGCAAGTAGGAAGGGGGTCTTGCAGCTGGGGAATAAGTTAGTGTAGTATTGTATCTGTCCATTCTAGGCATATATCTTATAATTATAATAACTGGATTGTGTGATTTTTTAAGGGGTTGGAAATTCCAAGAACACTGTTCATCTTAAATTCCAGATGTTCTTTCTTCTACCCTCCTCAAAGGTTGTTATTTCTTCCTAACGGGCAGTGACCCCTGCTTCCACTCCCCCTTGTTGCTTTGTAAGTCATAGATTTTAAAACAGTTTTGCTAGATCTGGAAAGTCACCAAGTGTTATGGTTGAGAGAACTAGGCCTCAACTAAGGTTACAGAGTCTTGTAGGAATGAGAAGTTGAACTTATCGAAATAAGCTGCCTTAATAAATCAGCCAGATCTTATTTTTTTTCCTAAACAGAAGAGGTCATATATATATTATGGAAATAGCCTATTAGTGTAGAATCTTACAAATATGGGAAAATCCAGTTTTCCAAATAAAACATGTCCATCTATCTATTCAAATAGAAATCCTCTTGTCAGTTTAATATCATAAAAACTTAATACTATATATAGAATATATATATAATATGGTAAGTGCTTAATAATATACATGTACACACACACACACACACATATATATATATGTATATATATATATTTCATTTAAATCCACTGAGAATATACTCAAGCTAGTAATGGATCATAGCAGTAGAAATTTTGTTTATACCTATTACTTGATATGCAATACCTCATTTATAATATATAAATGACATCAGACTACTCACTAGAGCAACAACAGATAGAGGTGAAGAGATTATGCTGACAACAGATCAAGGTAGTGTAAATGCCCAAAATTAACCTGTATGCCTCACCTGCACAGGGACCCGGTAACTTCCTGGAATGCTGGAAGTTGTAGTTCTTGGGAAATAACAAAGTCCCATGGGAAAATACCTGTTCTATAGGTTTGTCCTTATAAACTCCTGTAACACATGGCTCAAGGCCATTCTTAGCTGGGAAATTCCAGGAAATGGTCCTCAGCAAAGTCCATCCCTTAGTCAATATTTAATATTTAAAGATTTCTTTAAATTTGGCTCAAAATGCTAGAGTTGGTTTTTCTGGCCAATCTCAGGATTAACAGTTGGTGTAGAATAGTTCTACCACCATTACAATTGTTCACTTGATTACCAAAGACACCTAAGGTCATAGGTAAAGAATTCTGTTATCAGGTGAAATGGTATGGGAGAATAACCTCAATTAAATGACTGTAAAGGATAATACACGTCAAAAGCCCTAGGAGTCCTGAGAAAGGGCGAGGCCCAGCAGCAGCTCCCTGATCTCCCCGATTTTATTATGAACCAGGGGTCGGTCTTCTCGCTGTGCTTGACTCTGGATAGGTTTTGTCCAGGGCCATGTACCAAGAGGACAGTATCCAAGCTTGACATGGATGGCTTTAGACAAGCTGTTTTCTGTCGTGGACTTTTTAATGCACTTAAGTGAAGAAAACCATCCCTACAGTGACTACTGCAGATACCACCTCTTCCAGGCTCAATTGGCCAAGCTTAGTCCAGCTTTTGACAAGGGATTGTCAAGTTTGGTGGGAACCAACCATCGTTTACCTGAGTCTCAGAGCACACCTGGGTTTTTAACAACAGAAGAGTGGCCATCTAACACTGAGTGTAGCTATGTCAGGGTCATGGCTTTTAGGCTGCCCCAAGAGCTGTGTTACAAAATAACACATAAGGCAAATGACCCTGAAGGCAACCCCCTGTTGCACTGTTTATTTTGTATAAAAATAACAAAGCCCTTTCTTGCTTGTGAATTACTGTGTCAGGCACTTAACCATTCTCTCTCTGCATATAGTAGACTGCAGCTTTAGTAATTCTTTTTAATAGATCACACCAACTTCTTGAAATCTATTTCTGTTTCAAAAACAAAAGATAAAAATACATTGTAACTGACAGGAACTGTAGAAATATTCTCAATAATTGTGCTAGAAGCATTTTATAGTAAGTGGATTTTTAATGTGGAAGACTGTGTGACCTCTGTGGCTAAGTTGGGGTGAGATGACTTAATGGAGGGTGCTATGCATTCACATTTGAATCAGCTCAAGGTCTGTTCCATAAAAATGTCCAAATCATGCCTACGTTGCTTGTGTTCGAGCTGGAACCTCCCATTTTTCTGCTTGGGTTAGACTTGAATGATAAGAAACCTCAGGGAGTTTGGAAAGGCAGGCTTGTCAGAGGCCATCGTCCTGGATGTTGTGACTCAGATGTGTACACAAGTCGCTCCACATTGCTGGCTGCATGCACACAGAAGCTATAAAGCTTTCCTAGGGGCTCTCATTTTGTGTACGTGGCAGAAATCTGTTACTCCCTACTGTTAGCCCACTTGTCCTTTCAGGCAGCCGTTCTGACCACTGCTCTCTGCTCCTGGCAACCATGCTCCCTGCTCTTGTAAAAGTCACAGAGCTTCTGATTCTATCTTAGACGCTTAAGACTCAGAATGTGCAGAATGACTGCTGTTTTCCTCATCACATCCAGACAGGTCATACCCATTTGCTTCTATACCTAAATCCACCCTACATCACCCACACACACTCTCTCTCACACACTCTCAGACACTCATACACACTCACACAAACACACACAAACTCATATACATACATACAACTCATGCACACTCACACATGTGTGAGACTGGTGTCCAGCCAGCTCTAAGATCTGTCTGTCTCCCTAATACTCCATGATACTGAGGTTACAGATACATTGGCACCGTGCCTAATTTGCAGGTGGGTTCTGGGCGTTTGAACTCAGGTCCTCCCGCTTGCACAAAAATCATTTCACCACTGAGCCATCTCTTCTGTCCCTCTAATTTGTTGACCTTAGACAAAAGCCTGGCAAAAACAAAGGTTGTTAAAAATTCAAAGAGGCTTTTTCCAGCCTTTTTTCTTTAATTGATAGAGAAAATGGGACTAAACCTCCTAAATGGTAATGTAAGGGTGCTGCTTAGGTTCAGGTGGCCTCTACCACTGGACCCCCAAAATGGCCCCATCCCAACCCCCTCCCAAAATCTGATGATTTCCTTAAGGCTTCCAATCCCAATCTTAAGTACTTTTTAAATTTTTCTCATTTCTGAATTCAAATTGACATTCTTGGACCTTATGTTGACCTTCTGAAGAATAAACTGATAATGAAAATCTTAATGAATTTCTTAACTTCCAATCTTAAGTATCAAATTTTTCATTTCTAATTCAGTATTCTTGGACCTTAGAAGGGATTTATAACATCTTTTAGTAGTTTAGTGTTAGACTGAGCCATATAAAATTAAAGTTTTTGAGAGTTAAAGGCAACATAATATGCACAATGTATGGTTTATCCTATCACCAAAGTACAGGTGACATGGTCTACATTGAACAGTTGTACACACAAGGCTCTGTGTAAAACTAAAATGATGTTGGCATAGAATAAAGATAGAATCAAGCATGAGGAGTTCATGGTGATGAGAGTGAGTGACAAGCAGGTCTCCTGTTTGAGAATTGAATTGCTTCCTCACAGACCCGAGGTACAGAGGTGAGGCCAGTGTCAGTCTGTCTGTCCCTTCTTTGGTCTCCCCAAATAGAGAGAGAGATTGGTTAATTAATTTATCAAAAGTGTGTTTTCAGTTTATATTCAGATAGAATATAGGTGATATAAAAATTAAAAAATAATACATGCATATATACATACATACATGCATACATACACACATACATGTATGCATACATACATACATACATACATACATACATACATACATACATGACAGGAAAAGCCATGTATTAAAAGGCATTAGGAACTAATCTGGGGTGGCTTGTTACCACCCCATAGGTGCTGAAAGCACACAGTAAGTTACTTGGTTTAGATGAAAATGTTTTAAAATAACACAAGTCACAATAGGACTATAAAGGAACAAAAGAAAGATTTGGAAAAAAAAGAGTTCTTTTCCTCCTCTCCTCTCTCAGTACACATTCTCCTTTCTCTTTCTCTCCCTCTCCGACCTCACCCCCTTTCCCCATGGCAACTTCCCTGGCCTTGGTCCTTGGGGCCAGTGAACTTGCCCACCAGAAAGCATCTTCCCAATAAACCTGTCTTTAATAAAAAAAATATTTGAAGAAGCAATTGCTGATAAATTTTAAAAAGTGATTTATACCAGCAACATAACTTAAAAAATTCATAAAATATTAAAAAGATAAATAGATCTGGAAATTAAAAATATAAAGCCTTATAAATCATAAATCCAACCAGCTACATCTATACCCAAAACAACAAGCCCGTCAAAAACCTATACGCACAGTTGTACCATATTTGAATTTCTGAGAAGAAATTATTTTGAAGGCAACCAGAGAAATAATAGCAACATTAATGCAGAAAGTGAAGGTAAAAATTATAGTCATTGTCCACCAGAACTTGTAGTAGCTTGAACTTATCTTTAACATGACCTAGGGGAAGAAACTACTAACCCATAATTGTACACACAAAGTAAAGTAAAGAGAGTACAGACTTGTGCAGGGAAACAAATGTTGAGTTCACATCATCTGTGTACTCAGTTCTATCAGTGGATCAATTTCATGATAAAATGTTTTTCAGGCAGGAAAGACTATGACACCAGAGAGAAACCGGGATCTATACTGTGCAGAAAACATAAGAATCAAATAAATGAAAGTTTAAATAATTTCTATTTTAACATTCTCTAAAAGAAAATTTGCAGTGCTAAAAATAGTATCAATAGTCTATGTGTTTACAGAACACACAGAGGTAAAATATGTGCTAACGCTAATAACAGCACCACAAAGTTAGGGAGGAAAGTTGAGAATTTATTATGCTAAGGTCTTCATAGTGCATGTAAATTGAATGTAGACTCTGATTCGTTAAAAGCGTACACTGTAAACACCGAGGTAACTACAAGTATTAAACATAATTGTGAGGCTCTTTCATATGAACACAATCTGCCCTCCAGGTCAAGGAAGACCTGGGATTTTAGAACCATGAGGTCCTTTATTGCACGGACAGCACTGGGGTCTCCTGGGAAGTCAGAGTAGAGCCGACCCGGGACGTAGGTCTGGCCTTGTTGGATGACCTGCATCACTGTAGAGCTGGGCTGTGACGTTTTACGCTTAAGCTCCGCCCAGGGAGGAAGATGTCACTTCCTGGATGCCTTCTCCAGCACCGTGCCTGCCTGCAGCTGCCATGCTTCTTGCTAAGATGATGATGGACTGAATCTTCAGCTCCAATGAAATGTTCACCTTTTCACAGCAATGAAACCCTAACTAAGGCAGTGGTTCTTGGTGGCTTGAAGTCTAATGTAGGGAAATTCATTAAATGTTAACAAAATGCTTTTCAAAGAGAATAACAAGGAATGAGTAATAATTCAACCGTAATGATGAAGTGAATAATAAAAATGTCCAATTTATAACTAGAAATGCCACAGATTTTAATATTAAACACATAAAAATACATTAATCATGAATTGTTTAAATACACCAATTAAAAGACAGCAAGTATTCAGCTGGTTAAAAAGCAACATTAAACTTTGTACTGTCTACAAGAATGTTTATGGTGCATACCTTAACCAATAGAATTCTGAAGTCGCTATACTAATGTTGAACCAAGTCTAACTCAGAAGATAAAATTATGAAGAATGATGTTGCTTGGGAGGAAAAGGATAATTACTAAGAATATATAGCAATCCAAAAAGTATGTGCATGGAATGTGAGAGTTTCTAAGGAGGTGGAATAAAGCCTCAAAAAGAGTCCAGGTGGTGGTGGCTCACGCCTTTAATCCCAGCACTTGGGAGGCAGAGGCAAGAGGATCTCTGTGAATTCCAGCCAAGCCTGGTGTGCAGAGAGTTCCAGGACAGCCAGGACTACACAGAGAAACCCTGTCTCAACAAACAACAAACAAACAAAGCCTAAAACAAAAAGCAAAAGAAAATGTGCAAACCCACAAATGTAAATTCAGGACTCCATTTTTGAGCTGTGCAGGGTGGTTTTCATGGCTGTAATCCCAGCATTCAGGAGTCAGAGGCAAGAGGATTAGATGTTTGACCCCAAGCTACCCTCATTCCCAACTGTACAGCCCCAGGCTTATGTGCAGCTGAGCCTTCGGGTTCCAGCCAAGACTAGAAAATGGACACTTTTGGGTCTAAACCTCGATTGTCAGATGCCGCCAGGTGTCTGCTGAGACATTTATCCAATTGGGTTTGTCTCAGACCTTTGCATGGACAGCTACGCCCAGGCTGGCAGGAGGAATGGTTTAAACAACACAGGGCTGGTTGTCATCTTGACTATGGGATAAAGAAGGAGGGGTCATAGCTTCACTGACTTAAGGGCAGTCACGTGGCTGGCATCCGTCTCTGTTATGGCTCAGAAAAAACAAAAGCAACACTTGGTGGCCCTGACAGTCAAACCTTGTAACGTAATAGTAACCCACTTGGTATTAATTTCGAAGACGTTACATTGTTTTCTCTTGTTAGAACTTAGTTTTTGTCTTCCAAAAATTATGGTTATGCGCTGTCTTTACTCTTTAAAAGGTATTTATTTTCACACACAGGGACAGTTTAGAGCAGATAACTAAAAACAGACAAAGGTTGTTTAACTCAGATTCGCTTGGTAGGTAGCAGCCCTCAAACCTGTCAGAGAACCTGCTGAACATGGCATTTAAGATGCTTAAACTCACCATGACAGAGACCTCCAAACCCTAGCAGTGACCCCTTCAAGGCCTCCAAGATGTGGAAACAATGACAAAGGACTCCACGTGCACTGGGGTGCACTGACCACTGGGCGTTACTGCCCCAATGCCTTCCCCGCTGCCAGGACCCTGCCCAAACCGTGGACAAAAGGGGCACAGGGCAGACCTTGTGCTGCTTAAGACAGAGTCAGGTCGGTCTCCCGAGTTTCTCCCCCAGGAAGGTCAGGGTTGCCAGGCCTGGCGGCCAAGGCTGACCCTGAGGTGGGACCTTGGTCCCCAGTGAAGCCATCGACACCACAGGATCCCAGTCGGGTGGGCATCCGGGTAACCGGTCAGTCTCTGCCATTATTGATCCGTAGGCCTGTGAGTTATCCTCCCGCCTACTCAGGTAAAATCTGCTCTCAGGTCTGAAGGGTTTGAAGAGTGGACGAGTTCCTTTACCTCAGGAAACTCGCTTTTCCGTAAGGGATCCCGGTTATCGACCTCCCGCGTCTCACGGTGAACAACCGGATAGGAGGAAAGGGTAAAGTTTAAAGTTCATGCAAGGTCTGAGGATACGAAAGCTCTGAGGAAGTGTTTTTGGGTCTAAGGTGTTTTAAGGTTGGTAAATGCAGGTTTCGAGTGTTAGAGGACGGAATAAAAAGTGTGGAAAAGACTGAAAAACCCTTCCCGCTCCTTCCCCGCACTGTGTTCCCTCCACCGTGGCTTTTGCTGGGGTTCTAAGGCCTGACTTACCCCGGCCCAGCGGCGCAATTCCCTGTGCTCCGTCGGGGGTCCTCGCCCCCAATTGGTTTCTGATCGATCAATAACGAGCCCGGGGCCAATGGGCGGGCAGGTGAGTGGGGCGGGGCTCGGAGGTTCGCGCAGGTGAGGAACCGGGAGAGGAAGGCGGCGCAGGTCGCCCTGACCGGGAGAAGGTCGGACCTCAGGGCCTCAGTCAGGAGAGAAGCAGGGTGAGTGGACGCGGGAACTGCCCCTGGGGTAGCAGAGGTGAAGTCCAGACTTTAGAAGATTGAGTTGCAGGGTTGTGGGTCCTGCGTCCGCTCTGCCTCAGGCGTGGCCGCTGGGGCGGAACGCGGGAAACCTGAGGGAGCTCAGCCCGCGCTGTCGCAGGGGAGGCTTTGGGCCGCAGGGAAGCCCCGGACACCGCTCCAGGGGTGGGGAAGCTCAGTCTGCGGTGCAGGACAGGAGCTGGCTCGGGGGTCCCGGGGGCTGCAGGGAGGCCGGGGCCGTCCGGGACTCAGGCTCCTGGACATCCCGGCGCCACCGGGAGCCGCGGAGGAGCTGGGAACGGAGTGGGGGCCCCAGGCTGGGTCAGGCCCGGGGCTGAGGTGGGGAAGCGGGGAGCTCAGCCCGGGCCCTCGGGGAGGCTTCGGCCTGACGGTGGCTGCAGGCTTGGGCTTGGTGGTCACGGCTGGGAGCGCCGGGAGGCCGTGCGCGGAGATCAGACGGCGGCTCTGTGGGCCGAGGCCTCCGTGGCTCCCCAAGGCGGATCCTGATAAAAAGGTGGCCCAGGTTCTGAGGCGTTTATTGTCATGGTGGAAAGTGCACGTGTAAAACCGTACCCCACTTCTCAGGGCGGGCCTGAGATTAAATCCCTTTTGCAGGGAGGAGTCTCTGGGAAGGAAAGCTCCTTGGCTAGGCCTCCAGGCTTTAGGTGCCTCATAAAATGCAGATTTGTCTTGAGCCTTCTTGACCACAGGTCATGTCCTCTGCCTGTGGAGGGGCCTGGGGCGCTGCTCTTAAGTCACTGATGGCCACAAATCTGTGTGTGTCCTTGGGCTGCAGCTACTGACGGGGCCTGGTGCGCGGGAACAGGCAAAGCTCCTACCCTGGTGCTTGGAGCCTTAGGTCAACCAGGGACCAAGCTACAGTTCACGGTCGCACAGTTAACTCGGGGGTACGGGGTGGGGGGCGTTTGCCAGCAACGGGGAAGATTAGAAACGCTCAGCATTAAGGAGTCAAGGCATAGTAAAATTAACTGCGTATGTGCATGCGTGTGTGTGTGCGTGCATGTATGTATTTGCGTGCATGCCTGAGTGTGTGCGTGCCTATGTGTGTGGGTGTGTGTTCATGCGCGCGTGCCTGTGTGCGTGCCTGTGTGCTGTGTGTTCGTGCATGTGTGAGTGTGTCTTTCATTCATGAATCCCGGGCTGTTGCTCCTTCTGCAGCATGGCTTTCAGTACAGATTACACACACTGGAAACACTAACAACTTTCCTCTTCGCTTGTGTCTTTCTGCCCCGCCCGTCCAGTGGAGTGATCTTCAGACCGCAGCAGTGCCTTCCCTCACCCCTTACCTCCCGTGGGTGCAGCAGATGGAAGGAGCAGGGGTGGGGAAGTACAATGCATAGCGACTGTCTCCCTGGAGCAGACACAGCGGCCTCTCCATAGGTACAACTTTTGGGGATCCCCCTTTCAGTCTTGGGGAGGCGTCCTATTTAGGGAAGGGAGGACTTTGTACCTGGGGATGCTGGCACGTATCCTTTGATCGGTTTATCACATCGAGGTTGTCATTTTACGGATAATGCGCAGTAGAGGGCGAGCACGGAAATCTTTCCAGCTCGTCCTTGTGACATTGTCAGCCAGGATGATCGTGAAAATCATTCTTGTCCGGCTTTAGTCACTGTGTCAAATGGCTTCCTGCTGTCCTTGCTCCCTTCCTGTCACGTGGCTCACCTGTCCGTGAATCCCCTCAGGCTCCAGTGCAGCCCCTCAGGCTCCAGTGCAGCCCCTCAGGCTCCAGTGCGGCCCCTCAGGCTCCAGTGCGGCCCCTCTTCCCCATCATGGCAGGGACTTTCCTTGTAAAGGTTAAGTAGGAGGATCGAGGATGGAGGAGGGCACCGCCCCTGGCTGGATCCTGTCCTGCTTTACTCTGTCTCTAAGGACATTTCACAGACTTTCATACACTGCGCATGAGGGCACTGCATGCAGTTTGTCAAAAACATAAAACCCTGACAGCCCGACCTCTCCTAGTAACAAAGGGTTGACTGCAAATCACCGAATGTAAATTATTGGGGCCTCATGGACATCAGCATGGGACGCACCCCAAAGGAACGACCATGTAACTGTACCGTGGCTACACCACCCAAGTCTATTATAGACCCGAAGGCTAAGTCAGGGCACCACAGAGACGTTTGCACATCTGTGTTTATTGCCACAATAGTCAGGAAGTGGAACCAGTCTAGATGCTCGAGATGAATAGATAAACAAACTATGCCTCACGTGTAATGGAATTTTATTCAGCCATAAAAAGAGCGAAATTGTGAAAGATCTTTTCAGGAAAATAGGGCCAAATTGATATCATGTTAAAGAAAATACGTCAGACTCAGAAATACAAATATTGGATTTTTCTGTTCTATGCATAATCTACATTTCAACCGAAAGACGTGGAAGTGGAAGGGGCTAGGTGTAGAGGAAGACTGGAGAGGCAGGAGGTGGGAAATATTATTAGTGTAGGTAATGGCTCTTCCTGGATGTCAACTTGACTATATCTGAATTAACTACAATCCACAACTGCGGGGCTCACCTGTGATCCAGACCTTGAGCCTTGAATACACACCTTTACTCAGGTCACAGCTTCAGGTGGAGTAGACACGGGACCTTGGAAGCAGACAGACTCCCTCTTCACCTGCTTGCACTTTCTGACAGGACATCCACTCCTTGTGCAGAAGACCCGGAAACAACGAGCCTCCTGGGACCGAACAACTACAAGATTCTTGGACTTAGAACGCTCAGCTGACCAACACTGGGAGCTGGACTACAGACTGTGAGTCATCGTCAAATTCCTTAGGGTCAGGGTTGTGGTGGGGGTTGTGGGTCTGGGGTTTCGGGTTAGGGTTTGGGGGTTAGAGTTGGGGTTTACGGTTTGGGTGGTTAGGGTCAGGGTCAGGGACAGGGTAAAGGGTCAGGGTCAGGGGTCAGGGTTACGGTTAGGGGATAGGGTTAGGGTTAGGATTAGGGGTTAGGGTTAGGGTTAGAGGGTTAGAGGGTTAAGGTAAGGGTTAGGGTTAGGGTGAGAGGGTTAGGGTTAGGGTTAGGGTTAGTTTACTCATTAGGAAGAAACATCTAATGTCCAGTCATTAAAAGCTTCACAATGTAGAATGTGACCACAACTAAATTATTTTCGACATTTAATCTGGAAACACCTTCAATAATGTCAGTTTAGGGTGGTAACAGAGGCCACTGGAGAGATCACTTAAAAGCAAAAAAGGAAATGCACTTGAGAAAGGGCTAATAATCGGAATAAGGGCCTCACATGGGAACGGTTGAAAGTCACTATACACCGACTTTAAACATCAATCAAGAGAGGGGTAATTGTTCAAATTCTGAAGCTTATGATGGGATCAATGAAAAAACCATCTTCCTTAGTCAATCATAAGGTCGAAGCTTATGAATTGAGCTTATTTTCCAGTCAACGGAAGTTTGTGGTTTGAACTTCTTTTCTAGTTGTCACGGCCACAGCCTTCAATAGGCCAGAACCAAAAGTCTTGCACTTTAGAATGATTCTAAGAGACTGAACACTGACAGTAGGAATTATAAAAATACCTACAGCGGGGCTGGAGAGATGGCTCAGTGGTTAGGAGCACTGACTGCTCTTCCAGAGGTTCTGAGTTCAATTCCCAGCAACCACATGGTGGCTCACAACCATCTGTAATGGGATCCGATGCCCTCTTCTGGCCTGCAGGTCTACATGCAGGCAGAAAGCTGTACAATGTACACATAATAAATAAATAAATATTTAAAAAATACCTATAGCAAATAGTCACATGAAAAGTTCATATAAAACTGAAACAAAAGTAGAAAAATTAATGGTATTGAATGAATACAGTATGGCATGTGCTTTAGGATACTGTGTCACTAAATCAGTAAATATATTTATTAATATTGTTGAGTTAAATGGTACAAATAAAATGACTTTAAAATATTTATTTACTTGTGTGGGTGGAGTTCCTACCCTCACACATGTGAGTGCCACAGTGCAGGTGTAGAGACAAGAGGACAACATTCAGAAGTTACTTCTCTCCTTCCACCATATCGATTCTGGGGCTAAAACTCAGATCATCAACCCACTCCACTGGCCCTTACTACATTCTTTAAATCTATATTTATATCCCTCAAAGTTTCTATACTCAAATTGACTAGGAAACAAAAGATACTATCTTAGTTCATTTTCTGTAATTGTAACCACATGCCACAGCCTGGGTAATTTCTTAAAGAAAATAGATTTGTTGGGCTCTGGACTGTGGAGACTGGGAGTTTCAAGAACCCAGCAACAGTGTCTGACTAGGGCCCTCTTGCTACATCGTAACATGACCAGGGCATCACTAGGGAGACAGAGCAGATGTGAGAACCAGGTTTCTCTACTTGTCCTTATAAAGCCACTGTGCGGTCCTGGGGATTCTGTCCATGGTCGTATCTAAACTCAAGGTCCTGGGCAGGTAATGAAGACACTGAGCAAAAGCTCTGTCTCTTAGCCCACAGCAGTAGATGTTTCATTGCTTTGAATGGAAGAAATCTTGCTCCATCAACCACAGAGAGGCTGGCCCACGACAAGCAGGAGAAGTGGATCCCACCTCTCTCCCTGTGTCCTCCCTTGAAAAGTACCATTGCACCTGTGAGTAATGGGCATTTGCTGTGCACAGAAGCGGGAGATCCGTCAGGTTTATGGTGGATGCTGTTTAATGCACTTCCTGTAGGTGACCTCCCAACCAATATCTTCAGAGAGAAGTTAAAAAGCAGAGAGCAATGGTTACTATCTCTGGGTCTTGCCTTCTGTTTTCTCTTTGGACAACTCTGGTCATAGAGCAGGCTATGAAGAGACAGGAGGTAGGGACCTTGCTGATCACTGAGTCTGTGCCACCTCCCCACACTGACCCTGTGTAGCCATACATGGGTCGGACTCATCTGCATTAATGAATTTTCCCTTAGATTCTGATGATCACCTTGACACTTTCTGTAAGGTGTAGGTAACAGTCAGTTCTCTGTATACATGGGATGTTGGTTCCAGGCCCCCTCATCGATATCACGTCTGGTCAGGCCTCCTATGTAAAACTGTGTAGTGTTCAATATTCAATACAATGTGGATTCTAAGAAAATACATTGGTTTATTAGGAAACCGTGACAAGCAGATAGATCTCTGCATGTTTATAACAGAAGTAACATCTTTTCAATGTCTCTCCGTCCTCCTCCTTTCTCCTTTCATTTTTCCTCACCTATATCTGTTGCTGTAAAATTATACTAAATGGCTTTCCTCTACTCCCACTGGGTCTAGCACTGCAGTGCCCCAAGATATCTGCTCTTGGCAGAAACTCACATCCCAACCCTGGGGCGGCCCAGTGTCTCTGCTGCCACACACTCTCCCAACCTCCATCCTCCACATGAGAGAACACACAACACAACAACCCCTGCTCCGATGAATAAGATATAATTGCCCACTTAGACATACAAGGCCCTGTACACATCCATCCCTTAAGAACATAACAACCTGTAAATACACAGGGTGGAACCTTAACGTCAGCCTCCATGTCCTCTCCGCGGCTCTGCTACCTTCTCCTCCAGTCTCCCATCCTTTCCGTTTCAGTCTCCTCCTCTTCCCTCAAGCTTTTCTCCCGCCCACCCTTCCTTCTCGGCCAATGACAGGCCTCATTCTATCCTGTACCTGCCTCACCTGTATGACATCATCCCGCATTTCACCCTTTTTGTCTAATTAAAAAAACTTTTCTCTCAAATGTAAGCTGAGCACAACTATTATCATTTTGTAATTAAAAGCATAAAATATATCTAACACCCAGTCCAACACTATATCAGTTAAGCAGAACATTTAGTTATCCATTCCAGCTGAAGAAAGGCTTAAAATCTATGTTATATCCTGGCTAGCTTGTATCCTATCTGATGACTATCTAATAAAATATGTATTTTCAGAGTTAAACAGCCTGATAGGCTATGAGACTATAATCAGTCTTCAACCCAGTCAGAAATCTGAGAATGACCAACTATCTATAAACATAGGAAGACTAACACGGCTTCCAGACCTGAGAGGTTGTGGATTTCTGACATTTTTGAAAACCGTCTATCTATATAGAACAATCTGGACTGTTTTCCATTTTTATCTTATTATCTTGAAAGTACACTAGCAAACTCAGAGCCGTGAATTTCCTCTTTGGCCCTTAACTCACATGTGTAATCAGCTCAGAAATTCGTAATGGCATCCATAGAAGGACTGACTCTAAACCTTGTACTTTTAAATTTTTTTAACAAATTCTATACCAAAGTAAAGATATGGTTTTAGCTTAGTTACCAGATGAGATTATGACTGCATAAGTCAATCTAGCGAATTCCTCCCTGTTAAATTACGTGAATCACAGCAGCCACAAACCAAAAATCCTATTTTCCCAAAATCTCTCTTTAATTATTAATATCGTGGGCCCCCTTCCGCTTGTGGGACAGATCGATAACTTACTGCAAGGTGAGTAATGGGCTATGCAAGCTATTTACCCTGATTCCAGGAGGAAGAAGGGAAAGAGCCTACTGAGTGCTGCGAGGGGAGCTCAGGCTGAAGTCAGGACCTGGTGAGCACAGGGTCACTGCCCACACAGGGGAGGAGCGGGCGACTGAGCAGTGGTGGGTGGAGTGGTAGGGCCTCCCTGGGGCTGGTCCGGGAGACAGATGGTTAGGCTATCGGTGGACGGGCACAAGGGCTACAATCTCTGCAGATCTGGAAAAGATCCGGTCCTGGACTGGAAGCCCAGGTCAAGAACCTCTACTGAGTCCCTTATGCACGCTCTAATCCTAAGGAAGGTGCTCGTGCCATTCAAGACTCACTGGCCAATCAAAGCCTCCAGTCGTGCCAATCAGAATAGGAAGCGGGATCTTCTGCGACCACGCGGCGGCTTCTTCCCAGTAGGTGCACGGGCTCGAATCCTCTGTCCTGTAACTGGATGCTGTGGGGCGCGCTCAGGCAGGCTCTGCAGTTGTGGCATGGTGAGCACAGGGTCACTGCCAACCACCGGGAGGAGCAGGGGGCTGGGCAGTGGGAGCCGAGGTGGTGGTTTTTCCTGGGGCGGGGGTGGGTGGGGGGAACCGGCATCCATACGGGGCCACGTGTGCGATCTCTTGTGCTCCTAGCCACTAGCTCGACCCAGTGGTAGCCCCGGAAAACCTTCACTGTGGGGCTGCATCCGCGCACAGCATTTGGGAGAGTGGCTTGTCAGGATGCCAAATCCAGAGAGCCCTAGTTTCTAGCGGTTCCTCTCTTTAAAAAGAAAAATATTACATATATATACTGTAGCTGACACACCAGAAGAGAGCATCCAGTCTCATTACAGATGGTTGTGAGCCACCATGTGGTTACTGGGAATTGAACTCAGGACCTTTGGAAGAGCAGTCAGTGCTCTTAACCACTGAGCCATCCCTCCAGCCCACCAGTTCCGTTCTTAACATTTAAAATTAAGGTGTAAAATCCATTTGGAGTTGTTTTGTGGAGGTTGTAAAAGGCATCTCTCGTGCTGGGTAGCCATTCAATATTGCGCTGTGATGTAAAACAGTAGAATTGACGATGTAAAGTATTTACTAATACTTAGGATATCGAAAGTCACACCGAAAACTTAGCTGAGGGAGGGCTGCCTGTAAAGCACCCCACAGGTAAGTGTGCTAACCTGGCCTGCTAGAGATCAGGATGCCACCAGGGTTGTCCAGAAACATGGCTCCAAGCCCTAAGAAAGGAAACAAGTGTGACTTACAACCAGCCACCAGGCCCATCCCCATGTCAAAGAGCAGGCCTCTAACAAGCTGCTCAGTGGGGCATTACAGGAGCACAATCAACATTAGGGCCTGGTGTGCAATAAACGTTCAGTTCTTCTTGAGAAAAACTCAGTTTTGCCACATGGGCAGGATGACACCTGCTGACAACCATTTGAAAAGGTTAAAATCCATGGTTGTGTTGAGTGCTGGGCAGGTCAAGCAAGGCTTTCTTTCCCTGAGGTCCCCATGACATAGCTCCTTTTGAAACCCAGGAACATGCTTGGCAGAGCCAGTCTAAGGCCTAGGCCTTGTGAGCTTATCCTGAGGCCCGAGGTATAGACGGAAAACAGCGCTCCTTCTCTACACCATGAATATGGCTGGGGGAGATGGTAACGGTCAGAGGCCAGGGCCTCGGGGAGGGGTTGCTTCTGATTCGGAGAACACAACTCTTCCCACCGTATGAGGTTTTGGTGTCCGTCCCAAGGCCACTGTTGGCTTGGTCAGTAATGTTTATGAGATTCCCTGAGTTCCCACTGTTTGGTTAGACTCCTGAGTGTGACCCATTGCTTCTGTGACTTCATAGAAGTCTCTCCTTTCCTTCCATTTCCCACATGTGAGTGGTGTACGAGGTGACACTCTTCTTAAGAAGCGAACTTAGCATAAGACATCGCTTGTGTAAGACCTCCCGTCTATGTTTTTCATCGTCTGGGACCTTCCACTCGCTGTGTAAATGTCCCATCTGTCTAAGTGGCTAGACCTGCAGTCTCCAGTCCATGTTTAAATCGTTCAGAGCATAACCTGCAACCTGAACCTAACAGGGACCTAAGGGTGACAGCATACACGGGATGCAAAATGTGCCCTAGGTCAGCTCCTCTTTTAGCAATAACCAGTGTAGCTGGGCTTTGCTACTTTATGGTTTTTTCTTTTTCTCCACCATTAATCCCCCTCCCCCTTCCACCGCTAACACCAGATAGGAGAGAAACAAGGACTGAAGAGAAAGAGATCCTTGAATCTAATTTCTTTCCTTGTAGTCAACCCACCAGCACACGTTGAACAGTGTCTGAGGAGATTCGAGGATGAAAGATAGGAAAGGCAGAAAAAAGATGCAAACCCAGGAGTTAGATTTGGGAGGCCTGCTGCTTAGTGCAGCACTCAGAGCCTTGAGTTTATTTTTCTTTTTTTTTTTGGTTCTTTTTTTTGGAGCCGGGGACCGAACCCAGGGCCTTGCACTTGCTAGGCAAGCGCTCTACCACTGAGCTAAATCCCCAACCCCTGAGTTTATTTTTCATAGACTTTTTTTTTTTTTTTTTGGGTCTTTTTTTTTTGGAGCTGGGGACCGAACCCAGGGCCCTGTGCTTCCTAGGTAAGCGCTCTACCACTGAGCTAAATCCCCAACCCCTTTCATAGACTTTTTATACCCCACAGTAGTGTGGGAAGCAAAGACAAAAGCTAACAAGAAGTAATTTGTTGAGGTATATTTAGGACACCTGTTCTCTTTTTTTCTAAAGATTTGTTTATTTTATTGATGTGAGTGCACTGCAGCTGTCTTCACACACCAGAACAGGGCATCAGAACGTATTACAGATGTTTGTGAGCCACCATGTGGTTGCTGGGATTTGAACTCAGGACCTCTGGAAGAACAGTCAGTGCTCTTAACCACTGAGCCATCTCTCCAGCCCACAAGGTTTCAGTTTTTAAAGACAAAGTTTGTCTGTGTGGGCCTGGCTGTCCTGAGAGTAGGAGTGTAGAACATGCAAGCCTCAAACATAAAGGTCCATGTGACCCTGGCTCCAGATGTGGACCAGTATGCCTAGATTTTGCTGTTTGTTTGTTTTTATATTTTTGACTGGTGGGCGTGGGATGTTGGTTTTGGTACAAGTCAAGCATATGCTGTTGTGCCGATCTTCATCCACATTGTGACCTTTGAAATTTGGGAGGGAGAATATTCCCTTTGTCAGTATGGCGTGTATTCAGGACATTAATACTGCCTGCGCTTCACTGCCGAGCTTTCTGAGTCACTGGATTGCAGGTGACATTCTTCCTACCTCTTGTTTGTTTTTATTTATTTGAATGAATATGAGTATTTTGCCTGTGCATGAATATGCACATCATGTATGCCTGGTCCCCATAGTAGTCAGAGGGTGGCTTCAGATCCCTGAACTTTGAGTAATGAATAATTGTGA